>NC_041382.1:743707785-743727819 GCF_002162155.2 Triticum dicoccoides | reverse complement strand
GCTCGCGGGGCCTGGCTTGGGCCTCCCGGGCCTCGGCGGCGGCTAGCGGCGGGAGCGCCACGTGGCAGCGCGGGATTTGCGGGGCGGCAGCGGCGATTTTTGTCCGGCCGGCAAGGACGTGTCCGGCGAGGCGCGGAGATCTTTTTTTTGGCTAGGGTTTCGGAGAGGGAGAGATCCGAAATGGAGGGGGGGTGTATTTATAGGCATAAGTGGAGCTAGGAGAGTCCAAATGAGGTGCGGTTTTCGGCCACGCGATCGTGAACGAACGCTCTAGGACATGGAGCAGAGTTTGGTGGGTTTTGGGCCAAATTGGAGGGGTGTTGGGCTGCAACACACACGAGGCCTTTTCGGTCCCTCGGTTAACCGTTGGAGTATCAAACGAAGTCCAAATGGTACGAAACTTGACAGGCGGTCTAGCGGTAGTAAACCAAGGCCGCTTGGCAAGTATCGCTCCAATCCGAAAATGTTTAATCCCCACACACGAAAGAAAGCTAGAAATGACCACCGGAGGAGAACGAAGCGCCGGAATGCAAAATGGACAACGGGGAAAATGCTCGCATGCATGAGACGAACACGTATGCAAATGAAATGCACATGATGACATGATATGCAATGCATGACACGCAAGCAATGACAAGGCAACAATAGCGAATAACTGCACGACACCTGGCACATCGGTCACGGGCGTTACACTTCTCCTGAGCAGCAACTTGTTTGATGTTCTTCTTGAAGTTCCCTTTCTTCTTCCCTTTGCCCTTTTTCTTGAAACTGGTGGTCTTATTGACCACAACACTTGATGCTGCGTCTTCATTTCTACCTCCGTGGCTTTAGCATTGCGAAGAGCTCAGGAATAGTCTGATTCATCCCTTGCATATTATAGTTCATCACGAAGCTTTTGTAGCTTGGTGTCAGTGATTGAAGAACTCTGTCAATGACACTATCAACAGGAAGATTAACCCCCAGTTGAGTCAAGTGATTATGATACCCAGACATTTTGAGTATATGTTCACTGACAGAACTATTCTCTTTCATCTTCCAGCTATAGAACTTATTGGAGACTTCATATCTCTCAATCCGGGCATTTGCTTGAAATATTAACTTCAACTCCTGGAACATCTCATATTCTCCATGACGTTCAAAACGTCGTTGAAGACCTGGTTCTAAGACGTAAAGCATGGCACACTGAACTATCGAGTAGTCATCAGCTTTGCTCTGCCAGACGTTCATAACATCTGGTGTTGCTCCTGCAGCAGGCTTGGCACTTAGCGGTGCTTCCAGGACGTAATTCTTTTGTGCAGCAATGAGGATAATCCTCAAGTTACGGACCCAGTCCATGTAATTGCTACCATCATCTTTCAACTTTGCATTCTCAAGGAACGCATTAAAATTCAACGGAACAACAGCACGAGCCATCTATCTACAATCAAACATAGACAAGCAAGATACTATCAGGTACTAAGTTCATGATAAATTTCTGTTCAATTAATCATATTACTTAAGAACTCCCACTTAGAAAGATATCCCTCTAATCCTCTAAGTGATCACATGATCCAAATCAACTAAACCACGTCCGATCATCACGTGAGATGGAGTAGTATCAATGGTGAACATCAATATGTTGATCATATCTACTATATGATTCACGCTCGACCTTTCGGTCTCCGTGTTCCGAGGCCATATCTGTTATATGCTAGGCTCGTCAAGTTAAACCTAAGTATTCCGCGTGTGCAACTATTTTGCACCCGTTGTATTTGAACGTAGAGCCTATCACACCCGATCATCACGTGGTGTATCAGCATGAAGAACTTTCGCAACGGTGCATACTCAGGGAGAACACTTATACTTTGATAATTTAGTGAGGGATCATCTTATAATGCTACCGTTAATCAAAGCAAGATAAGATGCATAAAAGATAAACATCACATGCAATCAATATAAGTGATATGATATGGCCATCATCATCTTGTGCTTGTGATCTCCATCTTCAAAACACCGTCATGATCACCATCGTCACCGGCGCGACACCTTGATCACCATCGTAGCATCGCTGTCGTCTCGCCAATCTTATGCTTCCACGACTATCGCTACCGCTTAGTGATAAAGTAAAGCATTACAGCGCAACCGCATTGCATACAATAAAGCAACAACCATATGGCTCCTGCCAGTTGCCGATAACTCGGTTACAAAACATGATCATCTCATACAATAAAATTTAGCATCATGTCTTGACCGTATCACATCACAACATTCCCTGCAAAAACAAGTTAGACGTCCTGTACTTTGTTGTTGCAAGTTTTACGTGGCTGCTACGGGCTTAGCAAGAACCGTCCTTACCTACGCATCAAAACCACAATGATAGTTTGTCAAGTTGGTGCTGTTTTAACCTTCGCAAGGACCGGGCGTAGCCACACTTGGTTCAACTAAAGTTGGAGAAACTGACACCCGCCAGCCACCTGTGTGCAAAGCACATCGGTAGAACCAGTCTCGCGTAAGCGTATGCGTAATGTCGGTCCGGGCCGCTTCATCCAACAGTACCGCCGAACCAAAGTATGACATGCCGGTAAGCAGTATGACTTATATCGCCCACAACTCACTTGTGTTCTACTCGTGCACAACATCAACGCATAAAACCTAGGCTCGGATGCCACTGTTGGGGGACGTAGTAATTTCAAAAAATTTCCTACGCACACGCAAGATCATGGTGATGCATAGCAACGAGAGGGGAGAGTGTTGTCTACGTACCCTCGTAGACCGGAAGCGGAAGCGTTAGCACAACACAGTTGATGTAGTCGTACGTCTTCACGGCCCGACCGATCAAGCACCGAAACTACGGCACCTCCGAGTTCTAGCACAAGTTCAGCTCGATGACGATCCCCGGACTCCGATCCAGCAAAGTGTCGGGGAAGAGTTCCGTCAGCACGACGGCGTGGTGACGATCTTGATGTTCTATCGTCATAGGGCTTCTCCTAAGCACCGCTACAATATTATCGAGGATTATGGTAGAGGGGGGCACCGCACACGGCTAAGAGAACGATCACGAAGATCAACTTGTGTGTCTAGAGGTGCCCCCCTGCCCCTGTATATAAAGGAGCAAGGGGGGAGGCTGGCCGGCCCTTGAGGCGCGCCAAGGAGGGGGGAGTCCTCCTCCTAGTAGGAGTAGGACTCCCCTTTCTTAGTCCAACTAGGAAGAGGGAAGGCGGAAGGAAAGAGAGGGAGAGGGAGAGGGAAAGAGGGGCCGCGCCCCCCTCCCCTAGTCCAATTCGGACTCCCCATGGGAGGGGGCGCGCCACCTCCTGGGCTACTGCCCTCTCTCTCCCCTCAGGCCCACTAAGGCACAATACTTACCTGGGGGGTTCCGGTAACCCTTCTGGCACTCCGGTTTTCTCCGAAATCACCCGAAACACTTCCGGTGTCCGAATATAGCCGTTCAATATATCGATCTTATGTCTCGACCATTTTGAGACTCCTCGTCATGTCCGTGATCATATCCGGGACACAGAACAACCTTCGGTACATCAAAATATATAAACTCATAATGAAACTGTCATCGTAACGTTAAGCATGCGGACCCTACGGGTTCGAGAACAATGTAGACATGACCGAGACACATCTCCAGTCAATAACCAATAGCGGAACCTGGATGCTCATATTGGCTCCCACATATTCTACGAAGATCTTTTATCGGTCAGACCGCATAACAACATTCGTTGTTCCCTTTGTCATCGGTATGTTACTTGCCCAAGATTTGATCGTCGGTATCTCAATACCTAGTTCAATCTCGTTACTGGCAAGTCTCTTTACTCGTTCCGTAATACATCATCCCGCAACTAACTTATTAGTTGTAGTGCTTGCAAGGCTTATGTGATGTGCATTACCTGAGAGGGCCCAGAGATACCTCTCCGACAATCGGAGTGACAAATCCTAATCTCGAAATACGCCAACCCAACAAGTACCTTCGGAGACACCTGTAGAGCACCTTTATAATCACCCAGTTATGTTGTGACGTTTGGTGGCACACAAAGTGTTCCTCCGGTAAACGGGAGTTGCATAATCTCATAGTCATAGGAACATGTATAAGTCATGAAGAAAGCAATAGCAACAAACTAAACGATCAAGTGCTATGCTAACGGAATGGGTCAAGTCAATCACATCATTCTCCTAATGATGTGATCCCGTTAATCAAATGACAAATCATGTCTATGGTTAGGAAACATAACCATCTTTGATCAACAAGCTAGTCAAGTAGAGGCATACTAGTGACACTATGTTTGTCTATGTATTCACACATGTATTATGTTTCCGGTTAATAAAATTCTAGCATGAATAATAAACATTTATCATGATATAAGGAAATAAATAATAACTTTATTATTGCCTCTAGGGCATATTTCCTTCACGGAGAGGCTTTGGTCTTGATGTATAAGCCCTTCGTGATCGATTCCCCCACCGACAGAGCGCCGGAAAAGGCCCCAAGATGGGATCTCACGGGTACAGAAGGTTGCGGTGGTGGAAATAGGGTTTCGTGGTGCTCCTGGATGTTTTCAGGGTATATGGGTATATATAGGAGGAAGAAGTAGGTCGGTGGAGCTGCGAGGGTCCCACGAGGGTGGGGGGCGCGCCCTCCTGCCTCGTGGCCTCCTCGCTTCTTTCTTGACGTCCACTCCAAGTCTCCTGGATCACGTTTGTTACAAAAATAACTCTCCCGAAGGTTTCATTCCGTTTGGATTCCGTTTGATATTTCTTTTCCGCGAAACACTGAAATAGGCAAAATAACAGCAATTTGCACTGGGCCTTTGGTTAGTGGTTTAGTCCCAAAAATAATATAAAAAGGTATATTAAAGCCCATTAAACATCCAAAACAGATAATATAATAGCATGGAACAATCAAAAATTATAGATATGTTGGAGATGTATCACACCCTCGCATCGGAGCGTACCTAGCTCGCCTCTTACCACCTCCGCGGCGCGGCACAGACATGGTATTACGCTCTCGAGCAGGACGAGGGCCCCATGCCCCCTTGCGAGCGCTTCCGCGAGCTCTGCCTCCTTCGCTTTGGGCCTCCGGTTCGCGGGAGCCGCCTGGCGGAGCTCAGCCGCCTTCCCTTCACCTCCACGTGTAGGACTTCACCGACCGTTTCCAGGCCCTGGCTTTCCATGCGTCGGGGGTGACGGCGCAACAGCGGGCCGACCTCTTTGTCGGTGGCCTTCCGGATCACATCCGTGGACGTGGAGCTTCACGGCCCTCAGGATCTCCAGATGGCCATGTATTACGCCCGCGCCTTCGAGGCTCGCGCCCAGGCCATGCAACCAGCCGCCCCGGCTTGAGGAGGCCGGCAGGCCACCCGACTACCCCCTGCGTCGGGCCGGCCACCTCCGCCCGCTCCGGCGACTACTACCCCAGCCATGATGCGACCATTCGGTCGTCTCTCTCCGGCGGAGCAGAAGGAGCGGCAGCGCCAGGGCCTCTGCTTTAACTATGATGAGCCCTATACGTCGAGCCATGTCTGCCCGCGCCTCTTCTACATGGAGACGGTCGACTTCATCGAGGAGGACGCCCTGGCTGACGGGGCCGATGCACTGCCACCCCCAGTGGCTGCTGAGGCCGCACCCCAGAGCATGGTCCGCGATGAGCGGACCATGCTCTTGCCGGTGATGATCCACGATGAGCGCTTGGTGGCCTTGGTGGATACAAGCTCCACCCATAACTTCCTGCCCTAGGCTACCATGCGTCACTTAGCGCTTGAGCTGAGGGGCGGGGAGCAACTTCGAGTCACGGTGGCCAACGGCAATCGCCTTCGGTGTCATGGCCTCGCACGGGACGTACCCATCACCATCAGCGATGAACACTTCTCCATCACATGTGCGGGCATTGACTTGGGCTGTTTCGACTTCATGCTTGGCGTTGACTTTCTACGGACCCTCGGTCCCATACTGTGGGACTTCGACGTTCGGATGATGACCTTCTGGCGGCTAGGCTGCCGCATCCGATGGGATGGCGTTGGGGGTGCCGAACTGGCGACGCCGCAGCTTCAGCTGGCAGTGGATACCTCCGAGGCCGAGCACCCACTATTGGATCACCTTCTGCAGCAGCACGACGACCTCTTCACCGAGCCGCAGGGTCTTCCGCCAGCCCGGGTTTATGAACACCGTATCCACCTCCGAGGCTCTCGATCATGCCGCAACATCAGTGGATCAGCAAGCTCTTCGGCTTCGACTTCTCCGTCGAGTATCGCCCGGGTCGTCTTAATACCGTGGCCGACGCCTTGTCTCGCCGCGACGCCGACCTTGACCCCACCATCGGCGACTCCACGGGGGCAGTGCTGTGCATCCGCTCTGGGCCGACCTTTGGCCTCTTCACCGACATTCACCGGGCAACGGCGACCGCGGCCGAAGCCCTTCTTCTTCAGCAGCAGCTGGCGGCGGGCGAGCTGGAGGAGCCTTGGCGCTTCACCAACGGCCAGCTCCTCCATGGGCGCCGGGTCTTCGTGTCGGCGCATGATGATCTCTGTCACCAGGTGCTGCTGGCCCACTCGGTGGGCCATGAGGGTGTGCAGAAAACTCTCCATCGTTTCCACGCCGACTTCTACATCCCTGGGGATCGGGCCCTGGTCCGTGACTGGGTTCGGTCTTGTGTGACATGCCAGCACAACAAGACGGAGATGCTACGGCCGGCGGGTCTACTCCATCCCTTGGAGGTGCCGTCTCAGGTCTGGGCAGATATCTCCATGGACTTCATTGAGGGCCTCCCCAAGGTGGGCGGCAAATCGGTCATTCTCACGGTGGTCGACCGCTTCTCCAAGTATGCCCACTTCATTGTGCTCGGTCATCCGTACACTGTTGCCTCCTTGGCCCGCGCCTTCTTCGACGGTATCGTTCGTCTCCACGGGTTTCCCTCTTCGATTTTCAGCGATCGGGACGAAGTGTTCACCGGACATGTCTGGCGCGATCTCTTCCGGTTGGCGGGCGTGCAACTCCGCCTGAGCACAGCATTCGATCCTCAGACGAATGGTTAGTCCGAGGTTGTCAACAAGGTGATTGCCATGTATTTGCGTTGTGTCACAGGTGATCGTCCTCGCGCTTGGGTGGACTGGCTATCATGGGCGAAGTACTGCTACAACACCTCCTGCCACTTCGCCCTGCGCGCCACTCCTTTTGAGGTGGTCTATGGCCGGCCGCCACCACCCATCATTCTGGTGGATCCAACAACGGCTCGAACAGAGGTGGCCGATGAGTTTCTGCGGCGCCGTGACGACATGTTGGCCGAAGTTCGGCAACGCGTCCTTCAGGCCCAGTAGCTGGCCAAACACTACGACGACGACCACCATCATGAAGCGGAGTACGCGGTGGGTGATTGGGTGTGGCTGCGTCTTCTTCACCTCTCTACGCAGTCCCTGGACCTGCGCGCGAAGCGCTGTTGGAAATATGCCCTAGAGGCAATAATAAATTAGTTATTATTATTATATTTCATTGTTCATGATAATCGTTTATTATCCATGCTAGAATTGTATTGATAGGAAACTCAGATACATGTCTGGATACATAGACAACACCATGTCACTAGTAAGCCTCTAGTTGACTAGCTCGTTGATCAATAGATGGTTACGGTTTCCTGACCATGGACATTGGATGTCGTTGATAACGGGATCACATCATTAGGAGAATAATGTGATGGACAAGACCCAATCCTAAGCCTAGCACAAAGATCGTGTAGTTCGTTTGCTAAAGCTTTTCTAATGTCAAGTATCATTTCCTTAGACCATGACATTGTGCAACTCCCGGATACCGTAGGAGTGCTTTGGGTGTGCCAAACGTCACAACATAACTGGGTGGCTATAAAGGTACACTACAGGTATCTCCGAAAGTGTCTGTTGGGTTGGCACGAATCAAGACTGGGATTTGTCACTCCGTGTAAACGGAGAGGTATCTCTGGGCCCACTCGGTAGGACATCATCATAATGTGCACAATGTGACCAAGGAGTTGATCACGGGATGATGTGTTACGGAACGAGTAAAGAGACTTGCCGGTAACGAGATTGAACAAGGTATCGGGATACCGACGATCGAATCTCGGGCAAGTATCGTACCGATGGACAAAGGGAATTGTATACGGGATTGATTGAATCCTTGACATCATGGTTCATCCGATGAGATCATCGTGGAACATGTGCGAGCCAACATGGGTATCCAGATCCCGCTGTTGGTTATTGACCGGAGAGTTGTCTCGGCCATGTCTGCATGACTCCCGAACCCGTAGGGTCTACACACTTAAGGTTCGATGACGCTAGGGTTATAGGGAATAGATATACGTGGTTACCGAATGTTGTTTGGAGTCCCGGATGAAATCCTGGACATCACGAGGAGTTCCGGAATGGTCCGGAGGTAAAGATTTATATATGGGAAGTCCTGTTTTGGTCACCGGAAAAGTTTTGGGTGCTGTCGGTAACGTACCGGGACCACCGGGAGGGTCCCGGGGGTCCACCAGGTGGGGCTACCTGCCCCAGAGGGCTGCGTGGGCCAAGTGTGAGAGGGGACCAGCCCCAGGTGGGCTGGTGCGCCCCCCCACCAGGGCCCAAGGCAAAGAGAGAAGGGAAAAGGGAGAAACCCTAGGTTCAGATGGGCCTAAGGCCCACCTAGTGGTGCGCCCCCCCCCCTCTCTTCCCCTTTGGCCGCCCCCTAGATGGGATCTAGGGCTGACTGCCACCCCTAGGGATGGAAACCTAGGTGGGGGCGCAGCCCCTCCCTTTCCCTTATATATAGTGGGGTTTTGGGCTGCCATACACACGATTCAATCTCCCTATTGGCGCAGCCCTACCCCTCTCCCTCTTTGTCTCTTGCGGTGCTTGGCGAAGCCCTGCTGGAGTACCGCGCTCCTCCACCACCACCACGCCATCGTGCTGCTGCTGTATGGAGTCTTCCCCAACCTCTCCTTCTCCCCTTGCTGGATCAAGGCATAGGAGACGTCACCGGGCTGTACGTGTGTTGAACGCGAAGGTGTCGTCTGTTCGGCGCTAGGTCATCGGTGATTTGGATCACGACGAGTATGACTCCATCAACCCCGTTCTCTTGAACGCTTCCGCGTGCGATCTTCAAGGGTATGTAGATGCACTCCTCTCTCCCTCGTTGCTAGATGACTCCATAGATTGATCTTGGTGATGCGTAGAAAATTTTAAAATTCTGCTACGTTCCCCAACAGTGGCATCATGAGCTAGGTCTATGCGTAGTTTCTATGCACGAGTAGAACACAAAGCAGTTGTGGGCATGGATATTGTCAATTTGCTTGCTGTTACTAGTCTTATCTTGATTCGGCGGCATCGTGGGATGAAGCGGCCCGGACCGACCTTACACGTACGCTTACGTGAGACTGGTTCTACCGATTGACATGCACTAGTTGCATAAGGTGGCTGGCGGGTGTCTGTCTCTCCCACTTTAGTTGGATCGGATTTGATGAAAAGGGTCTTTATGAAGGGTAAATAGAAATTGGCATATCACGTTGTGGTTTTGGCGTAGGTAAGAAACGTTCTTGCTAGAAACCTATAGCAGCCACGTAAAAAAACTTGCAACAGCAATTGGATGACGTCTAACTTGTTTTTGCAGCATGTGCCGTGTGATGTGATATGGCCAAAAGGATGTGATGAATGATATATGTGATGTATGAGATTGATCATGTTCTTGTAATAGGAATCACGACTTGCATGTCAATGAGTATGACAACCAGCAGGAGCCATAGGAGTTGTCTTTATTTATTTATGACCTGCGTGTCAACATAAACGTCATGTAATTACTTTACTTTATTGCTAAAGCGTTAGCCATAGTAGTAGAAGTAATAGATGACGAGACAACTTCAAGAAGACACGATGATGGAGATCATGATGATGTAGATCATGGTGTCATGCCGGTGACAACGATGATCATGAAGCCCCGAAGATGGAGATCAAAAGGAGCAAAATGATATTGGCCATATCATGTCACTATTTGATTACATGTGATGTTTATCATGTTTTATATCTTATTTGCTTAGAACGACGGTAGCTTAAATAAGATGATCCCTCACTAAAATTTCAAGAAAGGTGTTCCCCCTAACTGTGCACCGTTGCGAAGGTTCGTTGTTTCGAAGCACCACGTGATGATCGGGTGTGATAGATTCTAACGTTCGAATACAACGGGTGTAAGCCAGATTTACACACACAATACACTTAGGTTGACTTGACGAGCCTAGCATGTACAGACATGGCCTCGGAACACGGAAGACCGAAAGGTCGAGCATGAGTCGTATAGAAGATACGATCAACATGAAGATGTTCACCGATGTTGACTAGTCTGTCTCACGTGATGATCGGACACGGCCTAGTTGACTCGGATCATGTTTCACTTAAATGACTAGAGGGATGTCTATCTGAGTGGGAGTTCATTAGATGAACTCAATTATCATGAACATAGTCTGAATTGTCTTCGCAAATATGTTGTAGATAAATAGCTCACGTTGTAGCTCCCTGTTTCAATACGTTCCTAGAGAAAGATTAATTTGAAAGATATTGTAAGCAATGATGCGGACTAGGTCCGTAGTCCGAGGAGTGTCCTCACTGCTACACAGAAGGCATACATCTTTGATGCACTGCTCGATGTGCAAACCCCTACAACATCGTCTGTGGATGTTGTGAAGACCCGACAGATACATCCTGATGACTACTTGATAGTTTAGTGCACCATACTTGACAGCTTAGAATCGGGATTCCAATGACGTTTTGAACGCCATAAGACATATGGGATGTTCCAAGAGATGAAATTGGGATTTCAGGCTCATGCCCGTGTTGAGAGGTGTGAGACCTCTGACAAGTTCTTTTGCCAACAAGATGGAGGAGAATAGCTCAGCTAGTGAGCATGTGCTCAGAATGTCTGGGTGCTACAATCACTTAAATCAAGTGGGAGTTAAACTTCCAGATAAGATAGTGATTGATAGAGTTCTCTAGCCACTATCACTAAGCTACTAGATCTTCGTGATGAACTATGACATGCAAGGGATGGAGTTGATCCCGGAGCTGTTCGCGGTGCTTAAGACCGCAAAAGGTAGAAATCAAAGAAGGAGCATCAAGTGTTGATGGTTTAACAAGACCACTGGTTTCGAGAATGGCAAGGGCTAGAAGGGAAACTTCATGGATGGCAAACCAGTTGTCGCTCCAGTGAAGGAACCCGAGGTTGAACCCAAACCCGAGACTAAGTGCTTCGATTGTAAGGGGAACGGTCACTGGTAGCGGAATTACCCCAAAAGCATGGTAGATAAGAAGGCTAGCAACTTCAACAAAGTATATACGTGTTATTACTGTGTACCTCGCTAGTACTCCTGGTAGCACCTGGGTATTGGATACCGGTTCAGTTGCTATTACTGGTGACTTGAAGCAAAAGCTACGGACTAAACGGAGACTAGCTAAGGGCGAGATGACGATGTGTGTTGGAAGTGTTTCCAAAGTTGATGAGATCACCATCGCACGCTCCATCTGCCTTCGGGATTAGTATTGAACCTAGATAAATGTTATCAGGTGTCTACGTTGAGCATGAATATGATTAGATCATGTTCATTGCAATACGGTCATTCATTTAAGTTAGAGAATAATGGTTATTCTGTTTACATGAATGATACCTTTCACGGTCATGCACCCTATGTGAATGGTTCATTGAATCTCGGTCGTGGTAATACACATGTTCACGCCAAAAGATGTAGAGTTAATAATGATAGTACCACTTTCTCGTGGCACTGCCGCTTAGGTCATATTGGCATAAGATGCATGAAGAAACTCCATGTCCATGGATGTTTGGAGTCACTTGATTTTGAATCGCTTGACACATGCGAGCCATGCTTCATGGGCAGGATGACTAAGAGCCCGCTTTCAGGTACAATGAAACGGGCAAGTGACTTGTTGGAAATCATACATGCTGATGCATGTGATCCAATGAGAATTGAAGCGTGCGGTGGATATCGCTATTTTCTCATCTTCACTGACGATTTGAGTAGATATAGGTATATTTACTTGATGAAGCACAAGTCTGAAACGTTTGAAAAGTTCAAGCGATTTCAGAGTGAAGTTAAGAATCATCATAACAAGAAGATCAAATTCCTACGATCTGATCAATGAGAATATCTGAGTTATGAGTTTGGCAAACACTTAAGACATTGTGGAATTTTTTCACAGTTGAAGCCACCTGGAACACCACTGGGTTATGGTGTGTCCGGACGTCGTAATCGAACCTTATGAGATATGGTGCGATCTATGATGTCTCTTATCAATCTACCGTTTTCATTTTGAGGTTATGCGTTAGAGACAGCTGCATTCACTTTAGATAGGACACCATTTAAGTCCGTTGAGACAGCGTCGTATGAACATTGGTTTGCCAAGAAACCAAAGTTGTCATTTCTTAATGTTTGGCGCTACGATGCTTAAGGCTTCAGCCGGAGAAGCTCGAACCCAAAGCGGACAAACACATCTTCATAGGATACCCAAAGGTGACAGTTGGGTATACCTTCTATCTCAGATCCGAGGGCAAATTGTTTGTCGCTAAGAACGGGTCCTTTCTCGAGAAGGAGTTTCTCTCGAAAGAATTGAGTGGGGGGAAGATAGAACTTGATGAGGTTGTCGAACCTTTATTTCAACCAGAGAATGATGCAACACAGAAAGATGTTTTCTGTGGCACCTAGATCTGTTGAATAGGAAGTTAATGATAGTGATCATGAAGCTTCGGATCAAGTTGCTACCGAACCTCGTAGGTCGACAAGGATATGTACTACTCCTAAGTGGTACGGTAATCCTGTCTTAGATATCATGTTGTTAGACAACAATAAACCTACGATCTATGGAGAAGCAATGGTGGGCCCGTATTCCGAAAAATGGTTAGAAGCCATGAAATCCGAGATAGGATCCATATATAAGAACAAAGTATGGACTTTGGTGGACTTGCCCGATGATCGGCAAGACATTGAGATAAATGGGTCTTTAAGAAGAAGACGGACGTGGCCGGTAATGTTACCGTCTATGAAGCTCGACTTGTGGGAAAGAGTCTTTTCACAAGTTCAAGGAGTTGACTACGATGAGAATTTCTCACCCGTAGCGATGCTTAAGTCCGTCGGAATCATGATAGCATTAGCTGTATTTTTCGATTATGAAATCTTACAGATGGATGTCAGAACAAGTTTTCTTACCACTTTTCGTAAGAAAAGTTGTATGTGATAAAATAAAAGGTTTTGTCGATCCTAAGGATGCTAAAAGGTATGCTGGCTCCAGCAATCCTTCTATGGACTAGAGCAAGCATCTCGGAATCGGAATATATGTTTTGATGGAGTGATCAAAGCTTTTAGGTTTATACAATGTTTGCTAGAAACTTGTATTTACAAGAAAGTGAGTGGGAGCACTACAATATTTCTGATAAGTATATGTGGATGACATATTGTTGATCTGAAATAATGTAGAATTTTTGAAAAGCATAAACGGTTGTTTGAAGAGTGATTTTCAAAGGAAGACCTGGATAAAGCTGCTTACATATTGGGCATCAAGATCTATAGAAATAGATCAAGACGCCTGATGATACTTTCAAAGAACACACACCTTGACATGCTTTTGAAGGAGTTCAACATAGATCAGTCAAAGAAGGGGTTCTTGCCTGAGTTGTAAGGTGTGAAGTTGAGTAAGACTCAAAGCTTGACCACGGTAGAAGAAAGAGGAAGGACGAAGGTCGTCCCCTATGCTTTTGTCATAGGCTCTATACGGTATGCCATGCTGAAGTACCGCACCTGATGTGTGCCTTGCCACATGTCTGGCAAAAGGGTACAAAGGTGATCTAGGACTAGATCACCGGATAGCGGTCAAAAATTATCCTTAGAGGAATAAAGAAATGTTTCTCGGTTATGGAGGTGATAAAGAGTTCGACGTAAAGAGTTACGTCGATGCAAGCTTAACACCTATCCAGATAGCTCTGAGTAGAGATACCAGATACGTATAATGGAGCAACAATTTGGAATAGCTCCAAGTGGAACGTGGCAGCAGCATCTACGATATAAAGTTTTGTGAAATACATAGGGATCTGAATATGGCAAGACCCATGGACTACAACCTCTCTCACAAGCATGACATGATCAAACCCAGAACTCTTTGAGTGTTTATCACATAGTGATGTGAACTAGATCATTGAGTCTAGTAGACTCTTGGATGTTGGTCACATGGCGATGTGACCTGTGAGTGTTAATCACATGGCGATGTGAACTAGATTATTGACTCTAGTGCAAGTGGGAGACTATTGGAAATATGCCCTAGAGGCAATAATAAATTAGTTATTATTATTATATTTCATTGTTCATGATAATCATTTATTATCCATGCTAGAATTGTATTGATAGGAAACTCAGATACATGTGTGGATATATAGACAACACCATGTCCCTAGTAAGCCTCTAGTTGACTAGCTCGTTGATCAATAGATGGTTACGGTTTCCTGCCCATGGACATTGGATGTCGTTGATAACAGGATCACATCATTAGGAGAATAATGTGATGGACAAGACCCAATCCTAAGCCTAGCACAAAGATCGTGTAGTTCGTTTGCTAAAGCTTTTCTAATGTCAAGTATCATTTTCTTAGACCATGACATTGTGCAACTCCCGGATACCGTAGGAGTGCTTTGGGTGTGCCAAACGTCACAACGTAACTGGGTGGCTATAAAGGTACACTACAGGTATCTCCGAAAATGTCTGTTGGGTTGGCACGAATCAAGACTGGGATTTGTCACTCCGTGTAAACGGAGAGGTATCTCTGGGCCCACTCAGTAGGACATCATCATAATGTGCACAATGTGACCAAGGAGTTGATCACGGGATGATGTGTTACGGAACGAGTAAAGAGACTTGCCGGTAACGAGATTGAACAAGGTATCGGGATACCGACGATCGAATCTCGGCCAAGTATCGTACCGATGGACAAAGGGAATTGTATACGGGATTGATTGAATCCTTGACATCGTGGTTCATCCGATGAGATCATTGTGGAACATGTGGGAGCCAACATGGGTATCCAGATCCCGCTGTTGGTTATTGACCGGAGAGTTGTCTCGGCCATGTCTGCATGACTCCCGAACCCGTAGGGTCTACACACTTAAGGTTCGATGACGCTAGGGTTATAGGGAATAGATATACGTGGTTACCGAATGTTGTTTGGAGTCCCGGATGAGATCCCGGACATCACGAGGAGTTCCGGAATGGTCCGGAGGTAAAGATTTATATAAGGGAAGTCATGTTTTGGTCACCGGAAAAGTTTCGGGTGCTATTGGTAACGTACCGGGACCACCGGGAGGTCCTGGGGGTCCACCAGGTGGGGCTACCTGCCCCAGAGGGCTGCGTGGGCCAAGTGTGAGAGGGGACCATCCCCAAGTGGGCTGGTGCGCCCCCCCCCCCACCAGGGCCCAAGGCAAAGAGAGAAGGGAAAAGGGGGAAACCCTAGGCTCAGATGGGCCTAAGGCCCACCTAGTGGTGCGCCCCCCTCTCTCCCCCCTTGGCCGCCCCCTAGATGGGATCTAGGGCTGGCCGCCACCCCTAGGGATGGAAACCTAGGTGGGGGCGCAGCCCCTCCCTTTCCCCTATATATAGTGGGGTTTTGGGCTGCCATACACACGATTCAATCTCCCTGTTGGCGCAGCCCTACCCCTCTCCCTCCTCGTCTCTTGCGGTGCTTGGTGAAGCCCTGCTGGAGTACTGCGCTCCTCCACCAACACCACGCCGTCGTGCTGCTGCTGGATGGAGTCTTCCCCAACCTCTCCTTCTCCCCTTGCTGGATCAAGGCGTAGGAGACGTCACCGGGCTGTACGTGTGTTGAACGCGGAGGTGCCGTCCGTTCGGCACTAGGATCATCGGTGATTTGGATCACGACGAGTACGACTCCATCAACCCCGTTCACTTGAACGCTTCCGCTTTGCGATCTACAAGGGTATGTAGATGACTCTCCTTCCCTCGTTGCTAGATTACTCCATAGATTGATCTTGGTGATGCGTAGAAAATTTTGAATTTCTGCTACGATCCCCAACAAGCGCAAGTTGGGCCCTTGTTACGCGGGGCCCTTTGCTGTCTTGGAGCGCATCAGGAAGGTGGCTTACCGCCTTCAGCTTCCTGCCGAAGCCCGCATCCACGACGCCTTCCATGTGGGGCTGCTGAAGCCTTACCGTGGGGAGCCACCTGCGGCCCCTCCCGCGCTCCCTCCAACCTTCGACGGACGCATCCTTCCGGGACCGGAGAAGGTGTTGCAGGCCTAGCTCCGTTGCGGCGTGTGGTACGTGATGATTCAATGGACTGGACTTCCGGCGGAGGAGGCCACTTGGGAGCAACGTGACGAGTTCCGCCAACACTACCCAGACTTTCAGCTTGAGGACAAGCTGTTTGCGCAGGCGGGGAGAGATGTTATGACCGGGCAGACTTATGCCCGTAGGAGGCCCACCGGGCAAGTTTAGTTAGGGGCTTGGCCCACAAGTTATCTTATTTTCAGCATCGTGATTATATATACTAGCTGTAAGACTATTTTTGAGATTAAGCAATAAGAAGAATTCTATTGCCCGACTCTCAGAGGAGGCGGACCCAAAACCCTAGCCGCCCTCTCTCTCAGCCGCCGCGTCCCTCCCTCAACCTCGCGACGGCGCCGGCGCGCCGGAAGCCGCGCCCTCGCCCTCAACAGCCCCCGGTCTTCCCCTACAACCTAAGGAGCAGGTCCGGTAGGACCCCTGGTTCTACCAAGCTTACATAAAGCGCGTGTGATGAGTGATTTCATAGCATGCATTTGTTACATGACGAGAAATCTTAACCTCACCGCCTCAAGAAGACGGCAGGAATCTACGCCAGAGCTCCACTATGTCCATACAGAAGAAATTGAGGACGATGGAGCCCAGAAGAGAAACTCGAAGAAGAAGAAGAAGAAGAAGAAGAAAAAGAAGAAGAAGAAGAAGAAGAAGAAGCGGTGCCATCCACCCGAGCACCGCACCTGCTTGGAATAAAAAAACACTAACCTAAACTGCCGACCGAGCAGCAGACATAGGGAACGCAAATCCACGGGCTCGCCAGTGAAATCTGAAGGGGGCAGTTTGTCCTAGTTGTGCCGGATTTGGGGAAAAAAATGAGAGGACGTCGAATGGAGTAAAGTTATATAAAATAACAGTTATAATATTGGATTTATATTTAAAAAATAAATTCGGATGGTATTACACATAACTTATTTACTCTTATTGTGTTAAAAAAAGATGTTCCTTTTTTTCTGACATGATCAAATAGGTCTTCCAGGCCGCAGTCAGTCACGCATGCTCCGATGAAAAGTAGGAGAGGTATCACGCGTGATTTTTCTTTTTTACTTTTACCACGTCCGTTCACGCACCCGGTCAAAAGTCAAAGCAAATTAACTTTACATGAAAAGTTGTGTACCAGTTCGCTTGAAAAAGTTTATTCTGTCTCTTCCCTCAAATATATTTGACTAAATAACCAAGTAACTCGATCGCCCATTTTCTTTCGTTGTTATAGTTGACGATGCATGCAACCTGACAGAAGATCAAAAGCATTGCAGGGTACCGTGCAGCCGCGTATGGATGGGCAAACCCAACGAGCCAATAGGTCATGTTTAATTATAATTTATTTCCTCTGTAAATTATTATATAAGACATCTTATATCAGTATGGAGAATCATGCCGAAATGTACACTTTATACATTTTAAAGAACAGTTTTGCTAAAGCACATTTAGATGTGCCATAAGTATCGCACATCTAAATTCTAAGTCATTGATCTTACGTTGAGATTCGTGTGGATATTTTCTTTTTCTTTTTTCTTTTTCTCTTTATGTTTGATTCACTTACTTAGATGTGCAATAATTAGAGCACATTTAGATGTGTCCTAGACACGAGTGTTTTTTTAGGAGGGGAAAATAATCTATTTTCTTCGTTTCATAATATATAAGTGTTTTGATATTAGTGTAGTGTCAAAAACACTTTTAATATTATGAAACGGATGCACAACACCTGAGTACATTAATGAAGTTGGTATACGTGAATTACTAGGTCAAGTAGTACGTTTTTTTTAGGGTAGGTCAAGTAGTACGTTGCTGCTTAATTACCCGGATTAGCTCAGCACCTTTGTCAGCGACCGGATTAGCTCAGCACCTTTGTCAGCGAAAAAGATGGAGAAAGTTTCTTGATCGCATTCGTGCGTGTGTACGTATGCATATAGGCACGGTAAACGACGTAGGTTCTCTTCCATCGATACAGTGTTACCTGGCTACCAAGTCATACTCAAATGAGGAAGCCAGAATATTTGTACAACTCCGGTTCGTCGCGTGCACCTAACTAATTGACATTTTAGTTCAACTCCTGTTCAGGTATATAGTCGGTTGATTAATTCTGACCGTAGCCCATATTTCATCTCCTACTATAACAATGCACGTGCGTTGCAATGACATATGAATATTCTAGTACGTTAGCTTGTGATTTACCTGTTAATAATAATGTGATTGTGCGAACCAACCTGTGGTTGGATGGTTAGAGAGACCGTGGTATTACCAACCCATCAGGGTTCAAGTCCTGATGCTCACATTATTTCCGGATTTATTTCAAAATTTCCGGCAATGCGCTTTCAGTGGGAGGAAACGTTTCTGTCGACGGCGAAATGCTTACGGTGACATCATAAATCTTAAAATGATATGCCCTCATACACGTGTCGCCAACTTATTAGTCATCACACGACCTTCTCTCTCCTCTCACAGGTAATCTTCTACCCCTCACTCCTGAAGAGTAGATCTTGTGCTATGATCATGCTGTCTATATTAAAAAAAATCCAAAACTAAGTTGAAAATTTTCAGAAACATCCAAAAATATAGTGTATAGATATGAGAGTGGATCATCTAATTATTTATTCTATGCAATCCAAATCAATTGTCGTAGTTGTACTAAAGTTACGACAATTAATTTCGATCAGAGGGAGTATAATTTATTTATTTATTTGTGATCTGCTTGAGGAAAAAAAAACCTTGGAGCTGGAAATAAATAAAGTTGTGAAAATATTTTTGAATTTGTTATTCTTGCGTAGTGTCCGTTCGTCATACTCGCAGTAACCTCGATAGCCGGAAGTACCAAAGGGATTCACACGAGGGGATTACTCAAGTTCAGACTGTCACGGTGAAGGTAAAAACTCTACTCCTCGTTGGATGTATTAATGGCGGTAGCCTCATATGAGATTAATGGTATGGTATACAGTGGATGTATTGAGGATTCGATGATCTATGATCTAGTCCTAGCCTTGCGTATATACGGGGACCAGGATAGGATTTACAAGGTTGTAGGTCGGTTGCTACCGATCGAGGATCTTTCGCCATCTACAAAATCCTTGACTTGATCGCCAGGAGCTGAGTAACGGATCGTCATGTTGGGCTGAGTCTAGGTCGGCTACGGTACTCCCGGTACATGAAACCGTCACATACCTCACAAATGAATTGGGATTTTCACGAAATCTGAACCTGGAGATAAGCTTGAGTAATTAATATCAGAGATTTCCTTTTTGATATCTATAATACATAAAGAGTTGATCCCCACTAAGTCTAATTCTCTCATCATGCAGCCTTTCACATCATAAAATGTGCCACGTCATCATCCACTAAAACTATTTTGTAGCACATGCATACCTCAACTTAATTGTTACATCTCCAATAGTCCAACGTACATGCATACTCTTTGTTCACATGTAATTACTTTTGAAAATAATAGCTTTCGATTTAGATCATTTTATTCATATAGAACATATTCAAAATCAATCTTTAAAATCTCGCAGCAACGCGCGGAGAAAATGTTGGGCTGAGTCTAGGTCGGCTTCGGTATATACTCCCGGTACACGAAACCGTCACATACCTCACAAATGAATTGGGATTTTCACGAAATCTGAACCTGGAGATGAGCTTGAGTAATTAATATCTGAGGTTTCCTTTTTGGATATCTATAATCTATAATATAGAAATAGTTGATCCCAACTAAGGGCATCTCCA
>NC_041382.1:743673951-743707587 GCF_002162155.2 Triticum dicoccoides | reverse complement strand
GACGCATAAAAATCGCCTCCTGGGGGCGAGCCGGCGATACAATCGGCGCTGGGGGCGGTTTTGCGCCCAGTCGTCGCCCCCAGCTCAGCCTAATTTCGGCGAATAAAGGGCCCATATGGGCGAGAATAGGCCCATATTCGGCGTGGTTTCGCCGTGTCTCGGCGTTCAATTATCAACATAATTATTTCTTATCACATATTTCATCACAGAAAAATCAAATACTTCAACAAAATAGTACAACAACAAATAGTTCAATACAAATTATATAGTTCAACAAATAAAAACTCGTATTTCGTCACACGGCGTCCCCCTTGAGCCTTCATAGGTGCTCAATCAGATCTTTCTGCAGTTGATGATGCACTTGTGGGTCTCGGATCTCCTGACGCATACTAAGATAGGCAGTCCAAGTTGTCGGTAGATGGTGATCAACTTCGGCTAGAGGACCCTGCCTGTAGTATGGTTCAGTGTTAAACATTGGGTCTTCTTGCTCGCTCTCGATGATCATGTTGTGCAAAATGACACAGCAAGTCATAATCTCCCACATTTGATCTTTGGACCAGGTCTGAGCGGGGTACCGAACAACAGCGAATCGAGATTGGAGCACACCAAATGCCCGCTCGACATCCTTCCTGCAAGCCTCCTGAACTTTCGCAAACCAGGCGTTCTTGCCTCCTGCCGCAGGGTTTGAGATCGTCTTCACAAATGTCGACCATCTCGGATAGATGCCATCTGCTAGGTAGTACCCCTTGTTGTATTGGTGTCCATTGATCTCGAAGTTCACCGGAGGAGAATGGCCCTCAACGAGCTTGGCAAAAACAGGAGAGCACTGCAGCACGTTGATGTCATTGTGAGTTCCTGGCATACCAAAGAAGGAGTGCCAAATCCAGAGGTCCTGTGTGGCTACCGCCTCAAGCACCACACTGCAACCGCCTTTGGCGCCTTTGTACATCCCCTGCCAACCAAATGGACAATTCTTCCATTTCCAATGCATGCAGTCGATGCTTCCAAGCATCCCAGGAAATCCTCTTGCTGCATTCTGGGCTAGGATCCGAGCAGTGTCTTCCGCATCGGGTGTTCTCAAGTATTGTGGCCCAAACACTGCCACCACTGCCCGACAGAACTTGTAGAAACACTCTATGCTGGTGGACTCGGCCATGCGCCCATAGTCGTCGAGTGAATCACTGGGAGCTCCATATGCAAGCATCCTCATCGCTGTCGTGCACTTCTGGATGGAGGTGAATCCAAGAGCGCCAGTGCAATCCATCTTGCACTTGAAGTAGTTGTCGAACTCCCGGATGGAATTCACAATCCCGAGGAAGAGCTTTCGGCTCATCCGATAACGGCGCCGAAATGTTTTCTCGCCGTGAAGTGGAGCATCGGCGAAGTAGTCGAAGTAGAGCATGCAGTAGCCTTCAACACGAAGCCGGTTCTTTGCTTTCAACCGCCCCGGTGCCGAGCCACCTCGCCGCGGCTTTTCATGGCTCGCCAGCAGCTGGGCGAGGGCGGCGAGCACCATGAGATGCTCTTCTTCCTGGACGTCGGCCGCGGCTTCCTCCTCCAGCAGCGCGGCGAGCTCTTCCTCGTCATCCGAGTCCATCGCCGAGATAGGAAAAACGCCGAACACCTTGCGCTCGGCGGGCGTGTACCCGCCGCTAAACCGCGCCTTCGCGGCCGGAAACGCCCAACTGCTGTGGGAGGGGCTGCCGCGGCGAAGTGCTCCTATTTTCCGGTGGGGAATGGCTATCTAGCGGAGTAGGGCGGCGGCCGTCGCCGGGATATAGCTAGTGGTGGCCGAGGGCGCGGGGGGTGCGAGGCGAGTCGGGGGAAGAAAACCTTGACTTTTCCCCTGTCGGTGTGGGCCAGGCGTGCTTTTCCCTAGCGCCGGAGCCCCCAACTGCTCCCCAGCGCGCCGGGTTCGGCCTGTGACCGCCGGGCGGAAAAAAGATCCGAACCGGCGATTTTCGGTGTCCTGAGGGCGCGACTGGGCCGCTTTTTCGGCGTCGGCGCCGAAAAAGTGGCCTGGGGGGGCCTGTTGGGGGCGCGGATGGAGATGCTCTAAGTCTAATTCTCTCAACATGCAGCCCTCCACATCACAAAATGTGTCACGTCATCATCCACTAAAACTATTTGGTAGCACATGCATACCTCAATTTAATTGTTATATCTCCAATAGTCCAACATACATGCATACTCTTTGTTCACATGTAATTACTTTCGAAAATAATAGCTTTCGATTTAGATCATTTTATTCATATAGAACATATTCAAAATTAATCTTTAAAATCCCGCAGCAACGCGCGGGGAAAATCATCTAGTTTTTGTTATGAGTGCAATTTTTTTAAGGGAGCATGACTCCATGAGCACACTTGATTGTTTTGGCTCTCACCTAGCGCTACGGCCATTTTGGTCGTTGGCGGCTCTTCGCATGTTAGAGCATCTTCTACTGCGCCCCCAGAAAGGCCTCCTCAGGTGTTTTTTTGCGCCGGCGCTGAAAAAACGGTCCAGTCGCGTCCCAGGAGCCCGATTTTCGTCGGCCTGGGCCGAAATCAGCACCGGCGAACCCAGGCCAAACCCGGCGCGCTGGGGGCGCCCGAGGATACCGGGGCGAGCGGTTTTGCCGCGAAAGAGCCGTGGGCCAGCCGCGTCAGCGACACCGCGCCTCGTCTCCCCCCAACGCCTCGGTTTCCCGCGGGGAATCAATGGCAAGGCTGCCGCCGGTCAGCCTTGCCATTGATTCCTCACGGGCGGCGCGTCACGGGGCGGCGCGCCGACGCCTCCCCTCCCGCGCACCGTACACACAGGCGTGGCGCAGCTATATAAGCCGGTGGCCTCCCCGCCTCTGGCCACACCAGCCCTAGCCGCTGAACTCTCTCTCTCTCTCTCCCGTGCGCCGCCGCCGAGCCCTCCCTCTCCCTCTCCTGCACGTACGCCGCCGAGCCCTCCCTCTCCCCCTCCTGATGGCCGAGCGTTTCCCTGGCGACGAGGCGGCGGCGAACGGCTTCGGCCGCCGAGCTCTCTCTTTCCCGTGTGCCGCCGCCAAGCCCTCCCTCTCCCTCTCCCGCACGTACGCCGCCGAGCCCTCCCTCTCCCCCTCCCGATGGCCGAGCGTTTCCCTAGCGACGAGGCGGCGGCGAACGGCTTCGGACGCCGCTCGCTCCGCGAACAGGAGTCGTGGCTCCTGTTCCAGGCCAACATCCCGGCGCCGCCAGACATGCGCGCCGGGCCGACGGGGTGGAGGCTCAGCAACGGGGGAGTGCCCATTCCCCCGTTGCCCGACGCCGTGGCGCACCCTGGCTACTTCGCCGACGAGGTGGAGATCGTCCGCGCCTCCCTCACCGACGAGCAGCGCGCCCTCCCCTAGTACGCTGCCGACAACCACGCGGCGTGGGCGGCGTACTTCGAGCGCCGCCGAGGCTGGCGTCCACCAACGGGGCGCCGGTGGTGGGCGGCACGAAGAACATCGAGGGGCGTCACCTGTGGTGGGGCGTCCCCGGCCGCATGCTTGAGGGCGTGCTGACGCACCTCGAGGGCGGCAACAACCCGCCGCTGGCCTACCCTCCCCCGGCGAGGACGGCTGCCCCGTCTCACCGTTGACGCGCCGGGCAATGGATGCCCAGGAGGTTCGGCTCCTCCTCCTCGTCATCCTCCCACTCCTCCTCACGGGCTTCTTCCCACTCGTACGGCTCTCCGGCGCTGCTCGGCGTCAAGGCCGAGCCCGCGGCGGAGACGCCGCTCGGCCGGCGCACGTGCAGCGCTGGCATTGTCATCAACAAGGGCGGTCGGCGCGCCTCCTCGTCGGCTCCTTCGTGCTTCGTCAAGCCAAAGACGGAGCCGGGGCTCGCACCGGTGAAGACGGAGCCGGGGCTCCCCGCCGTGAAGACGGAGCACGGCGACGCGAAGCTCGACGACGACGCGGCCCTGGAATGGGCGCGCAAGAACTCCCTGAAGATGGCGAGGGAGCGCCAACGCGCCGCACTGGCGCGGTTCGAGCAGCGCCGCCGGGGCCGCGATGAAGGAGGAGTCGTCGTCATCAAGGACAGCGACAACGACGCGCCGCCGCCACCAGTCCGCATTGGGGACGCCGGTCAGGGATCCACCAGGGACGGTCACGTCAAGGAGGAGAAGCCCGACGAGACGATGGTGGCGACGTTGGCGACGACGGCGGCGAGGATGGCGGCGACGGCGGCGACTACTCGGCGTTCAGTGACTTTTTGTTTTAGTTATATTTGCTATGTACCGCCGAACATGTTAATATATGCCAAATTTGGCTGAAATTTAGCCGTGTTTAAACGAATTCGCTGAACATTTTTTTAAAAAAAATATGCGCGTCTGGGGGCGGCCCTAGGGCCGGCGCGTGGGGACCAACTCGCCCCCAGGCCCTTTTTTGCGCCGGCTCGCCCTAGGAGGCGATTTTAGGCGCCCCCTGGGGGGTCAACGGCTGGAGATGCTCTTAGCGTGCATTGGCCTCTATGTGGCCCAATTTGTTTTGTGGGAGCTTTGGCATCCAAATTTTTTTTTGAACAGAACAAGGCACCAAAAGGTGCCCAATATCATTAACAGCTCATAACAACAGTACAAGAGAGAGTACATATGGCTTGAATAGAGATTGGGAAAAGGGAAACAGCCAAAGATGAGGAGCTGTTAAAAGCTAGCAAAGATAGGTTGACCAAAAGTCAACCAGATGAACTACATCTAGAACAGATGTGATACACATGAACCGGGAAGCATACAAGAGAAGCAGCATCAGCCAAGCTTAACACAAACGTGACTGATGGCCACCAGCAAGCTATGCTCTTCGTAGAATTCAGTAATAAACGACTGTCTGATGTTGAGATGCAGGCCTGAACTAGTAGCAGAAAGGAGAGAAGAGCTGCCTGAACAAGAATCCATCCTGCTGCTAGAAACAATACACTTTGTGCACCTGAAAACCTGAAAAATTAAAATCACCCAAAATGGCAGACACTGGACAGTCATCAGAAGCATGAGAGTGAGAGGAACTATCTAGAATAGGACCACGAACAGACTGATAAACCTGTTGAGCAAGGTCGTGAGCAACTCCATTCAGGCTCCTGGAAATATGAAATACTTGGGAGTTAAGATGAGCAGTAGATGTAACAAAGGAACCCAGTTCTTTTCTGATGTTCCAAGGGGCAGCCGAATGGATTATCTTCCTAGATGTTACAGATGAAGCTAGAGAGAGACAATCGGTTAAAAATGTTGGTTGTTGAACACTAAGACTGACTGCCAAATGAGCTGCATATGCAAGAGAAACTGCTTCTGCTTGAATAGGAGTAGAAGTGGGAGGCGCTGAAGTTTGAACCTGAATGTTAATTTCTCTCCGAGGAGAAGGTATGCAAAAGTAAACTCCTACATATGTCTTTACTTCCCCTTGAGTAAGACCTGGAATTTTTGAAGATCTAAAGGCTGCATCAGAAAAGATTTTAGTAACATTAATCAACATATCAGATTTAAGAGTCTGCCCTTGTTTAGGAACAACCCGAGCCTCAAGATGGTTCTTAGCACAAATCTGATTATTAGAAGGGAGGAAAGATTCCTCATGCAATGCAATGTCAATATGAGCAGCAGCAATATGCACTTTGTAAGGAAGACATCTTTTTCTTTCAAATAAGGAATCATTTCTAGCTTTCCAGATACACCATAAAAAGTTCAAAACATTTTGCAAGGAAGCATAAGGATGCCCCATAGAAACCAGATGAATGAGAATAGAGTGCATTGAATTATGCTCCTGAACAAGAGAACCGGATCTGAGAAACCAAGAAGCAGAAAACCAGGCAGCTCTAGCAAAATCACAAAGAAAGAAGAGATGAAATTCATCCTCTTGCTGGGCACACCTACAACAAGTCTGAGAAATATGAGTGAAAAAACGTTCTGCTCTCATACCTGTCGGCAAAGCTATACTAAGAAGCCTCCAAGCAAAAGTTTGGACTTTAGGCAACAAATTTTTCTGCTTCCAAATGACTTTGAGAAAGTTTTTTAACTCAAGAGAAACCTGAAGAGGAGCAGTTCTAGGATGAGAGTGAATGGCTTGCAAACAAAGGTTGTAGGCAGCTTTAGCAGAACAAAACCCCTTAGGAGCCAAGGGTCAACAGAGCAAATCTTCATTATTATTCTTAATGATATCAATGTTAATTATATGAGAAGCAAGAGGCTGCTGAAATAAAGAGAAAATTAGTTGATGATTCCAATTTTTTTGCCCAGGCAGCCAAAGATCTCTAACCAAAGAAGGATAAATAAAACCTACTTGTTAAGGAATAAGAAAATCATGAATGGAATTCCAAAAAGGACACCAAGGCATACTCCACAAAGAGATGTTTCCTTTAGTAAGCTGATAGAAAGCATGATCTTTCAGTTTGGGTAGCATTTTTCAAACAGAAGCCCAAAAAGCTGACTTAGGAGGGGCCACAGTGGCCTTCCAAATAGTAGTAATAGGAAAGTATTTAGCCTGAAGAACATGATATAAATGAGAAGAAGGTTCTTTAGCTAACCTCCAGGACGCAGCAAGAATTAGGCTTTTGTTTATTGCTTTTAAGTTTCTGATGCCTAGTGCACCTTCTGCCTTAGAACTGGTGTCCTGCAACTGGTAGTTATTTTCAAAATGTTGGCCTTTGTGGACCGAGCAACATCTCACATTAGAGAAGAAGTAGTTTTCATAGGGCGGGAGGCTATGAAATAGTTCAAATCTGATGCAATATTAAAGAAAATAAATCAAGTAGCCCTAAGTGGTGCCAAACACTATGTCCTAATAGTAAGCGATTTCTTTCAACCTGGTAGAAAAACAAGAAACAAAAAGTGGAGTGGGCATGTTGACTAAGAGGAACAAGAAAGAATCACAAAAGTTTGACTTTTTGAGATCAACTTTTACATCAATTAAGAAATCAGTTCACATTTGAAAATAGACTGGGAAAGTTATTTTGGGTCCCTAAATAATTTATTAAATTCAGATTTTTTTCCGCAAATTTCAGACTGATAACTTTCAGGGCTAAACCATGTTGGCATTTTTTTAATAGAAAAGAACTCCGTGAGCACCACACGTTAGAGCTGAGGCTCAAATAAGGGCGGGCTGGCTGCGTACCCAAGCGCCTAGCCAACGAAGCGACGCCCCAATTTCACTTTGATCCCATTAACTTTTTGTTGACCATAGATGGAATATTTGTTCATCGGCCTTAGCGAAAGTGGAATGTAGGGTTGTATGCTGATAGTAACATCACACATATCTAGATAAATTAGATGATGTGGCAAGCAATAAATGAAGAAAGAGAGAAAAGTAGTAACATAGCTAGTTACTAGTAGTATGAGTAACATCATACATATTAAGGCAAAATATGTCTATAGCCTAATAAATGAAGTGCTGCATGTTATCACACATATGTTACTCCCCACTATAGAGGTAGTAACATAGACTAGTAACATGGGCATGTTACTAGTCTATGTTACTACCCATTGTGGCTAGTAGTAACCTCATTCGCAAAAAGAAAAGAACATTGTTTAACCTGACAATTTTGTTGGGTACACATATCCCATAACATTTATAATACTTTAAATAATGGTTTGAACCCTACTTTTAGAAACGGCAGGCTGTTCAATTTCTGCAGCTTAGCTCGTTTTAGAATGAATGAATGAACGGTATGAACAAGCGCACTAAGCATATCGGTTGGTGTGCACACGGTTTGTATGGCGTGCTTGATCGTACACGGTTGGTCAAAGTGAACACAGTTTACATAAAGCAAAGCGTGTGATGAGTGATTTCATAGCATGCATTTGTTCTTATAAGTGAATCATGTGCGACATCGTCCACACTCTGACACTCAAGCCATCGTGGAGCTCTCTCTCTGTGTGTGTGTGTGTGTGTGTGCGCGCGCGCGTGTGTGTGTGTGTGCGTGTGTTTTGTCGAGCACCCCCGAGAGACCCCATGATGATGCCCTTGTGCCACTGCCAACTATGTCCTGAACTCCTAATGGGCTTTGGGTTGCATAATTGGGCCATGGGACGATATATGGGACACGTTGTGGAGGTAGTGTGAGAAGTAGACGTGATGTGCACATGAGTTGTATATTTGTTGAATACATATTTCATATAGATGATGTAATTACGATTTTTTCTGCCAAAAAGAAGTGGTCTTCATCTAAATACCCATGAATTATGTTAGGGCCGCCCTCCTTCCCAAAATAATTGAACACACATGATGGGTCTCTATGTCCAGAATGATACTTAATGCGAGCATAACTTATATTATAGCACTAGCTTTTACATAGTGGACTGAGCAAGATCCCATCACTTTATATAAGGATGTAAGAATTGTATAAACACTAGCACTACAATCACGAAGAGCATAACAATCAAAATTATTAATGGTAATCAGTTCAATTGGTTCCAAACCATCCTCTAATTATATAGAGATATTGGCATCTTGATTATATTTCTCCTCGCCGTTTGAAATAGTTAGCCCTATATGTTCAGTAATTTGTTTGTTGCAAGCAGTTCTATTAGGCACTTCCGATAATTCTTACAAAACTTGTATAACTTCGGAGAGGGTACACTCATAGACATATGCATACCGGGTTTGGCATTTTACTAGATGATGCATTATTAATAGAAAACATAGACATATGCATACCAGGTTTGGCATTTTAACTTTGGACCTCTTGGGTAGAGTTTAGCATTGTAGTTGGAACCCTCTCAATATGTCATTTGACATAATTTTCCATCATGCCACCCAAACATTTTGAGCTTGAGCTTGTGTCATGCTTCTAAAGGTGCCATCTGTAGATGAATCTAACAATTATTCATATGTATGGTTCAATCCAACATAAAAGGTGTGCAACATTAACCATTCACTTAATCTATATACGTCAATTTCTAAGAGTTTTACCTCCTTTTCAAACTTGAGATAAATGTTTATGATTGGATAACTTATAGTTCACAATGTGGTTTTGCATTTCTAATATCTTAGCAGGGGGCTAGTATTTCACAATTAAAACATTTTGCATTCACTAAAAAATTGAATATTATCAAGAGGCAAAGATGGAAACCACCTCCTTACCCAACAACCATCCACTCCCCCCACCACCTTCTCAACCATTGTCTCGTCATCCTATGTCACCGCCACCTTCGCCCTGTCCGCAAGCGAGCCCTCAGCCAGGGATCGATCCAGAAGTGCTAAAAGAAGCCATCTAAATGAGACAACCCCTTGAAACAAAACAAGTGAGATGGAAACCGCTCGCTAAATCTCTTCTGGTCAGGACCCATGACAGTTACTAACATTGCCACAAGTTGCATTGTTCGTGTAAGACCTCTCACAGCGGGAGCATCAGAATATGATGCATTACCACGTAAACAAAAATATGATGTGGCACATCAATTAATTATTTTATAGAAGGTTCTAGTATATGGCACAGTACCATGGCACGTCAAAAGATTTTTAAAATAAAAATAAATAAATGGAGTGCACTTTAAATTGAGACTTTATAAATCAACAAATGTAGTGATAACATGATACTATTGTATGATACTCCCACCGTTCCTAAATATTTGTCTTTGTAGAGATTTCAACAAGTGACTACATACGAAGCAAAATCAGTGAAGCTACACTCTAAAATATGTCTATATACATCGTATGTGGTAGTCCATTTGAAATCTCTAAAAAGGCAAATATTTAGGAACGGAGGGAGTACTATGTATTGCACATGCGGAATCCATTTTGGCTCTATGGAGCACATGCTCCTGCATGCCAAAAATGGATTTTACAAATGTCAAACAAACTAAAAAATATAGATGTGTTCAATGTCACACCCAAATGGTACATGCAAATTTTCAGGGGGAAAACTTAAGCATTTTGACCTGCGCAAAAAAAAAAAGAGAGTCGAACGCCGAATGTTACCTCCAAATGTTAGACTTGTTTATTTTTTCACCAGCGAAGAACTGCTATCCCATATGGCATGAAAATTGTCAAGCACATGATACTAGTTTATGTTACTCTTCATTGTGGTAGGTCTAACATATATGTTGTATGAATATACACTTGGTGCTTTGATTGTATTTTTGCGAAAGATTTAGATTTATTATAAAAATTCATCAAAAGTACAAAACACCTCAAACACAATAAAAATACGTCGAGGTCTCTAGACCACCAAATGACCACTACCGCCGCCAGAATGGTCCATCGACTCGTCTCTGTCGCCACTCCCCTACCGAAACCGGCTTGACCTTGTCGATAACAGCCAGAAAAAGTCCTCATGCACTTGTCCCTAAGGACCAGCGCCATAGAGCCGCAATCGTCGTCGTTGAGCCCACAAATAGATATGAACCAACTAACACCAAATCTCGCCGTTCCACGAAGACATCATGAATCCAGGCCAGAGCTCCGTCATACATCTAGATGGACAAACTTGGCGAGGATTAGATCTTGGAAGACAAACATGCAGAAGAAACGTCGTCATCTACCGGAGTGCCACGTTTGCAAGTACTAAAAAGCACTTAACCTAAACTACTAGCCGAAACGAAGACACCCATATCCCCCTCCCCACCACCGATGGAGCGCCGGGTAGAGGAGAGGCGAACCCGCGGGCTCGCTGGTGAAGTCTGAAGCGGAGAATTTGCCCTAGCCATAGATAATTTCTTTTAGGAGAGAAAAGGTCTATCTTGACCGCATGATATTGTATTATATGCAGTTAATAATACGAACAAGAAACGATTTTTTGTGGTGACGAAAACCATCCATGCCCCCTAGTAGTCCGGAGTATATGCGTAGAAAGAAAAAAAAACTTTAGCAGCCAGACGGTGACCAATTAACGAACGGCATCATAACGGGTCTATTCGGACGTATCCGGACCGAACAGACGAGTTGACCATCAGATTCATGTTGCGCGCGCTTGTGCTCGGATCTCTACCAACCACCAACCTTCCAAGCAGCATACGTAGGCCCGCGCGACCAGGACCCATCCAACGCCCACCCCGCCACGCCGCTTCCCGGATCCACCTATATATACCCCGCACCAACTACTAACTCCATTCACCAAGCAGCAAAGCAAGCCAGCTAATTACTAGCTCCTCCGCCTCTTCTTCTTGCTCTCCGGCAGCAAAGCTACCTAGCTCAACTTCATTAAGCCAATCCTTCTCTCCGCCTCCCAACCTTCTTTGCTCATAATCAAGGTTTAAATTACCTACCTAAAAGGAATGGGCAGCTTGGGCACCAACCCCATGTCCTTCTCCGCCATCCCCGATGACAAGGCGGCGTTCGAGCCGCTCAACCCCGAAGATGTCCGTGCATACCTCCACAAGGCCGTCGACTTCATCTCCGACTACTACACCAACATCGAGTCCATGCCCGTACTCCCTAACGTGAAGCCGGGGTACCTGCAAGACGAGCTCAGCGCGTCCCCGCCAACTTACTCTGCGCCATTCGACGTCACCATGAAGGAGCTCAGGACCTCCGTTGTCCCCGGCATGACGCACTGGGCTAGCCCCAACTTCTTCGCCTTCTTCCCCTCCACCAACAGCGCAGCTGCGATCGCCGGCGACCTCATTGCCTCAGCCATGAACACCGTCGGATTCACGTGGCAGGCCTCACCTGCCGCCACTGAGATGGAGGTTCTCGCTCTTGACTGGCTTGCGCAGCTCCTGCGTCTGCCCACAACCTTCATGAACCGCACCAGCACTGGTCGTGGCACCGGCGGTGGGGTTATCCTTGGCACAACAAGCGAGGCCATGCTCGTCACGCTAGTCGCCGCCCGTGATGCAGCGCTACGTCGAAGCGGCTCTGTCGGCGTGTCTGGCATTCCACGCTTGGCTGTGTATGCTGCCGACCAAACCCACTCCACGTTCTTCAAGGCTTGTCGCCTCGCGGGATTTGACCCTGCCAACATCCGCTCCATCCCTACCGGGCCAGAAACCAATTATGGGCTCGACCCGGCAAAGCTTCTCGAGGTCATGCAAGCTGATGCCGACGCTGGTCTTGTGCCAACATATGTCTGTGCGACCGTGGGCACCACGTCTTCCAATGCAGTTGACCCGGTGGGCGACGTCGCCGATGTTGCCGCCATGTTCAGTGCATGGGTCCACGTCGATGCTGCCTACGCTGGCAGTGCATGTATCTGCCCTGAGTTTCGCCACCATCTCGACGGCGTCGAGCGCGTGGACTCCATTAGCATGAGCCCACACAAATGGCTTCTCACATGCCTTGATTGCACATGTCTCTATGTCCGTGATGCTCACCGACTGAGTGACTCATTAGAGACCAACCCGGAGTATCTCAAGAATGATGCTACCGAGTCCGGCGAGGTCACCGATCTTAAAGACATGCAGGTCGGCGTTGGCCGGCGCTTCCGCGGGCTCAAGCTTTGGATGGTCATGCGTACCTATGGTACCGCAAAGCTCCAAGAGCACATCCGTAGTGATGTTGCCATGGCCAAGATGTTTGAAGATTTCGTCCGTGCCGATGACAGGTTTGAAGTGGTCGTACCGAGGAACTTTGCTCTTGTTTGCTTTCGGATCAAGGCAAGTGGAGCCATGATGGAGAAGGATGCTGACGAGGCCAACCGCGTGCTAATGGAAAATCTGAACAAAACTGGCAAGGCTTATCTTGCACACACGGTGGTCGGTGACAAGTTCGTGTTACGGTTCGCCGTTGGGTCGTCGCTGCAGGAGGAGAGGCATGTGAGAAGTGCTTGGGACCTCATCAAGAAGACTACGGGCAGTATCATGGATTAAGTGGACAGACCTATCGGTGCCGAAAGCTTTAGGGGCAACACAAATCCCAATATTTATGATACATTTATTCTTTTAATTTATCTTTCTTTTCTTTTGCTTCGATTCAGATTATTATTTATTTGGACATGTGGTTCTTATTTCCACTGAGGGTATATGTATATAGTAGGCAACGAAATGGATTGTAGACTGTAAAAGGTAAAATGGCTTATATTGAATGAACACTCTAAAATATGTCTATATACATCGTATGTGGTAGTCCATTTGAAATCTCTAAAAAGGCAAATATTTAGGAACGGAGGGAGTACTATGTATTGCACATGCGGAATCCATTTTGGCTCTATGGAGCACATGCTCCTGCATGCCAAAAATGGATTTTACAAATGTCAAACAAACTAAAAAATATAGATGTGTTCAATGTCACACCCAAATGGTACATGCAAATTTTCAGGGGGAAAACTTAAGCATTTTGACCTGCGCAAAAAAAAAAAGAGAGTCGAACGCCGAATGTTACCTCCAAATGTTAGACTTGTTTATTTTTTCACCAGCGAAGAACTGCTATCCCATATGGCATGAAAATTGTCAAGCACATGATACTAGTTTATGTTACTCTTCATTGTGGTAGGTCTAACATATATGTTGTATGAATATACACTTGGTGCTTTGATTGTATTTTTGCGAAAGATTTAGATTTATTATAAAAATTCATCAAAAGTACAAAACACCTCAAACACAATAAAAATACGTCGAGGTCTCTAGACCACCAAATGACCACTACCGCCGCCAGAATGGTCCATCGACTCGTCTCTGTCGCCACTCCCCTACCGAAACCGGCTTGACCTTGTCGATAACAGCCAGAAAAAGTCCTCATGCACTTGTCCCTAAGGACCAGCGCCATAGAGCCGCAATCGTCGTCGTTGAGCCCACAAATAGATATGAACCAACTAACACCAAATCTCGCCGTTCCACGAAGACATCATGAATCCAGGCCAGAGCTCCGTCATACATCTAGATGGACAAACTTGGCGAGGATTAGATCTTGGAAGACAAACATGCAGAAGAAACGTCGTCATCTACCGGAGTGCCACGTTTGCAAGTACTAAAAAGCACTTAACCTAAACTACTAGCCGAAACGAAGACACCCATATCCCCCTCCCCACCACCGATGGAGCGCCGGGTAGAGGAGAGGCGAACCCGCGGGCTCGCTGGTGAAGTCTGAAGCGGAGAATTTGCCCTAGCCATAGATAATTTCTTTTAGGAGAGAAAAGGTCTATCTTGACCGCATGATATTGTATTATATGCAGTTAATAATACGAACAAGAAACGATTTTTTGTGGTGACGAAAACCATCCATGCCCCCTAGTAGTCCGGAGTATATGCGTAGAAAGAAAAAAAAACTTTAGCAGCCAGACGGTGACCAATTAACGAACGGCATCATAACGGGTCTATTCGGACGTATCCGGACCGAACAGACGAGTTGACCATCAGATTCATGTTGCGCGCGCTTGTGCTCGGATCTCTACCAACCACCAACCTTCCAAGCAGCATACGTAGGCCCGCGCGACCAGGACCCATCCAACGCCCACCCCGCCACGCCGCTTCCCGGATCCACCTATATATACCCCGCACCAACTACTAACTCCATTCACCAAGCAGCAAAGCAAGCCAGCTAATTACTAGCTCCTCCGCCTCTTCTTCTTGCTCTCCGGCAGCAAAGCTACCTAGCTCAACTTCATTAAGCCAATCCTTCTCTCCGCCTCCCAACCTTCTTTGCTCATAATCAAGGTTTAAATTACCTACCTAAAAGGAATGGGCAGCTTGGGCACCAACCCCATGTCCTTCTCCGCCATCCCCGATGACAAGGCGGCGTTCGAGCCGCTCAACCCCGAAGATGTCCGTGCATACCTCCACAAGGCCGTCGACTTCATCTCCGACTACTACACCAACATCGAGTCCATGCCCGTACTCCCTAACGTGAAGCCGGGGTACCTGCAAGACGAGCTCAGCGCGTCCCCGCCAACTTACTCTGCGCCATTCGACGTCACCATGAAGGAGCTCAGGACCTCCGTTGTCCCCGGCATGACGCACTGGGCTAGCCCCAACTTCTTCGCCTTCTTCCCCTCCACCAACAGCGCAGCTGCGATCGCCGGCGACCTCATTGCCTCAGCCATGAACACCGTCGGATTCACGTGGCAGGCCTCACCTGCCGCCACTGAGATGGAGGTTCTCGCTCTTGACTGGCTTGCGCAGCTCCTGCGTCTGCCCACAACCTTCATGAACCGCACCAGCACTGGTCGTGGCACCGGCGGTGGGGTTATCCTTGGCACAACAAGCGAGGCCATGCTCGTCACGCTAGTCGCCGCCCGTGATGCAGCGCTACGTCGAAGCGGCTCTGTCGGCGTGTCTGGCATTCCACGCTTGGCTGTGTATGCTGCCGACCAAACCCACTCCACGTTCTTCAAGGCTTGTCGCCTCGCGGGATTTGACCCTGCCAACATCCGCTCCATCCCTACCGGGCCAGAAACCAATTATGGGCTCGACCCGGCAAAGCTTCTCGAGGTCATGCAAGCTGATGCCGACGCTGGTCTTGTGCCAACATATGTCTGTGCGACCGTGGGCACCACGTCTTCCAATGCAGTTGACCCGGTGGGCGACGTCGCCGATGTTGCCGCCATGTTCAGTGCATGGGTCCACGTCGATGCTGCCTACGCTGGCAGTGCATGTATCTGCCCTGAGTTTCGCCACCATCTCGACGGCGTCGAGCGCGTGGACTCCATTAGCATGAGCCCACACAAATGGCTTCTCACATGCCTTGATTGCACATGTCTCTATGTCCGTGATGCTCACCGACTGAGTGACTCATTGGAGACCAACCCGGAGTATCTCAAGAATGATGCTACCGAGTCCGGCGAGGTCACCGATCTTAAAGACATGCAGGTCGGCGTTGGCCGGCGCTTCCGCGGGCTCAAGCTTTGGATGGTCATGCGTACCTATGGTACCGCAAAGCTCCAAGAGCACATCCGTAGTGATGTTGCCATGGCCAAGATGTTTGAAGATTTCGTCCGTGCCGATGACAGGTTTGAAGTGGTCGTACCGAGGAACTTTGCTCTTGTTTGCTTTCGGATCAAGGCAAGTGGAGCCATGATGGAGAAGGATGCTGACGAGGCCAACCGCGTGCTAATGGAAAATCTGAACAAAACTGGCAAGGCTTATCTTGCACACACGGTGATCGGTGACAAATTTGTGCTCCGTTTCGCCGTTGGATCGTCGCTGCAAGAGGAAAGGCATGTGAGAAGTGCATGGGACCTCATCAAGAAGACCACGAGCAGTATCATGGATTAAGTGCATGGACCTACTGTTCAAGAAGCTAAACAAATTCCTATATTTAGGGTACAATTATTATTTTACATTTCTTGTTCTTTTATTCTCCTTTGATTATGATTATTATTATTGTTATTTATTTAGACATGGGGTTCTTATTCCTTTTTTGATCTATATATACCGACCGAGGGTCTATATATATAGCAGGCCGGTACCAAAGAAATTGGTTGTACACTGTAAAAGGGCTTATACTTAATATACATGATATGATTTTTTTTTGTTACCGTACTCTGCTAGCGAGTGACGAATGCATGCCCACGCATCTCGATCAAGAAATATACGTTGCACTCAGTAGGTTTTTTAGGTCTCAAGATGCCAAACCGAAGCCACTCGGTCACCGTGTGCTCTCAACTTCTCATCAATTATTTGGTCCTATCTACATGCCGTACAATCCCATCTCCAAAGTCGGATCGTGCACGTCTGAATTAATGGCACTTGCGCCGCAGCATTAACGGACGTGCGGATTCGCAAATGAGGGAACGATCAACAAGTAATTTCATGTTTGAGTATGAAATGCGGCTTAATTAAAGCTTGAATCAAACAAAGCAAAGCAGAAATACAAGTGGCCAAGTGGGAGTACTAGAGTAGGACAATACTACAGTAGTAAGCGACTGTTTACTGAATGGAATGATTGGTACTTGCAACCAATCACCCATCCGTCACCCACCTGAAACTATACATCAGATGATTCACTCGTGGGATCAGCTCTTTCAGGTTATTGCAGTCAGTTGTTTGGTTTTGGTTTTTTTTACGTTGGCTTGGATTTTAATTATGTTACGGTGGTCAGAGGCGAATCTATGTGTAAGCTGTGGGGTCGGGCTTTTTTGAAAAACAGCCTAGAATCACTGTTCACTTCCTGTTCACCGTGAAGAAAAAAATCCATTGCCCCCACAGATTCTTGAGGCTGGCGCCGCCACTGGTGTTCCTTTCATTTGCATATCGTGATGGGCTGCAGTTGAGGCAGTATTTGTTCTAAGAAGATACATATTTGGGCCTTGGTGTAGCCTGCGTTGGTTGTGTGAGCCCCTTCTATATTTGGGGCCAGTTCTTTTGCTGACTTCTAGAATAAGCTTTTACTAAAAAAAAATTAGTTGGGCTTCTAGAATAAGTTGGGTAGGAGCAGCTTATTCTGGAAGCCCAGCAAAATAACTAGCCCTTGAAAGGGAAGAGTATTTGTAGCGCTTGGGCACTACACACCCCTATATGAACATTAAGTTAAAAAAATACTGAGAAATTTCAAAAAAAAAACTGATACATTTCCTGGTATTTTTATATAAAACTTCACAGGGGAGTAGATTGGGCACGCAAGTTTCATATCCCAAGATTTCAAAAATGTTTTTTCTCCTATTTTTGGGCGGTGGAGCACCCAGGTGCTCCTGTGTATTTCCTCCTTAAAAACTCGTGTTCTACGTTGAAATTGTAAAACTACTGCCATAATGCTCACATGGGCCGAGCAATGAAGATCTCATTTGCTCAGCTCGGCTCCCGGCTCCACTCGCTTGCTTCACTGCTAGTTTAGAAAACAAAATGGCTATCAATTTTTTAATTTGAATGAGTTGTTAAATAAAAGTGTGTTCACAGATTTTAGAAAATGTCATGAATTAAAAAACCATGAAATTTAAAAAATCATTAATTTCAAATAATGTTCAGGAATTTGGAAAAGGATGAACTAATGTAAAAGAATTCATAGACTGAAAACTTGTCTCAAACTTTATAAATATTCAAGAACTTGAAAAAATATTTGTCTATTTAAAAAATATTCATGTTTTAAAATAATATTCATGAATTATAATATGAAAAATAAAAGGAATTAATAAAAAAGAAAATGATAAATAGAAAAGAAAGAAAAATACAAGTAATACATTGCAAAAAAACAAAAAACACCCGTCGGCCCAATACAACTAGGTGTGTGTTACTCTCAACCAATGACACACAGCCTTACAGACAGGGCCCATAGTGACCCCCACAGCCCGAGATACACGCGGATGCTCCTAATCTAGGGAGCACTAGGTTTTTTGGAGTGAATGAGAGTACATGACCATAAGGGGGATGTGGCTGTTCTAATCCCGAGCTCATGTGAGCTCGGGTGAACAGTAAGATCAAAAAAATGGAATTTGAAAAAAACTGAACTTTTTGTTAGAAACATTTACAATTTTTTTGTTAGTCAATGTTGTTTTTTCGTAAAAAAAATATATACCCGAACAAAAGTAAGTCAATTTTATTTTAAAAAACTTCTGAACTATTTTTCCTTTTGTTTAATTATTTAAAAATCCTCATATAGGGTGTATATAATCAGGAATCAAAGTGTATTTCCCAAGGGACCATTAAACTACCCGACGCATATTGAAGGTTCCAGCCATTGAGCCATAGACAACACACGTGAAAAACTAACTCAGCCAAAAACCATTTGAACCGAGGCAGCCGAGGAAGAAGCGCCATCCATGATCTGGCCCAGCAAGTTGTTCCTCTCCTCGTCGGTCCACGAGTGTGACTGCACCACTATCTCCCAGTCCCAGTGCCCCTTGTCACGAGCATGCCCTTCCTTGAACACGGCGACACACCGCAGCGCCGCGCACGCTCCCATGACGAACCTGACAAGGTAAACCTGCCTCGCCGTCCCCTCGAAACCGACCATCACGAACTCCTTGAGGCCATGGTGCCGAGGCACGGCAGCCCCCCAGCTTATCTCCTCGCCGGGTTCATTCACGCAGGCGGCGACGTGGATGTGGAGGGTGTCGAGGGAAGGCGCCTTCTCCAGGAGGAGCCGGGGCCACGAGACGTCCCAGGACGAGGGCACGTCGGCGACCAGTAGCCTTCTCAGGTTAGGCAGCAGCGACGACGGGTGGTGGCTCCACGGCACGATCCACCTCTCCGGTCCGGTGAATCGGATCATAAGGCTGGCAATGTCCGGGGTCCGTCGGACGAGGAAGTCGAGCACCGTCCTTGTCGGCTGGGCATCGGAGAACCAGGCGAGGTTGCACTGGCTGAGGCGGGGAAACGAGGCCGACTCCGCGAAGGACACCCTGGTTCCGAGCGAGGCCAGCCTCTCGAGGCCGGGAAGGGCCGCCATGCGTATCATCGTCGGGAACTCGCACCTGTCGATGACGAGCTCCCTGATCCGCGACATTGGGGCGTCGACGGTCATGACCTCGGCGCCGCGGCAGAGGCAGCACACGAGGTGCAGCACCTGCAGCTGCGGGCACGAGGCGAGCACGGCCTCGTAGGCCGCGACAGGCACCGACTCCGGCATGTCTTGCAGAACGAGCTTGGTGAGCGCGCCGTGCTCGTGAAGCGGCGGGAGCACGGCGCAGCCCCCGAGCTTGAGCTTCCGCAGGCGCGACGCGCGGGGACGCTCGCAGAGGCCGTGGCCGGGAAAGGCGTGGGCGGCGGCCAGCTGCGTGTAGAACGGCGCGGCGACGGCCTCCAGATTGCTGACCCCCCAGTCGTCGATGGCCTTGGCGACGAGCCGGTTGATGAGGCCGCTGTTATTGTCGGCGGAGAAGAACTGGAGCCCCAGCCGGCGGAGCCTCCGGGGAGCGTCCAACAAGAGGCGGCTCTGGATGAAGCCGATTAGGGCGCGCATGGCGCGGCGCTCGTACCTCATCAAGTTAGCCAGGACACTCTCATCCGTGGCGTCGTCGATCCTGAGATGGAGGCGGAGCCAGCTGCAGTAGCGCTCCGGGAGCACGTCGAAGACACTGAAGTCCAAGGCGGGGAGCTCGGCGGGGAGGCGGGACCAGCGCCTGGACAGCGACGCAGTGCCGAGCGCCGTGCGGGTGTCGACGCGGCGCAGGATGAGGAGGAGGAGATCATCGGGGAGGGCGCTGATCCTGTCTTCGCCGCCGCCGCGGACCGCCTTAGGAGGCCGCCGGCGTGAGATCCAACCCGTCCCGCGCACCCTGGCCATGGGTAAACTGCGCGACCTACGGATCTAGTAATGTTGCTGGGTTGATGTCGCGGACGATGAACTGGAGCCTGTTGAAATATGTTTTAATCCCGTACGTGTAGGGCATGGAGTTGTTGCGATTGATTTCCCTGCGTATAGTTGTGGTAGATACGGCTCAACTTTCAAGTTCTATCTGAACAGACCGCATCTCCATGTAATCTGGAGCATTCGTTAAGTCTGTTTTAAACCCTGAGCTAATGAGCTTGTATAGTGTGACACAAATGAATCATCAACCTTAAATCTCTAAAATCGATACCCTGTACTCATCGATCTTGGTCAAACTAAACCCTGGATCCGTTTGATGCACCGGGAAAAAGATAATCTAGGATGGGATCAATCGATACTCTAACTCACTATATTGGCCCCACCAGTCATATCCATGCTATATCCCAATCCTCCCTGGGGCGATAATACTACACGCACGGAGGGAAACAACGGACTTTTATGGACCCTCCATGTGTGTCCTCCACTAATTGCCCCCCCTCCCCCCCCCCTATTTTCATTGGTGGGGCCCGCCTCATTAAACCAAATCTCAGCCAATCACTGCTAACCACTCCGTCAAACCCCCGTAAACAGCCCGTGACTGTGCTAGACGCCAACCTGCTGATCCCAACCAGGATCAGTCAGCTCCCCAACCGTGCGATTTGACGCCAACACAACTGTACCAAAGCACGCCACCACCTAGCACACCCAACGTCACACGCAGACGAGGAGGCAGGCAACGGCCCAGCCTTGATGGAACCGAGTAGCCACGTCAAAACGTTGCCGCAACCGTCACCGAGAGGGGCTCCGCCATGCCCGGGGCCACCCCCACGACACAAGCATAAAGGTCCCCGCCGCTAACGTCAGCAGGTCCGCCCTACAACTTCCTCCGACGGCGGCAAGAGGATTGGAGGTTCTTTTGGTGGCGGCGCTAGGTTACATGGTCCGCCCGAGTGGGCCACAAGGAAGCGACATGATAGCCTCATTTAAAATTATTGTCCTGGCCTCTACACCAACTAGGGAGGGGCCTCCTATTGCGCGCCTTCAGCGCCGCACAACCTAACTGGCGCTCGCAGCACCTCTGGGTGGGCTGGCCCACGACAGCGCAAAGCCAAAAAACACAACAAAATATATGTCTATCAACCGGAATTCGAACTCGCGCCATCGAACTTCTTTATAGCGATGCTAACCACTAGACCAATAATTGCTAGTCGCTATTTACAGCGCGGGTTGTTTAAGAATAGAAACGTAGACGTGGCATTACACTTTAATGCTTAGATTTTTCAATTATTTGAAAACATGTTCATAGATTTCAAATGAAGTTCACAAACATGCAAAAAAAGTTTGCGTATTCACAAAAATGTTCACCAAATCGAAAAGGTTCACGAATTCAAAAGAAGTTCATTTAAGAAAATAATATATTTTGAAAAAATCGCAAACACAAAATGATTTATGAATTTGAAAAAAACTCAAAACGGGAAAAAGTTTGTGAGTTTGAAAAAAAGTTCATCAATTTTGATAAAAAGTTCATCGAATATGAAACAAGTCCACCAAATTTAAAAAAAGTTCATCGAATTGGGAAAAAGTTTATCAATTTGAAAAAATTTCATCCAATTTGGAAAAGGTTCATCCAAATTGGCAAAAGTTCACCAAGCTTGAAAAAATGTTAATCAAATTAGAAAAAAGATCATCAAAAAATGAAAAAAGTTCATCGATTTGAAGAAAAAAGTTCATCGACTTTTACAAAAGTTCATTGAATAGGAAAAAGGTTCATCAAATTTAAAAAAAAATCATGGAAATTTGAAAAATAATTCATCAACTTTTAGAGAAAAGCTCATCAGTTTGGCAGAAAATTTCATCAAACCAGGAAAAGAAAAGGAGAAACGGAAAAAGGAAAGAAAAAGTAGAAGTAATAAAATAATGAGAATGTTGAAAAATATCAGACGAGCTTGAGCGGCCCGTTGGTTAGCGCATTGCGCCTCGATACAGGAGGTCAGTGGTTGGACCCACCCTGAAGAAAAAAAAACATACAGACTGAAACAGAAAAATGGGCCAGCCCACCTAACGCGGCTGCAGGCACCGTTTAGGGAAATTGACCTTTGTCTCAAAAAAAAAGGAAGATTGCCCTTAACTAGGCATGCACATAACATTTGATCCCCTAAAAAAACATAACCTTTCATTATTACGATTTTTTATCTTGAAGTGTAGTCCCATCACACATCAAGTATGGTGCTCAAAGATTATTTAATTTCTTTTTCTGTGAGAGCGCTGAAAATTTTTGCGCTATACAGGCGTTAACATAGCATAGCAAAAGCTAAGAATTTACAGTTTCAAAGGTCTGCCACGAGATCATAAATTCATAATGTTCCTTACGTATGCTAAGCTTTCACTGTTTCAATTCCACCACACCAAAATTATCCATTCCTGCGTGTAAAGGGGGCCGAAGGTAAAAAGGAAACAGAGCTGCAGTGCCATTTCCCCCATCCTTATGATTTACAGAGAAGACAGAGCTGTCCTTATAACTAACTAACCCAAACACCCAATGTACACTTCGTTACTAACCCTACCCAACCTTCCAGATGTACACTCCGATTCAACCTTGTACATTTCACGACTATAGACCTAAGAAACGTGAAACGCGGTCGGCAAGATTGGCGATGACGAACCCAGAAAATACCTGCAAGAGCAGCACAGGTAAACAGAGTAAAACAGATGGCAAATGCAAGTAAGAGTGATCTTGAGCAGGCAAAGAGGTTCAGAGAACTGAACATGGGGATACCAATAGGCAATAGCTATTTCAACTTTCGAAATGATAACAGTAGTTTTTGTCAGTATTTGTGCATCAGAAGTGGTTAGAATTATAGCTTTTCAACAAAACCTAAAATAAACAGTTCTGAGATGCAGGGCAAAAGAGTTAGATACCTGGACAGAGCCAAAAATGTAGACTGCTGAATAATGTCGGCCGTGGATGACCATGTCAGCAACCATCGCTAGTGGAATTGTGAGCGACATGCCTAACGTGGCCACCAAGGGATTAGTCCAAACCACGGAAAGAGCCCTGTGCAGAAGTTACGTTGTCAAAACACCGCAGTTATGCAATATTGTAAAAAAAACATTAGCCTTCTCTTAATGCGTACCAAAAGTAGTCTGATAGCACACTCCCAATAAGGCCGTTTGCCAGCACCACTTCATCCACTTTAGCTGAGTGGGGCATTGTAAACTTTGGCTCAATGCCAAGTGCAGTTAATGGCCACACTGAAAAGATACAAACACTTCAGCATATTGGTATATTTAGACCAGGAAGAACAAACTATAAGTACATGCAAAGTACATGTGGACCTCGACACAAAACTATTCCTGACGATTCGACCAAAATACCAAATAAAATACTTGCATGCACAACATACAGAACATTTTGGGTCATGAATGAGTGAATACAGCCAGTCCCTGTAGCTTCCGATGAGACTCACGTCCAATGCCATAAGGCTTGTATGTCAGCAGTTTATGTTTAGTACATGCTATTTATATCAATGAATATTTGAATACTGAGCACTATTAGAACAATAAAATGTGCAAAAATGAAAAATCTTACCAAGCCACCAGAGAAGACAAAGACTGAAAAGTCCGAGAAAACCAAACAGTTTTTGGACATCAACCTTTTCTGATCCTTCTCCTCCAGCAAACTTTTTGAGAAGCACTGGAATGATGTGAAACAATCAGGATCAGGCAACAACCAACCAGTGAATAGACTACAAACTGAAGAGAAGAGTGCAATAACCAACCTGTGAATAGACCATATGACATAGCTGACATAAGACCAAACATGTCTCCTAGAAGAGTCCTCTGTGTGGCCCTGTGGTTGTAAAGCTCAAGAATTAGACAATTGGCAAAGTGATGAGTTCATCCCCAAAAACAGCCTCATTAATTACCCCATGAAACAGGAATGTCAAATGCTTTTAGTTTCTCCTTTTTAAGAAAAATAATTTGATTGCAGCTAACCATCTTTACTAAAAAGAAAGCAAGTGCACAGCTGAGAAGCTAATTATGGACAATATACAGCCCACTTGGTAGTTGGTACCAATGCACAGGTGAGAAGCTAAATTAGGTATGGACAGTATACAGCCACTTGGCAGTTGGTACCAATGCACAGCTGAGAAGCTTAATTGCCAGGGTAAACCCACTCACCCTGAATTGCTTACTTCTGATTCATCTGTTGCCCAAGTCTGGCCCATAGTTGTCATTGCCACACCAGCCATGCTAACAAAAACAGCAATAACTTTGGCAGCATTTATGGAATCTTGGCCCAGTAGCACACCAATGAAAAGGGTGAAGAGTCCCGAAGTTGAAGATAGTACAGTAGTGCTTGCCACACTGGTTCTTGCAAGTGCCGCATTTGACAAATACTGCATCCAAAGCATAAGAGAAGATGAGTAACTGTATCGATCAAAATACTGTCTGTATGACTGAAACCAAACTATTTCATGAATCATAAGTAACAGGCAAGATAACTGGAAAATTTACCTCTGTGACAAACCATATGGGACAAAGATACAACCCATAAATTGCAATCTCCTTGGTGGAAAGCTGTTGCTCCTTCAAAACCCCACCCTCACATTCACCAATTCCACAGATGAGTGGTTTCGTCTCTTCTAGTACAGGAATGTCCACATCAGTAATTTTTATCACCACGGTTTTCTGTGGTTCCATTTCCAGCATCTTCTGAAATTCACCATTCTTCAGAGGAGCGCTACCGCCAAATGAAGATTTGCTCGCGATTTTTGAGGCCTTGCTGCTTCCAGAATTCCTTCTCAGCAATCTGTATATAAAATCCTTCAGAAATGCCAACGGGATGTAGATCACCATAAGGGAGGCCCCCAAGTAAGTAATTGCGAATGGTTGCTTGTAGTTAGCGAAAATCCCCTGCACACAGAGGTTCAGTTCAGATGCTCAAGTTAAAATTTGCTTCATTGATAACAACAAATTTATCAAAAGGAACAAAACAAACATTCATGTAAGGGTGAAACGCATATGCTCTCCTGATGAACTAGTAGAGTGTGTCCATGTAGTGCTCTTCAGTAAAATGTAAGTACTGATTGCCAAAACTGAAGTAAGGTTCCTTGCAATGATGCATTAGGTGAGTAAGAATATCACAACCACCTACAATCATCCGGGTATTGGTGATGTGAAGTGTCAGCAACCAACTCAAGCAAACTAGCATTTGCACGGCAAAGACTGAAATGCTGACAGATGCACACATCCATGGAGCATTCACAGCAATTTTTCCATTTGTACAGACATCTACCCACACACGCAACGACTTTGTACAGCAAATTTCTCCAGGACACCCGGTGGCAAAAGCTACCAAATCGAGGTCGGAAAATACTAGAAGAAAAACATATCGATGCGCAGGCTCGGTCGTATTCTACACGCTGCCATAACATCCCACCACCGTGAACAATTGTCTATTGCAGTAAAGACTTCTCAATGACACTAAACAATTCAGATGAAGAATAAATGCGATACAAAAGGCCTGCGGAAACTATCAAACAAGAGCAGCCAAGATCCAGAGGCCTCGAATAAACAACAATAATGATAAAGTACAGAAAAGGAGCAGCAAGCATGTGAGGAAGAGGAGGAGGAAAAGGCTGGGCTTGGCAGGAGCATACCTGCGTGACCTCGGCGGAGGTGACCCATATGAGCACGACGGCGACGATGAGGACGAGCCCAGCCCGGTACTTGAGGTTGGGACCCATGCCGCCGCGGCTCGATCGGCCTCTCCTGCTGCGGTCTGCGGGGTGGAGGAGGCGAGCAATTTAACCGCGCGGCGCGTGGGGAGAGCGGGGGAGTGGAGTTCACCTGCCCGGCCACATGCTTGCGGTGGACTGGGTGGGTGAGCTCCGCGTTGGCGCCCCCGGCCTCATCGCCCGCCCCGCTTCGCTCCCCACGGAAAGAGAGTCGGCTTCCACGAGGCGGAGGAGGAGAACAGTTTTGGGGGCGGGGCGGGGGTGGTGGCCGGTGGGGTAAAGCCGGGGCGACCTACCACCGGAAGTTTCTACTCGATCCGAGGCAGACGAGGAGTCAAGCCCAAGCGACGGGTGGCGAGTTTTCTCGCGGGATCGGGCGCTGGGGCGGGGTATTTCAGGCGTTGCCGCGGGAGAGTCGGGGTGGCGGGCGGTGTCGGTCGGGACTCTGGTTCTCGGGGGTGCCGGATACGGACGGGGCGGACGGGGCGATGCTCCTGGCGCGGTGGGATCGGGATCGGGTCGCGGCGTGCGTCGTGAGGTTCGATTGGGACCCGGCGCGCGCGTGCGGTGCGAGGAGAGGGGAGGGGAGCAGTGTTCCGTGCCGGCCCGGCTCCGATCGAGGGGGGTGGAAGCTGTGTCACGCGTTGGGGATTGCGGTGGGGAATAGTGTGATGATGAGTGGCGTGCGTGTTGAAAAGCAAAAGCAAAAAAAATTAATGACTTGCGTGCGTGGGGTTTACTGGAGCGAGTCAAGGAACTTTTCTTCCGTGCGAAGAAGAATCCTTGCCAACCTCTGCTCGGACGGCTCCCCTGCTTTCATATAGCTACTAGATCGGGATCGCGTCTTGGCGCGAGGGTGCTGGTCCGAACGTTTTGGTCTAATGATGAGATCAGAAGCGCGCCTTGCGGGTGTTGCTTCACAGTGACCCAACGACTAAAACTTTAATATCACAAAGCGTTTAAAACATCCAAAAGAAATTTAAATAACCCCCCAGAATAATGTGTTCAATATATATCACAAACACTACAAAGATGCATCAAGAGCAAGGTATAGTTGTTGCCCAGGATAACTAAGTTTAATGTAGGGCATATAGATTAAATATATACCAAAAGCAAAGTGTAGTTGATGCCCAGCAAAGTGTAGTTGTTGCCCAGGATAAACACAAAACTACAGATCATAGAGGCAAAATTTGTACCAAAAGCAAGCCACAATGTTTGCCGAGGACAACTGATTTGTATCGAATAGTACAAATATAAAGACATACATTCTATAAATATTGTCAAGTAGTTTATATCAGCAAGTGTAAGACTAAGTGTCACAGGAGATGTATCTGCTCATAAACACAATGAGATAACAGACAATTGGAAACGATGCTCCGGAAACATCAATATCTACAGTAGTATTGATAACTCTACTTCCTCTTTCCACGTTCTGAGGTGAAGCTAATGTAATCAGTAGTGGACAATACTTTACAGGCTCCATCATACTAATGATAATATGAAAGCTCTATAAATAATATTAGAATTGGCTCATGATATTAGGCACTATGCAAGCGATACAAAATCCAGATAGATGGCATACTGAGATTGAAAACAGATCAGTAACACTGCCTGTAGAGTACAAGTAGAAAACATGGCACTTCCAAACTGAAAGATCTAAATAAATATTTTTGTGAGTTTATCTGCCCTAACCCTTGACTGTAAGATGATTAGAACATCTTCCATCATAGGAGAATCCTGGAAAAGGAAACAATTCGGTTATTAGCTAAAAGTTAAACTCAACAAGATGAGCATATACCAAACATCTTGACCTAAAGCACCATGAAGCAAGCATATAATCATACTCTGATTACAATCAATGATGTAATATAGGGCAATGAAAATTACTAATGCAATAGCAGAGTGGAAGTCTCATGAAAATGGGAAAAAATGTGTACAAATATTTTGCATCCTTTTGACACTACCAATCCGAAGTGATTATTTCTATGGGAAAAATATTTTCACAAGCTTTAGTTAAATTAAGTGCTGGACGGATAACAATGGCTCTGAACTGCACATGAACACAAGAAATGCATAGACGGATTATTTTCCTTGATAATATGATATACAAAAGCTCTTGATAAATAATGTGTATTCATATCAGTAGTATAACAAACTACCTGGATGGATTAGGCCTCGACAGAACCTCCTAGAGTATTGATCCATTCATGGCGCAGGTGCACCACCACCGACCAACTCGAACACCTGCTGACAGCCCACCTTTTTGACGCCCACCCGCCAACACTTGGTCCTCTTGCTCGAGACACTCATAGCAAGCAACACATAAACTTGATCACACAAAGCTTCGATCAAGTTTCTTCTTGCAAAAAAAGGCCATATTCCTAACACACACAATCAACACTACAAAAGAGCATATCAGGTTGAGCATAGGACAGGGTCTGCCACACAATATTTGGATGTTCGATGTGGTGTATGACTGAAAATAACATATATAAGCCTATGATGGTGTAATAAGAACGATAAAATACCAAGTAATGTTATAAGTCATCAAGCTCTTTATGGTATTTTTCTACTTCATATTTCAAGTGGCATTAAATGAGTGTGCAAAACAGAATATAAAATAAAAGGCTCAAGGTACTTCTGACAGAACTCCTCTCGGTGTTATTTCGGTATATAGCTTAAGCCCTGGATCAACTAAGCTAGCATGGTAGATTTTTCTTCTTAATGAAAGCACATATGTGTAAGAGCATGCGGAAATGGTTAAAGAGCTGGAATCCTATACAATGCAGAATCTATGTTTCGACACAGGGAACAATTATATTTGATATAGAACATGCACTTGTGAATTGGCAGGTAATATGAAGGTGTTGTATTGGAGCTAGAAGCTGAACGTGTGGAAAAGCAGATTCAAGATGCATCAAATGGAACATACAGAACACAATAGAATGGGCATACCTCTATTTCCCAAGGATCAATGCCAGCTCAGCAACAATTTTTTGTGGCAGCTCTACTGTGAGCTACAGCAAGTTCTCATGAACGGTAGAGATTCACAAGCAGTAATACATGTACATGGGAAGCAAACTTAAAGAAGAAATTTTGCTTTAGCCATGATTATCAATAGTAGCTGAGATATATATTTAATTCACCAAGTTTTCAACTAACATGTGAACACATCATGTGTATGTGTGCCCCTTAAAAAACTGCAGTTTTAAATAGCAAAAGAGATTTGAAGCTATTATTGTGGAAATGTACAAACCAAAGAGGCGCTAAATACAAATACAGAACGGCAAAACATAGCACACTGTGCTTGAGACCAGAACTGCATTTGAATGGGCTCAGATTCGCATTTGCTCGATCATGACCCTTCCCCTAGTGTCTCCATCACCAGATCAATATGTTCTTACAAGGGTGAAACTGCCCTGGTTACCACTCATCAGAAATGACCATCCAAGGACAGAGTCAATAAAATAAGCACATGATCAAAACGACTCAAAGAAACGAGATGGGGACGGGGGGGGTCCAACTTAATACCCACAAGTGCCTCAATTGCTCGAGAGCATGCTTATATCAGCCATAATCGATCACCATAGCCCGCGCAAGCTAAGAGCAACTCTAGCGAACTCGCCAAAACAGAAAGTCCATCCAGCACAGAACAATTCAACAACCACAAACTGGTTAATCACAAAGCCATGCATCATTCGGTGCGCCCGGGGCGCACGCTGTTCATTGCAACGGCCTCAGTTTTGATCCGACGGATGAGGTGAACCGAGGGCGAGATCCAACGGCCCAGATCGCATCAGGAAAAAGATCCGACGGCCGAGAGTGTCTGAGCTCTAAGAGAGCTCAAGCATGGATCCACAACTACAGAGCATCAACCAGACAAGCACTATATCAACATAGCCACGACCATGTTCTGTATAGTAGCCGAAGCAGAGGATGATGGAGCTCACCAAGGGAGGTTGTAGCCGAGGCAGTACTCAGTGGGCGCCGGGGTTGCGCCTGAACGCCATCCAACCAGCGAGGAACCACGTCGGAGTTGCGCCTTGCACCGTCCCACCGACGAGCATGAACGCCACTGGCACCGAAGCGGCCAAGGAGACGAGTAGGCGATGTGTAGCACGTCTAGGAGCACCATCAGAGGCGGAGATGACCGGGGCCTAGTCAGTTCTCTTTTAGTTGCAATCAAGGATAAGATTTGTTAGAACATTCTTGTGGTCAAAACTTATCATCATGCAAGCAATGGGCCTATCTATGAGCTGCTTGTAGTGTCGAAGGTAAAATCAAAAGGCCTTCTACTGCCACCTTACATCGAGGCGGTATAACTACAGTGGTTATAGTCTCAGGTCAAAGCATTAGTAAGTACATGACCATAAGTACGTGACAGCTAACAAAATTTTAAATGTAAGGGAAAAACAGAGATTATGTCGGTTATGCCATTGTACCTCATTGGCCGCTGGATGGCAAGTGGTACTACCGCCAGAGAACGAAGAGGACCAGCAGGGCATCGATTAGTTGGAACACACCAAACTGTTATAGAAAGTTAAACTTTGCAAATCAGGTTCCTACAAAAGTTAACTTTACAAAGCAACGAACAATATGTGCTAGTATATTCATATACTCAAAGTATTAAAAGGTGAAATAAATAGATAACAGATAAATAAAAAAACTGGCAGAACTATTTGCCAACTAAAATATAAATATCCTAGCTATGCTTAAATATCCTAGCAGGGCATCGATTAGTTGAAACACACCAAACTGTTATAGAAAGTTAAACTTTGCAAATCAGGTTCCTACAAAAGTTAACTTTACAAAGCAACGAACAATATGTGCTAGTATATTCATATATTCAAAGTATTAAAAGGTGAAATAAATAGATAACAGATAAATCAAAAAAAACTGGCAGAACTATTTGCCAACTAAAATATAAATATCCTAGCTATGCTTAAATATCCTGCTGGCACAATCAGTTTCTGATCAATGGTGTTTTTCAAAGAAAAGAAGGCAGGGAAATGCTATAACAGAATTACGGCTCCAGAAAAAGTAATGGCCAACTAATAGAAATCAAAGGATAACTACAAGTGATGCATCTAAAGATAATATGACATCAAATATTAGCCAATTAATAGATCAAAGCATGGCTCAACACAATAACAAAAATCCACTCATAGACTTCCATGCCAACCTAAAAGGATTAAGATGTCAAACGGTCAAAAGAAAAGCGTATAGTTTTGTAATGCAATTTTTTTGCTGACTCACGATATAATGATATGTGAAGCTCTAATGTAAGTTCAGAACATACACAATTTAGTGCCTCAAAGCTAGAGTATATATGTGCTTGTCGCTGCCTCCATTGTCATAGAAGCCTCTCGTTATTGACACCACTCTTGAAAGACGCGGCCAGACCCTGATTGCACTACTGCCAAACTGTCTCTGTATGTTGTGCTAACCACACTTGAAGCCTTGAAGACAAAATACATATATCTCACGCAATGTAACAATCTGTCCCAAGAGATTGTGGTTAGCCAAGATCAATTGAAGGCACATATCATATAAAAAATAATCCTACAGTACTTCATGATCTCTTAGGCCATTTCCATATTATTTAAAATCAACAAATGATATAGGATTGTGACCTTAGGTAGTTCCACATATATATACCATCGACACGCAGTGATCCGACTAAAGCTCATATGGGCTATAGAGGAAGCGTGATGAGCAAACCTTCAACATGTACTCATTATGTTCAAAAGTAAACAAAACCAATGTCTCATTGTGGTCACGAAGAACCTTCACATTTTCTATCAGAGAACCAACAAAGATACAAATCATCGGAACCTGTCTTGAGAACATAGTCGCCGTCAACCACTACAACCATAAACATCACAAATAAATGATGTAACCAGCTCCTACAAATTCGTGGCTTTTCTTCTCTGCGGAGCTTATACTAATATTCCTACATGCTAACAACACAACATAACATCATAATCAAATGTGCATTTGCTAATCTAGCGAATATCCCCATGTCAAACAGAAAACTGTAGCTATTTTCATGAAGCACCTACAAACATCACCTGGATTCAAACAACTGCAACCACAACATATTTGTCCTATGATTATATGGCTAAGCAAGGACCAAACTTACTAATTACTTCAAGTATCTCTAGTTACTTACCAGAGAAGTGGTTCCGATAGCCGAAAGTGCCTGAGTTTTGAGGAGCCAGGTGAGGTGCTTCGTTTCTTCTTTGCCTCGCGTGGGGGCGAGGGAGGAGACGAAGAGGAGCTGCCGGAGTCCACCAGAGCCGCGCCGGCGACGAAGGCAATGCCCAGCCCGAAACCCTAGCCACGGTTGAGGGTCACAAGCGAGCGCGAGAGGCCCTCATCCTCTCTCCCCCCCATACAGGGACTCGCCCATTGCCTGCAAGTCGCCGTCGCCGCCGGGACGGACGCGGGAGAGGAAGAGGAGCGGCGCGACTATGCGCTGGGGGCAGAGGAGAGAGGAGTAGGGGAGGAGGCCGACCCCCTGGGCCACGCCGCCCGCGCCGTGTCCCATACGCCGCCGCCTTTGCCTCGCCTCGCCATTCCTCCTTCCCTCCCATGGGAGCCGGGGCCGGGGCGGGGCGTTAGGGTTTGGCGGCGCCAGATCGAAGGGGTGGAAGGAGGAGAGGGAGGCGCGAGTGGGGAGGAGGTCGGGTGGCGGCAGAGAAGGAGGAGAGGGAGGCGCGGGTGGGGAGGAGGCCGGGAGGTGGCGGGGAAGGAGGAGAGGGAGGCACGGGTGGGAAGGAGGAGGCGGAGCAAGCGGGAGAAGAGCCGACCAGGGTTGTCTCCATGGGAGCAGCCCTTTTATCCTCCTGTGAGTGAAATGACGAAATTGCCCTCGGCGGGGCACTGGAATCACACACGATGGCACAGGATTTCGACACTGTTTCGATCTACAGTTTCACGGTTTGATCTGACGTCCCAGATTCCTCCATCTCGTGATCGGACGGTCAAAAATGCATCAGAGGAAAGATCCAACAGCCAGGGAGCGCTAAACTCCAAGGAGGCTGGGTTCCTCCCACTATGTATCTTTCTGGATATACTGAAAATCTGACCGCGTGGGCGAATATCGCCTACGATTGGGTGGACCAGGGCGTGGCCGCTACAACATTAGCTGTGATTTCTTAGCTTCCAGTGGTGCTTGGAGCGGGACGGTTTTCTAACAAACCTTCCAACCAGACTAGACCGATAGATCAAAGATGCTTCACCAAGCCTTCGAGTGACACCAACGAGACCACGCCGACGATGCCACCCTCACGCATGCACCCTTTGTTCAGTGATAATTGAAGAAGACGGTTCGGGTACGACGGACACGTCTGTGCATTACATGAAAGATATCATGTTCCCCGTATCCAACTCACACATAAATGACAAGACATGATGTTATATCGCTAAGTCCTTTTCTGATAATGATGTGTAAGCAAACTGCTGGTCCAAAGAACGCGCTGACAGAAGCTCATTGAGACGGTGGTGTGAATTTTCTATGGCGTTCTATAGAGCTTGGAGCAGGGAGCACACATTGTGTGTGCACGCAACGAAGAAATGCACGCGGATACGACTACGGGACGCACATATCGTCAATCATGTGTGCTGGACTGGCTCTACTTTATTTAAAATAAAATCAGTCGGCACATGCCGGTTGGGTAAGATCTACCTGATCTGGGGAATACCAAGGACGATTCATGCACTCAGGTTCAGGAGCATGACTGTATTTTACTATTCACCTGAGCTCATGTGAGCTCAAACTGAAAATACCACCTTCGAGCCTTATAGGCTTTTTGGCACTTAGTGCCATGGTGAACTAGGGTTTCACCCCTCTTCTTA
>NC_041382.1:743672294-743673786 GCF_002162155.2 Triticum dicoccoides | reverse complement strand
TATGGGAATTTCTTGAGAATTTTTGAAATATTTTTAAAAGACGAGACATTGAACCATAGGGCAGAATATGATTTTTAGGGTTTTGCTCAATAGGCCTTCTATGTGGTGGAACTCACGTGCGAGGTTCAAAATGATGATATGGAGCCTATAAAAAGATTGGGGGATTTTTGGACGATAAATGTTTTAACCAATTAAATGCTATTTCTGGACTTTTTAACAAGAAATATTTAAATAACTTCCAAACAATACTTTTGAAGGGAATCTTGGTATTACATATAATATACCACGCAACTGATTTTTAATGAATTATAGTGTAAGCAAAATGAATAGTTTTAGTTCAGATATCATTTTTGGGGGTTTTAGAAAAAAAGATTGATTTGAATTTTCTTTCATATACTTTTGGTCTCCACCCACATGGTATGATCATTGATAAAAATAAAGAACTAGTATTGGAAGGGATGACTATAAAAATATTTATATGAATTTAATATACAAAGAAAAACCAATAATCTAGGCTTCTCTCAAGCCTTATAAGATATTAATTTGTAGCTTGCTTTGTTTAATAGGAAAAAATTGCAGTGGAGATTTTCCCTATTGTGTATAGTTTAAAAAAGGAAAACCTATAATAAAACAAAAAAAATACAAAGTAGCCAAAAATTCATAAAAATAAATAATCAATAGTCTAGTTTTTGCTTCTTTATTAAAATTGTGTGATGGGGAGTAATCGCCTTAATGTTTAGTGCAATGACCTACGTATGTTATTCCCGCGTCTATCCTGCATGGCCGGTTTTCCCCTTCTTTATACTAAAATTTTACATTTTTATTTATTTCATCAATGTACAGTCTTAACGAGTATATTTTCCTATTACATAGTTAACATAGTTAAGAACATAATAATGTTACTAAATATTAATATAATATTATTCATTATACAAATTTAATGAGTATTATTAAAAAGAATAGACTCAAAGAATGCTAAATTAAATAATACTTTATGAAAAAAAAAGTTGTGATAGTTTTTTCTTTTTTCACGTGACAAATAAAATAAAATACAACAGATGCATGGCTTCTTCAATGGATGTTTTACACTAGCATGGTATCTGTATGTCTTGGTATACTTAAATATCTTGTAAAGATCTTTAGAGGGTATGATCTACCAAATATGTTACAGTGGTATATAGCATTGCTATTTTGTTTTCGAGGGCTACGTTAGTGCTACTTGTTCATGTTGACGTCGGTGACCTTTTCTCCTAGTTCCGCCCTTGACGATGAGTACGTTTTGCGAACCGATTATGCCTCCACGAGCGAGGACAACATGAGATTGCCAGTGTCCCATATTGTGATTTTTGTGGTGCCAGTGACCTTCCTTCCTTGTCAATGTTTGTCGTATGTGCGATGACGACCTTCGTTGTTTGGAGTCTTGTTGGCGATCAGCTCGTGGTGCGGCTGGACTACCTGCTTATGTTTGCATGCAGGGACGAATCCAGGGGGC
>NC_041382.1:743664657-743671824 GCF_002162155.2 Triticum dicoccoides | reverse complement strand
ATGATCTGATTTTTCCCACTAACAGCCTGACCTATGACTAATTTAGCCCTCCTAAGCACGTAAAACCCAGCTAAACTCCAAGCCCATCTATACCTAGGCTCAAAAGCTCACATAAACGAAGTCAGGCCATGTTCTTTTCTTTGCCTCGCCGAGCTTCCACAGACGTCTAGGGCGGTTTTGATCTAGCCCTATGAATCTATTGCCTTCTTTTCATAATACAAGTCATTTTAGCAAGCTAAAATAGCTCGCTAAAACGACCTATATTTTGGAACAGAGGAAGTAGCTTTCAATCTAAGACCAAAAATTCTAGAGAGGTTGAGGCGATGCTTGCGTGGACGCGCTGCCGACCATCACACACCCAACATGAGCGGCAACTAGCAATGCAAAATGGTTAGATTACTTCTGGTCTTTCGTACCGGGCTTATCTTTCAAAATTAGAACTGCAGAAACTTCATACCTAAAATTTTGATTAGGGATTAGTGATAACTCGTGAAACAAGGTTTTGCATCATTTATCCTCTTATGTAGTCGAAAGATTTGGTTCATTAACATTTGAATTGCTATTCACATTTGTTTTCCTTTCTTGGCAATAATTTATGACAAATTGAATTGTTCGTTACCAAACATTTGTTTTCTCCTCTTGGTGAAGATTAAGTTCATTAACCTAGACTATTTCCACGTGATTTTTTCTCTCCGCACAGTAGTGGTAAAATCTTGCCCCCTCCCCTTCCCCCACCTATGTTAGAATCCTAGCTCTGTCCCTGAGTGCACAGTCTTCGTTTGTGTGGCATCTCAAAGCTGGTGGAGCAGGTCAAGCACCATTTGCATGGAGTACAGTGAGAGAACTATTTATTTATAGGTTGACCTTGACGTGGTGTAATAACAGCGTGAGGGTTGTCAAGTCTACAAACCCTACATGACTTTGTTTTGCTCGAGGTGCACCCTTGCTTGGCAGGTACTCCCTATTTATTAGGCCTAAACACAACTTCTCTTAGACCAAAACATGTAGTAATTTGCTCACATTAATTCTTCCATTCCACTCTCAACGCACTCTCTCACATGCATGCAGCCAATAAAAAAGCACGCATGAAGTGTATTAATTTGCCAGCCATGGCACCAACAACAATGACTTTCAATGCAACTAATGAAATGCTTGCGTGCATGCACCTTTTCAAAGCGAGGCCTTATAAAAAAGGACATGCTTGTGATGTTAAGAGGCCGAATAAACCCAGACGGAGGGAGTAGCTTGATATAGCTACTCAAAACCACAACGCGTGGCGCGAACATCAGGTAGGCATATATAATAAAATAAAGAGTCAATCGCATTGTAGTGCTAGAACTTGGCGCAAACAATCACTTTGGTGCTATAAGTTGTGGTATATATATTGAAGTGGTGTAAAAACTTGGCCTTCACGTGCAAATAGAGTGCTTATCTCATTTGAAGTAGGCACGCCAGCGTGGCGCGGGTTCCATTGTCACCAGATGCGGAGGTTGGGGTGTGTGGCATGATATTTTCTAAAAAAACCTTGGATTTATTTATTTTCACAAAAGCCCCAATCATGGTTCATAATCCCTCAATCCCGAATCGGGGCCTCCAAATCCCTAACCCTCTAGAGCTTGGCGGCGGCGGTGCCCTGCATTGAGCGTGACGACTTAGGTATAGAACGGCGGCAACCCGTTGGCTTGAGGTTAGCTCATGCCATCACTCGATCTCACCCCTTTCATACAACCCTCTCTGACTCTCCCTCGTCGCTCTATGTCTTTCACCCATCTCTCACCGCCGTGCTTGTAGATGGGTGGAACATGCGTACCAAGGATGGTCGATGGCGGGGCGAACATGGAGGAGGACGATGAGCTGTGGGCGAAGATTACGTCGATTGTGTAATGGGGCAAGAATCAGGTAAATCCATCTCACCTCTCAAATATGCAGTGTGTTGGATGTTAAGGTTAATGGGATTTTAACCCAAGACGATGACCTGCCGGATGTGGCCGGTTGCATGTCGCAACATGCTTTTGTCGGTGACTTTGTGCCAGATCGTAAGGTGGATTCGTGCGGGCACTTCAATGCATAGGTTTGTTATGTATGTAATGGAGTGGACATTGGCAGGAGATTTTTTGTCCTGCTACTGTTGAATTGTGACGAATTTGTGTCGTATAATAGATGCGCATGGCTTGCATATGGATTTGAGGATCCACATTTGAGGTGCGTGGCTATGCGGCAGGCCAAACAGGCAGTTCGGCTCCGTCCGCGGGCATACCCGGGTGCATCCGTGGATATTAGGGGAGTGGAATTTGCTAAGTCCGGCTGTATATACTCTTATGCGAGCAGCAATAGGTTAACAATGTCAATGTGGTTCGCTAGCGTTTCACTCAAAGTTGTGGGAGCGAGTCAAGAAAGACACAATACGTGGAGTGAAATAGTAGGCGAAGTGTTTCTATAAGGTCGACCTTGGCTAGGCGTGAGGTTTACTGACTTGGCGTGCGTGGGGTTTAGTGGAGCGTGTCAAGGAACTTTTCTTCCGTGCCAAGAACAATCCTTGCCAGCCTCTGCTCGGACGGCTCCCCTGCTTTGCATCTTGCTTTGACATAGCTATATAGTATCATCCAAACGCATGGGCCTCCATCGCTTAGGCATAATAAAACAGAAAGGCAAAATAAAGTGGATTTGGCGCATTACTGGTTGGGAACAATGTTTGTCACTGTCGTCTTCATCTTCTTAATTTGGTTTCCCATGACGTGCCCTCTACAGCATCGGATGTGACTGCCTAGCTTCTACTGGCCGCACTTGAACGCGATGGTTTTCCAACTAACCTTGCTGCTAGACTAGACCGATAGATGGATCATAATAGATTCTTCACGGAGCATTTCAGTGGCAGCAACGGACCTCACCGACGCACTCCAAACGGACGGCACCCTCACGCATGCATGGTTTGTTCAGTGATAGTTGGAGAAGACGAGCAATTCGGTATGATGGACACGTCTGCGCAATTACATCAAAGATATCATGTTTCCCATGTCCAACTCACACATAAATGAGAAGACATGCAGTTATGTCGCTAAGTCCTTGTCTGATAAGGATGTGTAAGTAACTGCTGATCCGAAACATGCAGGACGTTCTGAAAAAACTCACCGAGATGCCCATGTGAATCCGCGAGGGCGTTCTGGAGAGCTTGGAGCAGGGAGCACACGTTCTGTGTGCACACAAGGAAGAAATGCACGCGGATACTGCGCTGGTTCTGTTTTATACTGTATTTAAACTAAAATCCAGTCGTGCCGGTTGCGGTTGGGTGAGATCTGCCTGTTCTCGGAAATACTCTAGTTTAGGACGCAAACTGAGCTGCATGCCCGGAGCACGGAACTGGCGCTGACAGGAATGTGTGGCGTGCGTTGCCCATTCCTTCTGGCTTGAGAAAAGGGGCACGAGTGTGATCAGTCCCAGCCTTGTAGTTGAACGAAGATGCATCACGCTTCGTAGTCGAACGAATGTGCAGCGTAGCTAGCCAAGATAAAGATCGTGGCTGGTTCAAGATAAAGGCGGCGGGAGGATGCTCACTAGGGAAAGAGAGGTGCACCAGGGAGGAAGATGGGGTCGGGCAGAGCTCTGCCCAGTGCTGTAGTAGCGCACAAATGGCATGCCAACGAAGCGAGGAAGAAGAAGAGAGGAAGAGAGTGTCTGGTACATTTTAGGTGCCACAGGCTGTGAGAGGGAAGAAAATGGGGGTGCAGAAAATGAGTAGGTGAAGCCAGGCCTTGGAGAATTTTCACCCCTCTTCTTACTATTACCGGCCAAGAGAGGATATCGACTAGATAGAGGGGTGTCAGATGATTCTATGAGATTTTTTTAAAAAAAAATTGATAGACCAAACATTGAACCCTAAGGCAGAATCTGTTTTTGAGAGGTTTGCTCAATATGTTGAACATGACCATGTGGTGAAACTCATGTGGGAGGTTCAAAACGATGAAATGTGACTAATGAAAAATTTGGGGAAGTTTTGGAGGAAAATAAATGTTTTTGTCCAATTAAATGCCATTACTGGACTTTTTAGTAAGGAAAAAAATTACTTCCAAAATAATATTTTGACGAGAATCTCGATGTGACATATAAATACCTCGAATTTTTAATGGATTATTATGTACAATAAATAAATAATTTTAGTTCAAATATCATTTTTGGTTTTTTGAAAAAATAAAGTTATTTAATTTTTGATAAATAATAATAATAATAATTTTGGCTCCACCCACATGGTATGATCATTGATAAAATTTTGAGATCTAGAATTGGAAGAGGATGACTATAGGAATATTTGTATGTATTTCACACACAAAGGAAAATCAATAAAACAACAAATTTGAATGATGCATAACAATCACAAATAAAAATTGAAGATCCAGTTGTTACTTCTTTGTTAATTTAGGTGATGTACATAAACATATGTAAGAAAGTGTCCGCCCTGGGGTTTAGTAAATTGATCTACTTCTGTCATTTGTGGCCATCTCCTGCAGGGCCGGTCACTTCTTTATACTAAAGTTTTTTTATACTAAAGTTTTACACTTTTACTTATTTTTTCATAGTACAATTTCAACAAGTACATTTTGTATTACATAATTAACATAGTTAAGAACACAATAATGTTACTAAATATTAATAAAATATTATTGTCTACACAAATTTAATGAGTATTAAAAATAACACACTCGTAGTATGCTAAATTGTACTTTGTGACAAAAAAAATAATATTTGTGATAATTTTCCTTTTTCCCGGTGACAAAAAATAAATAAATAATGCATGGCTTCTTGAATGATTATTTTACGCTAGCATAAATTGTATATTGTATATGTAAGTCTTTGTGTTCTTAAATATCTGGTAAAGATCTTTAAAGGGTATGATCTAACAAATATGTAATAGTGGTGTGTAATGTATGTATGATTTTATAAGCTAATTTTTAGAAACTTATAGAATATAAATTGAATCATTGGCATAATTATATAGTCCCTCCGTCGCAAAATATAAGATCATTTTTGACACTATGATTTGATAGTGTCAAAAATAATCTTACATTTTGGGACGGAGGGATTACTTGTTTTTTCATGGTCAAATGAACTTGCAAGTCACACGGGGTCGGTAATAAATTGGCAATGTACACATACTGTACCTAGGAGAAACATGGAACAATTATTGGTCACAAAAAATGGCGATCTAGATGACCCAACAATCCTAAGAATATGTTATCTAACCAACCACATTCCATTACTTTTGATCAAATACACACATCGAGAATAAATAAATTCACACTAATTAGACCCTTCACGGGAGGTTGATACACTTGTTTCACAATTGTCACATAAGCTTTGTTGCTGTAATGAAAACAAAATTTGATTAAGGTGTGTCGTAGCAAAGATGTTGCAATCGACATTATCATGATTATGCCCTAGAGAGCGCGTGAATGAATCCTATCTTGGATCATGCACCAAGATCATACATGAGATTAAATCCAGACCCTGCCATTTTTTATTCCCTGTGAACCTGGAAGCTCATGGTCTGGCTAGAGCGGCTTGCTCCCTCAATGTTGGTCGTCATGTTTGGTTGTTAGATCTATATCCATGTGGCTGGTTATTGAATAAAGTGTTTCCCACTCCTAAGAAAGAGGATCGATCAATATTCTTCTTCTAGAAACGTTTTGTCCACCGCCCCAAATCTCCACTCCCCTCTTCCGCAAAAAACGATGGTTCCATCTGCTGACCTGATATGTAAGTGGCATTAAAGCTGTTTTATCCATAGAATGGACCAAGAGATTTAATATGACGTGTTGATTTTTCTGATAACAACTTGAAGGTCTTGGTGGGTAATCACGTAGATTGCACAATCTAGATTAGCCTCTAGTCACAACCCCGTTAGAATGCCAAGAAAAATGGAGAGGTAACCACTTTTATAATCAAAGCTTATTTTGTTATGATACATTGGCAACTATGATTTCTTATTTATATGAGCTTACTAAAAAAATATTATAGACATCTTAGTTAATACTCTCTCCGTTTTTATTTACTCTGCATATTAGATTTGACTGAAGTCATAGAGTTTGACCAAGTTTATAGAAAAAAATATGAACATTTACAATAACAAATCTATATGATGTGAAACTATATTCAATAATGAATCTAACGGTATGGATTTGTTATTGTATATGTTGATATTTTTGTCTATAAACTTTGTCAAAGTTTACAAAGTTTGACTTTGGCGAAAGGTAATATGCAGAGTAAACAAAAACGGAGGGAGTACGAGTTACATATTTTTTTAGCCACATATTATTGCTACTTTGTTCTTGAGGGGATTCGTTAGTGCTACTTGTTGGTGTTAATGTCGGTGACCTTCTCTCCTCACTTTGCCACCGATGATGAGTACGTTTTTCTCGACCGATTATGTCGCCACTAGCGAGGATGGCGGAGCATGAGGATGGTGCCGGATTGCCTAAGCATCCCAAATTGAGATTTTTGTGGTGTCAGTGACCTTCCTTACTCGCTAGTCTCTGTCACATATGCGATGACGACCTTCGTTGTTCGGAGTCTTTGTTGGGGATGGGCTCTTGTAGCGGGTCGACTACCTCTTATGTGTGCAAGGTCTTAGTTTGTGTTGCATCTCAAAGCTGGTGGAGCAGGTCAAGCAACATTTGCATGGAGTACAATGAGAGAACTGTTTTTTTCATAAGTCAACCTTGGCGTGGTGTAACAACAGCGTGAGGGTTAGTGGTGCTCGGGGTGCTCCCCTGCTTCGCAGCTTGGAATTTGATATAGCTACCACTACCGGACTCGCGGGCTATGCCTACGGCCCAGGGCCGTCGGCATAGGTCCATTGCCGTCGGCATAGATCTATGCCTACGGCTGCCGTCGGCATAGCCCCGTCGGCGTAGATCACGTCAGCGTAGATGTGTCAGACCGTCGGCGTAGTATAGCTGTCGGCATAGGAGCGTATGCCGACGGCCGTGGGGCAGCCGTCGGCATAGTTTAGCCGTCGGCGTTGTTTTCCGTCTGACGGCAACGGACGGCGCCGTCAACAGCGCTGGCGATTCAGGGGACGACACGTGGCGTAGGTATGCCGACGGCTTGGCCGTCGGCATACCTACGCCACATGTCGTCCCCCGGCTTCTCCTGGCGGCAGGGCTATGCCTACGG
>NC_041382.1:743663626-743664348 GCF_002162155.2 Triticum dicoccoides | reverse complement strand
CCGTCGGCATAGATGAAAATCTATGCCGACGGCTTTGCCGTAGGCATATCTCTGCCACGTGGCAGCTCCTGGTTTCTCCTGGCAGCAGGGCTATGCCTACGGCAAAGCCGTCGGCATAGTTTTTCATATATGCCTACGGCTTTGCTGTAGGCATATCTCTGCCACGTGGCAAGCCCTGGATACTTCTCCATCACCAAAAATTATGAAAAAAATATTATCGTTCCTATAGCACATGTGCACACGTCGTGCAAAAAAACTCATGATTTTATCGCGCTGCGAGTATTTAATAATATTCACGCCGCATCGTTACTGCAGAATGGCTACTACCGTGTCATCGCCGTCCGTTAGGGGGGGGGGCACGCCCGGAGACGCGTGCTGCCTCTTCGGACATGCCACCACACCACCCCGCATGTATGAGGGCCCGGTGCGATGCTCCGGTGGCATTGCTACCCGCCAGGGCCCCCAACCCGCCTAACCCTGTAGCGTTTGACCACGGGATCTAGCCCTTTGACTTTGCACGGACGGGATTTGACCAGTGGACCTCTCCACCCGGTTGTGTTAGGTCAGCCCATAGGAACACTTTGGAGCAACATCCGGGCCAGACCCACAGCAAGATCCCCTTCGTGTAGACCCGACGCGTCCGTTTCCCCCCTCCAGGTGCCGGCGGTGGCGCCGTCCGTGAGGGGGGCCAAACCCCGGAGACGCGTGCCGCCTCTTCGGAC
>NC_041382.1:743642747-743662831 GCF_002162155.2 Triticum dicoccoides | reverse complement strand
GTCCCGCCTAACCGTGGAGCGGTTGACCACGAGATCTAACCTTTTGACTTCCCACGGATGGGCTTTGACCAGTGGACCTCTACACCCGGTTGTGTCAGGTCACCCGTAGGGACACCCGGGAGCAACATCCGGGCCAAATCCACAGCTACATCCACCGTGTAGACCTGACGCGTCCGTTTCCCCCCTCCAGGTGCCGGCGCCGTCCATGAGGGGGGCACACCGCGGACGTGAGGGGGGTCACACTCTGGAGACGGGTGTCGGGCGTTTGCAACCGCCACAAAACTTTTGCCGGCATAGCTGTTTTTGATTTTAATAAAATATAATAATCTATGTTCAAAAGAACATGACCGCACATTATTAACGTGCTCGAAAAATACAAACCATATATATATATATTCATAATATATGAAAAAAATACAAACTACATATATATTCATATGTATGTTTATATTTAACATGCTACATGTCAGTTTATATAATAATACATAAAAAAGCTTAAAAAAATACATATGAAAAAAAAAAGTCTACCTATGCCGACGGCTATGCCGTCGGCATAGAGACGGCCAGGTTTTAGGCGGCGGGCGGCGTGCCGCGGATCGCTGACGTGGCATGTATGCCGACGGCAGCCGTCGGCTTAGCTCATGGACGGTGCGCCGCGGATCTGTGACGTGGCATGACGATATATGCCGACGGCCGGCCGTCCAGGCCGTCGGCATAGATTTGACGACGTTAGCCGCTGGTCACGGGCGGGGTCGCCGGGCCCACGGGTATGCCGACGGCTGCTGTCGCCATGTTCGCAGCTGGGCCGACGACATATGTATGCCGACGGGTGCCGTCGGCTTAGCTCGTGTTAGCCCGACGGCCAAGGTACGCCGACGGCCAAGACGTGGCTGTCGGCATAGCGCAAAGTAGGCCGACGGCTGCCGTCGGCATTGATTTGGCCGTCGGGGTAGGGCCAGTTTCCGGTAGTGTACTGAAAACCATGGCCCGTGGGCGAACATCGCGTAGGCAGGATAGAACAGAGGCAAAATAAAGTAGATTTGGCGCATTGCTGGTTTAGAACAGATTTTGTTATCCGTGTTCTTAATTTGGTGGACCATGACGTGCCCTCTACAGCATTAGTTGCGATTGCCTAGCTTCTATACTGGTGCTTTGAACGGGACGGTTTTCACTAACCTTCCAACTAGAGTGGACGAATGGATCATAGATGCAACGGGCCCTCGCCGACGCTGACGCGCTCCAAACGGAGGCCACCCTCATGCATATGCAGAGTATGTTCAGTGAATTACATCGAAGTCATCCTGTTTCCCGTATCCAATTCAGAACCTTGACTACTAAGATATGATGCAGTTAACTGTACCGCCAGTGTCATGCGATAACGATCCATGAACAACTGCTGATCCAAGTGACACGGAGCGGAGGAGCTCACAGAAGAAATGCCAGTGTGAAACTGCGAGGACGTTGAGCAGAACTGGCACGCAGGGGAGCACACGTTCGGTATGCACGCGGAAAGAAAAGCACGCCGATACAGTTCAGGAAGGCAGATACAATCCCAGACCTACTGGTAGTACGTAACTTCCACTAAAAAAAATTAGTCCCTCTGCCCATAATGTAAGACTTTTTTGACACTATGGAGGTAGTAGCCGTACAATGGATCTGATAAACTGAGCAGCAGTGAAAGAGTCGTCAAATCGTTTGTCCTCCTTGTGTTTATTCTAACTTGTAGTCGTGTCGTGCCGGTTGGGTGAGAATTGCCTGATCTTGATCTGGTGAACAATCTGGTTCTGAAAGCAAGCTGAGCTGCGTACCCGGAGCGCATGGTACTGAAGCTTAAAAAGGTCCGGGTCCTGTGACGGTACGCACTTGTGTCTAGCAAAGCACCAAAGCTTGGCAAGCAAAGCACAATCAGTGCAGCGGTTACTGCACGCCGGCCAGCGAAGCTCGGGTGGAAAGCGGGATGCGTAGCGTGCGCTGCCTGTTTCTTCCGGCTTCAGAAAAGGGTCGCCACCTCCCAGCCTCCCAGGAGGCCGACCCCTGACGCCTCTAGTGGAAAGGATGTGTGGTGTAGCCAAGGTCAGGATCGACGGTTAATAAGTATATATCTGGTCGAAGAAGTATAGAAACCTCCAACAGATTCTACCAAGTTGCGTTTTCGTTTTTTTGCACAAAGTGCGTTGGCCTTTTTCGCTCTTAGCGGAATCTTCGGTCTCGTGTCCAAACAACGGGATCGATCTCATCTGATCACGGTTGCATGTGTTCCTCCTCACCGGCTCATCGCTCAAGATTATATTACCCCACAGCTGACAAGGAATCCGCACGGTGCTCTCTCTTTGCAGTGTCCCGACCCGACGTAATCACTCTAATTAAGGCCCCTCGTCGGCGTCCTGAAAAACGATGGCCGTTTTGACAGGCTTGACTCTCTGAATGGCTGATTGTGAGTATCTGTATACCTTATAGACTCAGGGATGTTTTGCCTCTTTTCAAAATAGTGTGTGCTTAGTTGCTGGGTAACCCACATGAGTGCAAAATGTCGCATGAATTTTCATAAAATCCGAATGATTTTCCTTTTTAGTATGGCTGACGCGCCACAAACCATCACTCGCTAGTAGTACCTTCTAACCATGGCCATGGGACGTAGAGGTTGCTCGAGACATGTATGCAAAGGATCAACTCTGATGAAATGTCTGTTTCATAAAAATGTCACCTCGTATGAGCAACCAATTCCATACTATCTATAACACAAATGAAGAGTGCAAAATAAAACCATCTTCCTCGTACATGCTCCTTGGTGGAGAAAATAAAAGAAAAGATTATCATTGTACTTGTACTAAACCTCCTTGGTGGAGAAGGTGAAAACTCCCTCCACCCAACAAGCTCCCAGTGTACACTCCTCCTGGCGTGCTGTTTGGCATCTCTGTCACATCCGTATATGTCATGGTTCTTGGATCATACGTACACAACACATTGGGAATTTCCGGAGACATCCAAATCCAAATGATGAGCCTCCCATCATCTAGCAACCACAAGGGCTCCCCCCGATATCCGACACCCTGACAAGGATACGGCACGGTGATGGTGCACTGCTTAGACCAGGTAACCTTGTCCGGGTCCACGAGCAACCACAACTCCATAAACGAGCGTCCGTCGTCGTATAGTAGGGCCAAGCAGCCGCTTAGCTCGGCCAAGACGTGGTAGAACATGTCTCTTGGCCATTGCTTGTTGCTAGGTGCCGGGACTGGCAGAGAAGCTGGCCGCCATGCCTCCTTCTCCAGGTCGTATGCCAAGATACATTCGCTGGACACCTGCGGACGATGGTCGTGCTTGGTTTTCAGCAAGAGGTAAGCGACCCCATTGACGGTTGTCCCGTCCAGTCGGCCCATATTGACCATGGCCGGCGGGCACCCCGTCTCTCTCCACCGACGGTCGCCCGAGAGGTTGAGAACCTTGCAGAGCTGCTGTCCATTGGACACGGACGTACACATGCATACTAAGGCACAACACCTTGTAGTCTCCGGTCGACACTTTGCCGATCATAAACGATGCACTATAGCAGTGTTGTTTATCGTGGTCGACATCAGGTAACGCGAAATCGACACGGGTCACTGGGTCGAGCACCAGGAGTCGAAGCCCATCGTCCGCGCAGGGGAGGTGAACCAGCGGCAAGTCGTGGGGGGTGCGCATCAGCATCAAAGAATTGCGATCCCACGTAGTGCTACCCTGCGTCTTGACACGTATCCGTTTGTCGACATGGCCCGAGGATATGTCTAGGACATGGACGTCGAGCGAAGATGCATCGTGCACGTGGACGAGGAGGAGCGGGGCAGCTTGGCGCGCCGTGTGGGCGGCGATGAACGACGGAGCCGAGAGGAGGGACCGCCAGGACCGGCAGACGGCGCGGAGGCGGCATAGCAGCTTCGCCGGGAGACTGAGCAGGATCTCGTAGAGCACGTCGTCGTCGACGCTTCCTTGGCCGTCGGCTCGTTTGGCTGGAGGAGTTTGCGACGACATCGATTGATTAGATCTGATTGCTTGGTGGTCACAGCCAAATCAAGGGATTATGCACGTATTTCTATTCTTAATGGACGAATTGGTTGAATAGCCCCCCCACTTTCAACCGGTTTATTTTCAACCGGTTTTTCTTCCTCCCACCTCCCACCAGCCTCTCCCACCGGTTTTTCTCTTTTCTCGTCTGACGGGCAATACCCAACGTATTTATGGTAATCAATCATAATTAATCCACGTATAGTAATAAATCAATCCAGGTATGGTAAGGCCATAACTCGGGAAATATCGAATATGGTAATAAATTTAAATTACCACCAGGTATGGTAAGGCTATCCACGTATAGTAATAAATCATATAGTAATAAATCATAATTAATCCACGTATAGTAATAAATCAATCCAAGTATGGTAAGGTCATAACTCAGGATATTTTAAATATGGTAATTATATGGTAATAAATTTAAATTACCCCAAAGGCTATCAATCCAAGTATGGTAAGGCCATAACTCGGGAAATATCGAATATGGTAATAAATTTAAATTACCACCAGGTATGGTAAGGCTATCGATCCAGGTATGGCACGCCCTCACCTGATCACCTATCACAATCTCCAGCCCCACGCACGCACCAAAGAACCCACCCGACACCAAACGCAGCTCCTCTCGATCCCTTCGAGTAAACGTCGCCGCCGTCGTGCGATCTTCCTAACACAGACGCCGTCGCCGCCTCCTTCCCACCTACGGCGTCCCACGTCCATGGTGACGGCGCTCGCGTCCTACACTGACCCTCCGCCTCATATAGGTTGGTCGTTGATGGAGTGGGATGTGCCGCTGCGGTTTGGGGAGGTGAATCACGATCTGGTTGAGATCTCAGTGTGGACTCGTTCTCTGCGATGAAGGATGGCGCTGCCTCTCTGGCAAATGGGATCGGAGGAAGGGGCTCTACGTCGTGAATGTCGGCGAGGCAGCGGCCGAAGGCGAGCCCGACGGTGAGCACGGGTGTTCATCCCATGAAATAGGCGGCCACGGAGGGCGGATCTGAGGCCACCCCAATCGCCGGTGGCCCTTCCTCCCATCGCTCATCGCCTCCATTCTCTCTCTCCTCTAAATCTTTGTCGCCCCTGCCTGATTCTGGCCGACGCCATCCGGCTCTCGCATCGACCACCACCAGCACGGCTGCGGACGAGGCGCAACCGCAGACGCCGCCGCCGCCATCCTCATCCACCTCCTCCACCATCCTTCCCAGTCGTCGTCGGGGGCACCCGCCATCTGCGCTTTAGCCCACCCGCTCCCTCCTATCCCCTCCCCCTGCCTGCCAGCCCCGTGATCCATCGCACAGATGGCAGGTACTACAGCGACCTCCTCCCCAGTGGATCCGACCTCCTCCGATGGAGATCCATCGTGGGCACCACCTTATTCTCATGCGTGCACGTCTATATCAACGTCTCATTCCACCTCACCTGAGCCTTTACCTTCCCACCTCTGCTTCAGATCCACATCACTTTGCAAGGTATGTGCTTGATTGTTCCGAACTGGATCGATGGATTGTGCAAGGTACTTTGGGTGTTGTCATTGACGGCAATTGTCACGCCATGCTACCATCGGAGGGGTCCCTCATCGATGATTAGGGTCTTCCGAACTGCACGAGCTCCATTGAGAAGGATGTTTTTAATTCTGGTTTTGCCTACATGCTTTCTTTGCCTGTATCTACTTAGCTAATGTCTTCTTATAGATAGTAGCTGCTGAAGTGGTGATCAAAGTTGTTCACTATAAGGAAACAACCATGATAACAAAAGTGTATATTCCCTGACCTTTGACCTGAAGTACTTTTTCATTAGAAACTTGCAACAGCCAGGCATTGAAATTAGCAACAGCTTCGTACGTACTGAACTAATTTGCAGCAACACGTACTGAACTAAGTTAGGTTATGCTCATCGTTCCAACATGCTTAGTGATAACCACCTAGCAAGCTAATCAAACATGAAAAAATTGAAGTGCTACTGCTAATCGTACTATTCTGAATGTGAAAATCTATTTAATTGGCTCTTCTCTAATTGTACACTTGCATAAATCTCAGATCTTGCAAATTACAGTATAACCATAAAAGTCATGCTTTGACTCCTATAGGGCCTTTTGCACTTTAATATGACTAATAATTTGCCTTAATATCACAGATTGGATTACTACCTTTCTAAGTGAATGACATTCAAGAAGGTCATTAAATAAAACGAAGAAATCCTTCTGGTATTGGAGTGTAGGAAAGTTGAGACTATAAAACCAAAAGGTTATATTTACGTTTATTAGAGAAGGTTCTTTACTTTTTATAGGAAAATACAAAATGTTGCGATGTAGAGTCTAGGTGGTGGGCCTCCTTGATCCACTTGGTGGATGAGGGCGACTCCGGTCCTGGCACCCATAGTGCCAGTGATCCAAAAATCATAGGGCCTGGATATAGCTCTAGCAGACATATGCGGCTTGCGCATCGAACTTGGTCGTCTCGAGCATGGAGATAGGCGAGTTGTAGACCAAGAGCTGGTACAGAGATAGGCGAGTTGTAGACAAGAGCTGGTGGGCAGCAAGAAACGCATGCACACCAAAGAACAAATCTGAGTCACATGCCTACTTCTATTGGTTTCTACAAAGAGCGGCTAGCTTAGATCTTAGACCAGTCGGTCACTGTCGAGGTCGCCAAGGTGATCTTACAGCACCGCCGTGGGGATTTCTCATGATTTTATGTAGGCAAGCCGCAAGCGGTGGTGGTGATTGGCTGGGTGGTGTCGCTGCCTTGGGAAGAGACAAAGTGATGGTAAAAGTAAGCAGGATCCGATGATTCTTCCGTGGGATAGCCAAAGTCAAGATGTCGACTACAGACTCGTTGCAGACTTGCAGTGAACCTGGATGCGGCGAGCCTGATTTGTGGATCGATGGCGGGTCTTGACTTCGTTAGGCTGGGATTGGATGGTTGCGGAGGGTGGTGTGCTTGGTTGGGTTCCCATGGAAGAATGTGGCCTCCTCGTGGATCTGGTCATGCCCATTCTAAAGAACATTGTGTCCCTAGCTCCCTCGAAGAGCAAGGACAGTGCAAGCGGCATCAGGGGGTAGGGGTAGATGTGGGGAGGGATGTCGGCGGCTGCTCGAGGTCATCATGATGAAACCCTTGACGTCCCATCTTTATCAATGGAAGTGGAAGAGCACGAAGTCGAGATTGGATAGGAATTTGAGTTCTTTTTGGCACCGATCGGTTCCCCACTTTAGAGATGTATTTTTTTTGCGTGCGAGCAAACAGTGGGTTGATTCTAAAAGGGATAGGCACTTTTCAACAGAAGTGCATGACGGACCAAAAATATGACCTCATTTTATTCGTTTGATAGATATCGTATTATTCGTTGTTGTTCGTTCGGTGAAATTTCCTAATATTTGATTGTTGTGTTTCTAATTAGAGCACCCCATAATTACCCAATATAAGGGGATGATAAACGAAAGATACTGATTATAAATTTTGAAGAGCCCGTGACAACGCACGGGCATTATACTAGTATACTTAGGTTAGGTTGCACGTGATGCGTATTCCATCCTATTTGTATTGTCCAAAATATCGATGGTAAAAAACGAGGAGTCCAAAATAAGGCCCAGATAGAAGTCTGGGACACACGAATCGAGCCCCAATCCTATTCGGCGACCGCTATGCCCGTCATAGCTTGTTTCCTTCGATAGTTTTTCGTGGGCAGGCCCATATACCGACGACGTTTCTGAGAAGCTCTCAATCGATTTTAGGAACCTTTTTTGTTCGTTTCTGGTTTTTTCAGCCTTGTTTCCACTCCTTCCTTTTTTTCATTTTTTCTATTTCATTTGTTTCTTTCGTTTTTATTTTATTATTTTTTAATCGTGATTTTGTTTTCAAATTTCGTTGCCTTTTGAATTTCGAAACTGTTTTTTAGATTCATGAAATTTTCTCAAATTCGTGAACATTTTTTCAAACCACATGAACTTTTTTAAAATCTGCAAACTTCAATTCAAATGCATGAATGTATTCAAATTGATAAATGTTTTTAAAATCCGTGATATCTTTCATAATCCACGATTTTTCCAAATTTTTTAAATTTTGTTTTCAAAATTAGTGGACTATTTCAAGATCCATGAGCTTTTTTAAATCACTATTTTTTTTTCAAATCCATGAACATTTTTAGAATCCAATAGGCTTTTTAAATATTCTTGTGTTTTCAAAATAGAAGAACAACAACAAAGCCTTTAGTCCCAAACAAGTTGAGGTAGGTTAGAGGTGAAACTCATAAGATCTCACGACCAACTCATGGTTCGGGCACATGAATAGCAAGCTTCTATGCACCCATGTCCATAGCTAGTTCTTTGGTGATACTTCAATCAGATCTCTCTTTATGGATTTCTCCCATGTCAAATTCGGTCTACCCGAACCTCTCTTGACATTCTCTGCACGTTTTAGCCGTCCGCTATGTACTGGAGCTTCTGGAGGCCTGCGCTGAATATGCCCAACTATCTCAGACGATGTTGAACAAGCTTCTCTTTAATTTGTGCTACCCCAACTAGATCTAGTATATTATCCTTTCGGACTCGATCCTTCCTCGTGTGGCCACACATCCATCTCAACATACGCATCTCCATCATACCTAACTGTTGAACATGTCACCTTGTAGTCGGCCAACACTCAGTGCCATACAACATTGCAGGTCGAACAGCCGTCCTGTAGAACTTTCCTTTAGCTTTTGTGGCACTCTCTTGTCACAGAGAATGCCGGAAACTTGGCGGCACTTCATCCATCCGGATTTGATACGATGGTTCACATCTTCATCAATACCCCCATCCTTCTGCAGCACTGACCCCAAATATCGAAAGGTGTCCTTCTGAGGCACCACATGCCCATCAAGGCAACCCTCCTCCTCCTCGCGCCTAGTAGTACTGAAACCGCACATCATGTACTCGGTTTTAGTTCTACTAAGTCTAAACCCTTTCGATTCCATGGTTTATCTCCATAACTCTAACTTTCTATTTACCCCCGTCCAACTATCACCAACTAGCACAACATCATCCACAAAGAGCATACACCATGGGATATCTCCTTGTATATCCCTTGTGACCTCATCCATCATCAAGGCAAAAAGATAAGGACTCAATGCCGACCCCTGGTGCAGTCCTATCTTAATCGGGAAGTCATCTTTGTCAACATCACTTGTTCGAACACTTGTCACAACATTATCATACATGTCCTTGATGAGGGTAATGTACTTCACTGAGACTTTATGTTTCTCCAAGGCCCACCACATGACATTTCACAATATCTTATCATAGGCTTTCTTCAAGTTAATGAACACCATATGCAAGTCCTTCTTTTGCTCCTTGTATCTCTCCATAAGTTGTCGTACCAAGAAAATGGCTTTCATGATCGACCTCCCAGGCATGAAACCAAACTGATTTTTGTCATGATTGCCATTCTTCTTAAGTGATGCTCAATGACTCTCTCCCATAGCTTCATTATATGACTCATCATCTTAATTCCACGGTAATTAGTACAACTATAAACATCCTCCTTGTTTTTGAAGATTGGTAGTAATATACTCCGTCTTCATTCTTCTGACATCTTGTTTTCCCGAAAAATGAGATTGAAAAGCTTGGTTAGCCATACTATCGCTATGTTCCTGAGGCCTTTCCACACCTTAATGGGGATACAATTAGGGACCATCGCCTTGTCTCCTTTCATTCTTTTTAAAGTCTCCTTGATCTCAGACTCATGGATCCGCCGCACAAAACGCACGCTGTTCTCATCAAACAAGTCGTCCAGTTCTATGGTAGAACTCTTATTCTCCCCATTGAACAACTTGTCAAAGTACTCTCGCCATATATGCTTAATCTCCTCGTTCTTCACCAGGAGTTGGTCTGCTCTGTCCTTGATGCATTTGACTTGGCCAACATCCCTCGTCTTCTTCTCATGGATCTTGGCCATCTTGCAGATGTCTCTTTCGCCTTCCTTCGTGCCTAGAAGAACATTTTTTAAGTTCACGATACTTTTTCAAAATCGATGAACTTCTATCAAATCTGTGGATTTTTTTCCAACTTGGAGAAATATTTGAAAAAAATGAGGAACCTTTTTCAAATTCGCGAACTTCTGCCCAAAATACATAAACCTTTTTCAAATTCATGGACTTTTTTTGAAAATTGTGAACGTTTGCGCGCTCATGAAGCAGCAATTGCACACCGTCCTCCCCCCTCACGCGCCTTTTGGGCCGGCCCATGTCCCGTGCGGGAGAACCCTTGTTTTTATCATTTCAATTTTGTTCCTATATTTTTGTTTTTTCTTTCATTTTTCATTTTTTATTCTTTACAATAATTTAGGATTTCAAAAAATTCCAGTCTAAAAAAGTTGCGAATGGAAATAATGTTCAAGAAAACATGTTCGCCAATTCAAAAAATGTTCACCAATTTTAAAAATACTCGGGAAATCTTTAGATATTCACCATTTTGAAAAATAATGTCTGCGTATCAAGAAAATCATGACTTTCCCAAAAAATTAAGGAAATAAAAAAATCATGTTTTTTAAAAGGTTTGCGTGTTCACAAAAATGTTCGTCAATTTGATCAAATGTGGCAAATTAAAAAATGTTCAAGAATATGTAACAAATGTTCACAAACATCAGAAAATGTTACCAAATTTTATAAAAATTTCACTGCCACAATAAATATTTTTTGGGTGAACAAATGTTCCTACATCACAAAAAATGTTTGACAAAACAAAATCACTGTTCGTGAATTTGAAAACAAATCTCAGGTTAAAAAAATGTTTGACATTTCTTAAAAATGATCACGAGTTTCAAATAAATGTCACGAATTTAAAATAAATGATTTGAGATTTTTTTTGTATGTTCGCTTGTTAGAAATTGTTCATAATTTAAAATAAATTCACAAATTTGTAAACCAAATGGCATCCGCCCCTCATCTAAATAAATCACCTCATTCTCTGCTCACTATCAATAAAAAAACCAATGGCTGCTGATTCAGAAAGAAAAGCATACATGTTTTGTTGTAAAAAACCAGGAATTTAAAAAGTCATGAACATACAATGGGTTCTAGAAAGGATCGAAAATTTGGAAAAAGTTCATAAATTAGAAAAGAGTTTGTGAATTTTAAAACATCATGAATTTGAGTTTTTTTTTTTACAAATTTAGAAAATTTTCATGAATTTGAAAAATGGATCACGAATTTGGTAAGAGTTCATGAAGTTGGAAAAAGCAGGATGCGTCGGGTGCACAGCCTGTTACTTCCGGCTTCAGAAAAGGGCCGCACGTCTGATCACTCCCAGCCCAGCCTCCCGCGACGAAGACGTATCACGCCTCGTAGTCGAACAAATATCTTGTCGCACAAGTATATAGAACCTCCAACAGATTCTACCAGATTGCATGCCAGGTTGATGCGTCTCCAGTTTCATTTGGGCGAAATGCGTTTGCCCTTTTGTTTTGAGCGGAACCTTCAGCTATGTACAAACAACAAGATCGATCCCAGCGGATCTGATCTCGGAGCCTTTTTGTTTCGGTTGCAACTTTGCAAGTGTTCTTCATCACCATTTTTATTGAGCTGGATGTTCGGTGTTCTTCCTCACCTAGGCTGTTGAGGAATCCACACGTTGCAATCTCCTGGCTGAACCAATCGCACCCTGAGGCCCTCCTCTCTGTTCTGAAAACGATGCCAGTTCCTCTCAAAAAACAAATAAAGAAAACAATGGGAGTTTTGCCAGGCTTGCCTCTCTGAATGGCTGATTATGAGTTTCTATTTCCCTAGCTACATTTTGGATTTTCTAGTTTTCAAAATGGTGAGTGTTTATTTGCTGGTTATCCTTCATAAGTGAAAAAAATGTCACATGGATTTGCATAGAATTCATCAGAAAACTTGATCAACTTAAGTTAGCATGCTTTTCCTTCTAGTATAGCCGACCAGCCACAAACCATCATTAGCTAATACTACCTTGTCCAAAATTACTTCTAGATACGTCCATCTGAAGGACAAGTAATTCCGAATGGAAGGAGTACTAACCATGACATGTAGAGCTTAGATAGCATGGACATGTAAGCAAGGATGGACTATCATGGAATTGTGATTTGATAAAAATGGCATCGTATACCATCAACCAATACACATAAAAGAGCAACTATAGCAGATGTGTCATATTGGTCCAATGTTAATCTTCATGATGTCTATAAGGAATTCGAGGACCCAAAAAGGAGTCTATCAGAGTCACCATAAATGACAGAAACGGTACACTTACCACTTACATGCTTGACGTATGCTCTAATTCCACAACATGATTACAGCATGACCCCCCCTCAACACACTTGAAGTACTCAAGTTCTTTTGCGAGCGACTGTATCTCATGAGCCTGCTGTACAACAGGGCGCTCATCAGTCATCTTGTAGTCATAGAATTGCTTCATGACGTACAACTCGCTGCCAGCGTCCGAGGCACCAAACTTGGCCTCGAGCGCAGCCCACATGTCCTTGCCGTTGTCAAACGACATATACGAATCCACAATATAGTCATCAAGAACACTCAGAAGAGCGCCTTTAAAGAGGGTATCGATCTTCTCGAAAGCTTCCAACTGTGCTGGATTAAGATCGCCCTCAGGCTTGCCCTTGGTGGCGTCATAGCAGCCCATGGTCTGAAACCAGTAGACTGCTCCCGTGCGCCACCTCTTATATTGCGCCCCCTTAAAGGCAGGCGGCTTCAGATGCGCAGCAAAACCACTCGGAGTAAATTGCCTATAATCAGGTTTTTGGATTGTTGGAAAAATGAGCAAATTACTACGAGATTTAATCTGAATAAATAGGAAATACATCATGACAACAATAGCAGAGATTAAACTAATCATGCGAACTAGCATAGTAGATGAAAAGATCACATCTAGGGCACATACTAAAAACATGAATTCTACCACGATCTTGAACAAGAAGGATAGAATAACATACGGTGCAGCGGGTGCAGCACCGCCAGTGTTGACGTTGTCGCCCATGTCGTCGAGGATGAGGTTGCCGAGGTCGGGGAAGAAGTCGTTGTTCGCGAAGTCGCCGCTGCCAGCAGTCGCGCGAGTGCGCTCCCCAAAAACCTGATCGCCCCTCTCCCGTACAGGATCACGAGAGGCGGGGTTCCGGAGGCCTGCTGTCCCTTCTCCCGGTGCACGCCGAAAGGAGGGATGGAGAAGACTTGCTTGGCGGCGCAATGATCCGGAACGGTGATGAGAAACCATACGAAGTGGCGGCGGCTAGGGTAGACGTCTGCCTGACTATATAGTGCGAGCCGGGTAGGTCGTGGGAGTAAACCCCAGGTCCGAGTCGTCACGATCCAAAAGAATCGGAAACGGTTCAGTAATTAACGCGTCCATTAATTATTAATTAATGACTCATTAATTTTTCCCGAGCAGCAAAAATATAGACAACGTGCATAGCTTTGTCCTCGGCTCGGCTCAATCCCGCAACCCGCGGCGCGCCGAGCGAGGAGGAGGAGCGCGCGTGTAGGTCTCCTCTTCTCATGCTCATACAAGTGGTAGAAGAGCTCACCTTATAAAGAGGTGCAACTCTCTCTCAACTTTCGGGGTGGGACTAGACTTTAGTCTCACTCACTCCACTCATATGTGTGCATGAATAGACTAAGAAAATTTCAGAATTTTAGTTGGGCTTTGGGCCAAAGGCCTACTAGCAAAATTCCAACAGATAGTGGTGGCTGCTGGCCGGCGAGGCGGGGATTGGCTTCGTGGTCGACGGCTGCCAGCCGGCGAGGAGGGGGTCGACGAAGGGCAGGGCCAGCTCCGGCTCACCACCCTCGGGGAAGGACGCCACCGTCGGACGGGCAGGGCCAGATTGAAAAAAAGCGAGCCTTCTCCTCGCCATGGTTCACCATGGGGAACGAAGAGGGGGAAGCAATGCGGCGGAGGCGTGGGGCGGGGGAGCTCCGATGACGCACAGGGGAGCCGACTAGAGAAGCTCGCGCGCAGGGGAGACGCGGGGAGTGCGGGTTGTGTCAGGAATTTGCCAAAGGGGTTTTTCCAAAATTGCCACCGTGACAAGAATTTCAGGACCAAGGGAGTAGTACAGTATATATAACATGAATCAGCTTAAGAAGATATACTCGTAGTTCACCATGGCATAAGTTACGGATAACACCCAGAGCACAAGAAAAATGCAATCGCTACATGAAGGCTGCTTGTTCTGTGCCATTGAAGTAGGATCCCGTCGGCCCTTCCTTTGGCATGAGAGACAGCATCACAGGGCCTCTCGCGCCTTCCTCCACGGTCAGAACCCCAGTGTGGAAATTGATGTCTGTCTTAACATAGCCAGGATCTAAACAGTTGAGGCGCATAGAGGTGTGCTTCTTGGCGAGAATTCTTGTGTAAGCATTGATCAGGGCCTTGGACACTTTGTAGGCCGAGAACCCTCCAACTGGCCATCCACGGTGATCCAGCCGGCCATTCTTGAAGTCCTTGAGAAACAGCCCCGACAGTTCGTCCAGCCTCTCCGCGGATAGGTTGTCGATGTCGTCAAGCTCGTGTTTAAGTTCTTCTCCGCTGAAATACTAGTTCCAAAAATGCAATTTAGTTCATGAGATATCTACTCTCTCTGTCTCATAATGTAGTAAGTTTTTTAACACTAGTGGTAGTGTCAAAAAAACGTCTTACATTATGGGACGGAAGAAGTACAAGATACTCATTTTAGATTGGAGAGATTACCCTTAGTAACCCATAGGAAGAGGAGACGTTAACAACCCTTGCATCAGAGGAGGATAGAAGCAGAGGAAGCAGCGCCTCCGTCACATTTTTGGTGCCGTGGTAGTTTGTTCTTAGGCATTCTTCTGCCTCCTCGAAAGGCTCTGCCGTCCTCTGGTTGAACCACTCGAGCCTCTCCGCTGCACTCATGCTCGTACGCTGTCATTGATGTAGGAGCAAATCAAGAAATCCCCATTAGTAATATTCTGAAAGACAATAGTTTTCGTGTAAAATGGGGTGCCTTTTAGTGTGCAAATCAAGAATTTTCTCTTCACCTAAGTGGCAGGAACGAGACATGTTCTCCTTTCAAGTAATGAGGTACTCGACTCTGTTCGGATACTATTTGTTATGGTCTTCTCAATGTGCATATGTCACCTTTGCTTGGTGGATTGGTGTTTTGAAGCCCCGATTGTAGCACTAACTTTTGGAATCGACATCGGTCATTTGCATACTTTGTTCGAAACATTTTGATAATCCCGTGAACAGTTATTTGCAAAGTGATTGATTTATATCTAATGCGTGGGCTGAGAAAGAAGAAGGGCTAAGCTAAGCTAACCACTAGGTGAAGAACTGCAGGGTCTCCTATGTACATACTTTGTTCAAAACATTCCCATAATCCCGTAATGGTTATTTGCAAACTGATTAGCTTATATCTGATGTAATTTAATTCATCAGCGCCGTCTCAGAAATTAAACAAGAAGGGCTAAGCTAAGCTAACCACTTGGTGAAGAGCTGCGGGGTCTCCGACGTCCATTCTCACCCCGGAGACTCCCGCGTTATTGACCTGCAAAGGCAAAGCACGAGCCACTCACAATCCCAGCAGAAATGAGACCATCTGAGAAACCAGTCGAACAAGGTGCAAACCGGAAAGGAAGAACCAAGCCGTACCAGTATGTCCAGCCTGCCAAACGTATCCATGACGAAGTCCGCCAGACGAGCGGCGCTCGACGGCTCGCCGACGTCCAGCTGACAGAACACGACGTCCGACAGTCCGAGCTCTCGGAGCGCGTCGACCGCGGTGGCGCCCCGCTTCTCGTCTCTGGCCGTGAGGACGACCGTCGCGCCGCTGGACGCGAGCTGCCTGCACACCTCCAGCCCGATCCCTCTGTTGGCCCCTGTCACCAGGGCGACCCTGAGGATCGGAGAGCAGACGAGTTACGCGTACGTCCAGCACGAGCAAACGAGTTTGATTGAAGAGATTATTACTCCTACCTTCTGCAAGAGGAGCCTCCTTCCATGGCGTGGCCTCAGGAAGAGCTTCTGGCCTGCGCAAGACGGGAAAGAGGATCGAGTCGACATGATATGAGCGCCGGGCCTGGGACAGAAACGGGTGGAAGGACGGAAGCCACGGCGCACTCAGTGATGTGCTATGCTCTGGAAGCAATCATCAACGGCGTCGCGCTCAATGGCTTGTCAGCCTACGAGCATATTGCCCACAGGCTACAGCTGACAGGGCAATCCCCTAAGCGAACCCTCCGTGCTGGAAAAGATGGTGACATCCACTGCGCCTTTGAATCTACATATTGCTGTTGCAGTTCTTTCTTCTCGTCTTGTGAGATGCAGAGTCCTTCCTCTGGTGATCAGTCTGTCACTCAACTCTAGGACTCTCGCGCGCTCACGTCCTTGCAAGAAGGCCTGCAGCGCCTTACAGCACTTCAACGAGCTTAAGAGATGTCGCCTTAGCTTATCTTGCAAAGTTGTATATCGGCGGTTCTGCACGCCCTGTTTACTTAACTGCAGAATCTAGAGTTGAAAGAAATCCAGAAACAGAGCAGAGGACAAAAAAGGGCAAAAGCAGTTCAACGATATTACGAGATGGATGGCGCCGAGCTTATTTTGTCAAGTTCCAAAACGGCACACGCTGTTTGCTTAACTGAGAGATGTACAGTTCAAAGAAAGCCCCAAACAGAGCAAAGACAACAAAAAGGGCAAACACTACCTCATCTAATATATCTCTTAGTTTACCAGAACAAATCGAATCATCAATCAAGGGCCAAGGCAGTCTAGCTTCAGTAGACATGGCATTCAATTACTGAAAGGAACACATCAAAAAGTTCGGTTCCCTTTCGTCTCACTTCTACATAGTACTGCACTTCATCAGACGACCATCACCATCACCACCAATGGTATGAATTAACTACTGAAGTGCTTTCAGTTTAACGAAGGGCACACACGAGAAATCCGTTGATCGGGATAATAAGATAACCCAGCAAATAAATGCGACCACCTTCCTTTTGGATGGCTGGTTGTTGAAATATCGCCAAAAAAATACCTCCGATTGAATCTGCAGGTCAATGAGAACACAAAACTTGACCATCTGCCTTGTGGCTGGGATACGAAAAACGCCAGCCGTTTCTCTCTGGGTGAAACCATGTTGTACCAGATGATGACTGTGTTTCCTGGTGGTGAAGAACAAGGCCCTCAACATTTGTTTCCAAACCATTCAGACTGCAGCTGCCCTTTCACAAGCTTTATAGTAAAGCGTCTTCTGCACATAGAAGAGCATATAGGCCTGGGAGCTTCTGACAGTATGCTCATCAACTCTGGTTACCCAGGCATCATCACATCTGTACCACTGATTGTTTAACCTCAGATATGTCACATAGTGGCCAGCATCTAGCTTACCACTATGCGTGATCACCGCAAATATTTCGAATTCTGAAGGCGATTCAGAAACTGCTTCAGAATCACAGGCTTCTGATGGAAATATGCGGTTTCCGTACCTACTTCTGAGGATGGAGGACGACAGGTAAGGTGTCATGTCAAGAGAAAAGGGGAACTGCAACGAGTGGTCAACCTTCCTTGACATCTTCTTAACTGTCGAATGCTCAAATCTCTTGATGTGAAAGCAGGAAACTAACGGAAGCCTCCGAATGGACATTTGCTTCAGGGACTCTTGCCTCTCCTTGCAACGTTCACAGAAGTACTTCTGTTCAGCATCTAGCCTCTCAGCCCTGGTAAACCGCTCCAAACATCTCATGAGTGTCGATACCTTGGAACTCATGCCAGCTACGTTTCTCTCGCCGTTGCGCGCATGCAGCTTTGGGTTTGCAACGCCGAGATAATTATTATGTCCAGAATCCAAGTCTAAAGAAATGTCCATGCAAGGTTCAAACGTTGTGGATGAGAACCCACAATTTGTGCAGGTGACATCTGATCTCAGGATACCAGAAAACACCCGGTGTGCAATGCAACAGTCTCCATCACCTATTATGAGCAAAAAATAGAAATCAAGGTTAGACAAAAAAATGTTGACTCAGTATTTTTGTAAAGATAAATCAGTCGAGTAGCAAAGAGTAAGACAAGAAAAGTAAAGTACATAACAACTCTTCTTTCTCCCCAAGGAATATTTTTATCAAGATAAATAATAGTCCAGCATATAAAAAGCAAGATAAGTAAAGCAGATCATCGCCAACAAAAAAAGACAATTACAGGAAGATGATTATTCTTTTCAAACTTCTTTTATTTCCTGTCCTCTGAAGAAAAGTATGACAAACAACTAAGAACTAGTACATTGTGCAACTCATAAAAGACGGACCTCAAACAGGAAAGGATGTCCTAAATATGTGATTATCTTTAGAGCAATTTTGCAAAATTTTGGATAAGAGTGTTTAATTCAAATAGTAGAAAGAGAGAAGCTAACTACCTTGTTCATTTGATTTGTGCTGATCATCCTTTATATTTTCATGAATATGGTCAAGGATGGAGATAAAAAATTCATGTGCGTCCTGTTGCTCGTAGCTTGCAAGGTTTGTTGCATGCTGCCACCAGCTAAGAATCCAGAACGATAGTAATCAGAAGAAAATCAAGTACTTTCTTTCATAAACCAGAAGAAACAAATAGTGCGTCATATTTCCTGTGCAAGCCCATGTTCATCAAACAATATCAGCAGCAAAAAAGACTTCACATAGTCCTTACAAACATGAATTACTGTTTGAAAAATATAACTTCAGCTTAAGAAGATGCCTTAGGACATAGCACACGCACGATGCGAGGAGCAAAGGTATAAACAGTTTGTTCCTATGGAAAGTAAGAAACTTTTGATAGGACACAAAGAAGTATCAACAAGACTAGCAATAGCCTGTGTACCTACCACAGATGCTGCATATTTGACTACCTAAAAGCATACACTTAAACAAAGGAAAATTCAAAAGAATACATCAATAGAGAGTGTGCATGCTACCTTCACAACCAGTCAAACAAGTGACTTGACAGGAACTAACAGGTGCTCATGCATTTTATCACCTGACCAATAATTACAGTTCAGCGACCATTTATTAGGTAGGCATGCCAAAAGTACTTATATAATCATAAGAAGGCATTGCTATATATGCTCTATATACGAGGGCATTTCATCAAACAGGCCATATGCATGCTGTGCAACCATTTTCCATCCGTGGCAATACACACTGAGGACAGTTTGACCCTTTTAGCTACATATCTTTGCTAACATCATTCGATTCATGTTAAGCACACCTGCAATCTGCATGATCTAACTTCAAACATCTCCCTGGCATAGCATACAAACATCACACTACCATTTGCAGGAGGTTTTATACAATCTAGTGTCTCAAACAAGACCCACTGACCATACTTAACAGTACTTCAAAAAGCCATCTAACTAACGGCTTAACTTCCCCAATACAAAAGAGAGAACACGTTGCTAAAAATCACACAGCGACATCAACCAATGCAAATAGAGCGCGAGATCCGAACCTATAGAGGAACTTGGCGGGGCTGTAGGGCGTGCGCTCCCCAGAGAAGGTGGCAGAGTAGATCTCGTCGAGATCGCAAGCTAGGCACGCGGCCTTGGCCTCGGCATCCGTTGTACGGTGCCTCATGGGCGTGCGGCGCGGGCAGAGGAAGCGGTTGTGGCGATCCCCAAGGAAATAGTTCCGGAGCGGCGGCGCATGGAGGAGCGCCTGCAGCACGGAGTTCATGAAGCAGGTGTTGCCGAGGTTGTTGAGGCCGCGCAGGCCCGCGGGCTCGGCTGCGGAGGTGGAGGTGGTGGGATCGGCGGATCGCACGAGCGCGACCTCGGCCGGATCTGGCGCCCAGGCGCGGTAGTCGACGCGCCGGCGCTTGCGGGGGGCGGCGGGGGATGCGGATGGCGAGGCGGAGGTGGACGGGGGGTGGAGCGCGGTGGACTGGGCGAGGACGACGGCGTGGTCGAAGTCCGGGTCGTAGACCTGGTCCCCGCAGGCGGCGCAGAAGAGCTCGGCGCGGTCGACGTCGACGGCGATCTGGTGGCCCGGGGCGGGCGCGGAGGCGGCGTGGGAGGCGGCGTGCGAGGGGCAGAAGACGGCGG
>NC_041382.1:743608361-743642314 GCF_002162155.2 Triticum dicoccoides | reverse complement strand
GGGGTGTGGGGGTGGGGCGGTGGAGTGGCGGCTGGGGTGGTGCGGGGGGAGGTGGTGTGGTGGGGGTGGGGGTGGGGATGGTGGCGGCGGTGGAGATGGAGATGGATGCTGTGGATCATGGAGATGGAGTCAGGGCAGAAGCCATGGGTGGGTCGCTCTGGGTCGGGGCGGGGGAGGCGCTACTCGTGCACTGCGGGAGGGATCACGATCTGATTAGGTTCTTCTCGCCAATGCAGCTTTAGCTCACTGTGAAGCTCGGGCACGTCACTCAACTACTCAAGCATGTTATCCTCAATATTACTCTGGTTGATCCGGTTTTAGAGCTAACATTATCGACATACCATGAGCAGTATACTAAGGTGACGTAGACGGGCTGTAAGAATTTAAATATTATAATTTTATTGAGTTGGATGAAGGAAGAAGAGAGAGAAGATAAGCAGGCTGTAAATTTACAGCCAGCTATAACACGGGTTCCAACAAACTATGTAAGAGTGCATGATGGCCATGTGATACAAAAGTAGTATTTTCTTGTATCCCACTATTATACGTGTTGGCTATAAATATTATGGCAACATGGCATAGCCGTCAGTCGGCTATATTATTAACCATGCTCTAAAGCAGTTATGCTAGTGTATTTACTGTAGGGAGGCAAAGCTAGTGCTTCACCAATATAGCTTTTCTCCTTTTTTTTGCAGGGAGCTTCGACCATATACACTTTTTATTTCACTGCATTTTGGTTTGGGTTTCAACTAACCAACCATGGTGGGAAAGTATCCGGTGTTCCCAGCCTTGGGGTACTCCTGGTACTTCAATGTCAGTATATATATTTTTTATGTTTCAAAAAATTCTGAAAAATAAATATGAATGTTCACTATGAATGTGACTACAAGCCCTAAAAATTTCAAATCCAAACTTGAAACACACATTGAGAAACAAAAAAGTGAAATCTAGCATGAATAGTGCAAAGAAGAGACAAAAGCAACATTGACACTATTCAGATATGGATTTCTCTTTTTGTTTCTCAATGTACTTTTGATTTTGGATCTGAAATTTTTAGGGGATGTAGTGACATTCTTTGTGAACATTCTCATTTTTTTCCAGAATTTTTTGAAATATTTAAAAATATTTTTTGACATTGGAGCACTAGGAGTACCCCAAGGTTGGGAGCATTGGATACTTTCCCCAACCATGGTAGTGCAGTTTACTACTTCCTCTGTACGTTGATGTAAGATATTTTAAACTGTCAAAATGTCTTGCATTATTGTACAGCTAAAACCAAACAAAGTCATTGACGCTACAAAGACAGCTTACTACCAAAACAACCACTTCAGCAAAAAAAATTATGTTATCCACCTTAAGACTCTGATCTATTAAAAAGAGGGGGTAGTAGAAGAGAGTTACCCAGTTAATTTGCAGAAACCAAAACAAAAAAAAAACATTACAACACACCCACAATAAGGGAACTTCGGCTAACTTGGCTACCCACGAGACCCACGCACATCATCGAGTGGAGGGCACCTTCGACTTCGAGGTTGCTTACAATGTCGTCGTCATCACTTTTTCCTGAGCAAGCGACTCCAACTTCACTGCGGACGACCCATCAAGACCCCATCGAACGAATGACACACGAGAACTCTATAGGCCTATGCCAAACAACCAGCCAGACTACAGCTCAGGGGCTGGTCCTTAAGAGCATGCGCACGAAGACTTACCGACTGTCATCGGCAAGGGAAAACTGGCTCTGATATGTGAGCGGCGACAATGGCTCGTTCTGAAGTTCACAGCGACTACTCTATGATCCTGGGACCTCGATGCATTTTTTCTATTACGTTTTGGGATGCTTTGTAGTTTTGGTAAAAAATTATAATAAATCTAAGTCCATTTTGAAAGGAAAAATAGATTCAGGTTTTGGATCATTAGTATTCGGCCAATGGCCTAGGTTCCACCCCCTCACACATAACATCTTCAACTTTAACTTAGTAATAACTACACCCTCTTGAACCACCAAAACATCTTACATTTAGAAATATAGATAGTATTATTTGTTCATGTTGGCCGATGCCGTAGAACCAAACCCCCTCCCACGCACACTCCGGAACAGCTAAAGCATCCTTCCTAAGAGCATCTACAATTAGACCCCTCAAAGTGCCCTCATATGTGCGGGCGGACAACCGGCACAGGTCCAGACATGAGAGAGAAGGAAAATGCCATCCAACTGGACCCAAAAGTCGTGCTCATATGTCTGGATGTCCATGAACCCTCAAACTCAATCCATATGTCATGGATGATACGAGGGTGTCCGGGCGTCGGAACCACATCATCTCCTTTATTCATTTGTTCTCTTCATCTCTCTGTTCCCACCAATCATATGCATTTGACCCAATAATTTGAGAAACATGACTGCATGCACGGACAAATGAGGGTTCAAGATGGATAGTTCGAATGATGTCCGAAAATGTCCGTGGACATATAAGGCGAAAATATCTGCGGGCATATAACTGTCGGATTTGCACATTATAGGTGTTTTCATGTGATTGTAGATGCTCTAAACTCCCCTAATCATCTGCCTGCACCACCCCTGGTTGCATAGATGCATCAAGCCTCACATGTCACCAATATCTCAATGTTAGAGCATCTACAACCGAACGTAGCTAATCTTGTCTCCTATATGTCAGTGAATGCTTTTGGGCGTGTTCGAGATAGTAATCGGTCACCCTTCAAATGCATGTGCCCAAATCTGTGCACCTCAAATCCGCCTGCAAATCCATGCAACGTGAACGAAACTATGTATATGATCATAACAAACAAGACAACAAACGAATATAAGTCAACAAAATTGCATATAGTCATAGATAAACATCACAGTTCACTTGACGAAACGATGTTCATCGCTAAACGGACACAGATCTACTAAAGTAACTTAATAACTAAACAGAGACTGTAGGGCGGAGGAAATCACCATTTCCTCGCTGGGCCTTCCCCTTGCGGTCGCCGGTGTGTCTGTACCCCTCTGTGTAGGCGTCAACGGTAGGAGGGGCGTTGTCGTCGGATCTGGAGCCATGGGACCACAGGAGAGATCAGAGTCTTCATCAAAGGAGATGATGTCGTCCATCCTCTAAACGCGTGCTCCTGCGCTTTCGCCTGTAGGTGTTGGGTAACGCAGTAATTTCAAAAAAATCCTACGCACACGCAAGATCCATCTAGGTGATGCATAGCAACGAGAGGGGAGAGTGTTGTCTACGTACCCTCATAGACTGTAAGCGGAAGCATTATGACAACGTGGTTGATGTAGTCGTACGTCTTCACGATCCAACCGATCCTAGCACCGAAGATACGGCACCTCTGCGATCTGCACACGTTCATCTCGGTGACGTCCCACGAACTCTAGATCCAGCTGAGGTTGAGGGAGAGTTTCGTCAGCACGACGGCGTGATGACGGTGATGATGAAGCTATCGGCGCAGGGCTTCGCCTAAGCACTGCAACAATATGACCGAGGTGGACATATGTGGAGGGGGCACCGCACACGGCTAAACAATCAACTTCTGTGTCTATGGGGTGCCCCCTCCCCCGTATATAAAGGAGTGGAGGAGGGGAGGGCCGACCCTCTCTATGGCGCGCCCTAGGGGGAGTCCTACTCCCACCGGGAGTAGGATTCCCCCCATCCCTAGTTGGAGTAGGAGAGGAAGGAAGGAGGAGAGAGGGAGAAGGAAAGGGGGGCCGGCCCCCCACCCAATTCAGATTGGGCTTGGGGGCGCCCCCACCTTGGCCCCCTCCTCCTCTCTCCCACTAAGGCCCAATAAGGCCCATACACTCCCCGGGGGGTTCCGGTAACCCCCCAGTACTCCGTTAAATGCCCGAACTCATCCGGAACCATTTCGATGTCCAAACATAGTCATCCAATATATCGATCTTTATGTCTCGACCATTTCGAGACTCCTAGTCATGTCTGTGATCATATACGGGACTCCAAACTACCTTCGGTACATCAAAACACATAAACTCAACCGATCGTCACCGAACGTTAAGCGCGCGGACCCTACGAGTTCGAGAACTATGTAGACATGACCGAGACTCATCTCCGGTCAATAACCAATAGCGGAACCTGGATGCTCATATTGGTTCCTACATATTCTACGAAGATCTTTATCGGTCAAACCGCATAACAACATACGTTGTTCCCTTTGTCATCGGTATGTTACTTGCCCGAGATTCGATCGTCGGTATCTCAATACCTAGTTCAATCTCATTAACGGCAAGTCTCTTTACTCGTTCCGTAATGCATCATCCCATAACTAACTCATTAGTCACATTGCTTGCAAGGCTTATAGTGATGTGCATTACCTAGAGGGCCCAGAGATACCACTCCGACAATCGGAGTGACAAATCCTAATCTCGATATATGCCAACTCAACAAACACCATCGGAGACACCTATAGAGCATCTTTATAGTCACCCAGTTATGTTGCGACGTTTGATAGCACACTAAGTGTTCCTCTGGTATTCAGGAGTTGCATAATCTCATAGTCATAGGAACATGTATAAGTTATGGAGAAAGCAATAGCAATAAACTAAACGATCATAGTGCTAAGCTAACAGATGGGTCAAGTCAATCACATCATTCTCTAATGAAGTGACCCCGTTTATCAAATGACAACTCTTTGTCTATGGCTAGGAAACTTAACCATCTTTGATTAACGAGCTAGTCAAGTAGAGGCATACTAGTGACACTCTGTTTGTCTATGTATTCACACATGTACTAAGTTTCCGGTTAATACAATTCTAGCATGAATAATAAAAATTTATCATGATATAAGGAAATATAAATAACAACTTTATTATTGCCTCTAGGGCATATTTCCTTCAGTCTTCCACTTGCACTAGAGTCAATAATCTAGATTATATTGTAATGATTCTAACACCCATGGAGTCTTGGTGCTGATCATGTTTTGCTCGTGAGAGAGGTTTAGTCAACGGGTCTGCAACATTCAGATCCGTATGTATCTTGATAATCTCTATGTCTCCCTCCTTGACTTGGTCACGGATGGAATTGAAGCGTCTCTTGATGTGCTTGGTTCTCTTGTGAAATCTGGATTCCTTTGCTAAGGCATTTGCACCAGTATTGTCACAAAAGATTTTCATTGGACCCGATGCACTAGGTATGACACCTATATCGGATATGAACTCCTTCATCCAGACTCCATCATTTGCTGCTTCCGAAGCAGCTATGTACTCCGCTTCACACGTAGATCCCGCCACGACGCTCTGCTTGGAACTGCACCAACTGACAGCTCCACCATTTAATAAAAATACGTATCCGGTTTGTGACTTAGAGTCATCCGAATCAGTGTCAAAACTTGTACCGATGTAACCATTTACGATGAGCTCTTTGTCACACTACAAAAAAAAGACACATCCGTGACATTTTGGGCCGAACGAATTTTTTTTTCTGTCATACATATGACACTTCTATGACGATAATTGTGACAAAACCTGATATCATCATAGATGTGGTGGGCTCCTACTTCTATGACAAAAAATCATGACAGAAAATGGGCTTTTCGTCCTGGGCGGGCCGGAGACGCAGCTGCATGACATTCTTTGGGCCGTCCATGATGAAAAAAACCATGGTAGAAGCGAGGGGGAGGAAAATTTCGGGGAGTTCCCGGTTACGGTGGGAGGTTGGGGGCCGAGCGATGTGCATTTCTCTCATACACGTACGTGCGTGTGTGTGAGGCGTTGGCTCTAACTGAACCCGAGCGAGGCGTTGGGCTCTAACTGAACCCGAGCGATTGCACTGTAGTCTACGCGTTACTGAACCCAAGCGATCGATCGATGGCTGTTAACTGAACCCTATCGAGCGATTCCTTCGCTACTGCTGCTAACTGAAGCCGATTGATGGGATGAACAGTGAGCGTTGCGGGGGTTTGGATGAATAGTGAGCGGTGGCGTTGCCTCTGGATGAACAGGACCCCGTGGTGTGGTGGAAGGCTGGATGAACAGTAGACGGTGGATGGGTGCCAGTGGAGGGGTGGATGAACAGGACCCCGTGGTGTGGAGGGCTGGATGAACAGTAGACGGTGGAGGGGTGGTTGAACAGGCCCCTGTGGTGTGGAGGGCTAGATGAACAGTAGACGGTGGAGGGGTGCCCGTGGAGGGGTGGTTGAACAGGACCCCATGGTGTGGAGGGCTGGATGAATAGTAGACGGTGGAGGGGTGGTTGAACAGTAGCCGGTGGAGTAGCGCGCGGTGGAGGCTGGAGGAGGTCGACGGTGGAGATGAACAGTATCCCGTGGAGTCCCGTTTTGCGGTACTCCACACCCCTCCTGATGAACAGGACCCCTGTTTCAACCGTAGCGCTCTAACACAAGTCTGTTTCCTCCGTTTTGCTGTACGCCACACCCCTCCCGATCAACAGGACCCCGTTTCGACCGTAGGAGGTCCGTTTCCTCTGTTTTGCGGTACACCACAAGCCCCCCGATGAACAAGATCCCGTTTCGAATGTGGCCGGTCGAACACAAGGCCGTTTCCTCCGTTCTGCGCTACGCCAGGCCTCGTTTCCATCGCCTGTTCCGTCCAAGCCCTCCCGATGAACACGACCACGCATTCTGTTCCGACCTAGCTGGTTGGCTCCCACGCGTTCCGTTGCCTCCCGATGAACACGACGCATTTCATTGCCTCCCCATGAACACGACGCATTCCGTTGCCTCCCCATGAACACGACGACGACGCTGTTTCTCCGTTCTGACCCAGCCATGTACACGAGCCCTCGCCGTACGTATGCGCGAGTAGGCGTTCGAGACCCCGCCCGTATGTACACATACGTGGCCGTATTTTCTTTCTTACACCCTGTTCACCATACGTACGTGTACATGCTACGTGCGCGCCTCTACTACGACACGTGCGCGCCTCTACTACGACACGTGCGCGCCTCTACATCGATCAGTATGTACGTACACGTTCGCGACCAGAATGACAATGCTACGTACGCTTCGACCAGGTGGGTCCTGACTGTCAAGCACTTCCTTGTGTGCGAAGATGTAGCTGGTGAGTCCCAGCAGTCAGGGGCAAACGTTTTTTTTGTGAAATACGGTGGCCCGTCCGATGGGTCCCCGCTGTCAGGTGGAGGAATAATTATTTTACACGTAATAAGGAGGCACTTCCTTGCTGCGGCCGTGGACCCAGCTGTCAGCATCTCCATGTATAGTCCACGTCTGATGGAAGCCGTTCCTTGACCATGTTGACCACGCCGTGCCAAGAGCACCAGGGCGGTGGACGACGGTGAGGCCTAGGAAGGGGATGACACGGAGCCGGGGAAGACGCGCCAGTGGATGCCCACACGTAGAGGAGTATGAGGGTTCACTGGTTCGCTGCGGTGTGAGGCTGTCGTCGCCACAGAGTAACAGGGGGTGTGGGTGAGTAGAGGGATGGCCTGGCCAGCGGTGGGAGTAGTAGGGGGCGGTGAGGCCTCCGCCGCATCGCAGCCGGCCACGGGAAGCAGGAGCACGAGGCACGGCCGGCGCTGGTTTAGGCGGCTGGAGCAAGAAGACCAAAGGTTGAAGAAGCACTACGGCCGTTGGATGGACATCGTACGGTCACCGGAGCTAGAATCGTGCATATTGACTAAGTTGACAAAGCCCTCCGTCCCCGTCAACTTAGTAGGCCCACAAGTCAGCCTGCCACTATACTGGGTCCTAGCTAACAGGGGGAGTATTCATTTTTTTTGTGCGTAATAAGGAGGCACTTCCTTGCGTGCGAAGATATAGCTCGTGGGTCCGAGCTGTCAGCGGCGGTAACGTTTTTGTCGCCAAATACAGAGGCCCTTTCGGTGGGTCCCTGTTGTCAGGTGGAGGAATCATTATTTTGCGCGTAATAAGGAGGCATTTCCTTGCGTGCGGCCGTGGACCCAGCTGTCGGTCTCTCCACGTACAGTCCACTTCAGATGCATGTCGGTCGTTGACCATGTTGACCAGGCCGTGTCGAGAGCACCAGGGCGGTGGACGACGGCAAGGCCTAGGAAGGGAACGACACGGAGGCAGGGAAGACTCGGCAGTTGTTTCCCACGCGGAGGGGAGTACGACTGTACGAGGGTTTACTGGTTCGTCTGCCGTCGCCGGAGAATAACAGCAGGTGTGGGTGAGTAGAGGGATGGCTAGGCCAGCGATGGGAGTACGGTGGGACGGTGAGGCCTGCGCGGCACCACAGCCGGCCACGGGGAGGAGGGAGCAGGCAGTCCCACCGGCGCTTGTTTGAGCGGCTGGAGCAGAAAGAGCAGAGATTGAAGAAGCACGACGACCGTTGGATGGACATCCAACAGTCACTGCTTGTGCGTCAACATTTTTTTAGGAAAGCCTCAAATCTGTGGAAAGCAGCATACAAGCCATCTGCCATTATTGATAATAATTTTCAGCCCATTTGCTAATTCTTAAGGTTTTTTTGGAGCCCATATTCTTTTTGTTAGCATTACAGCCCATATTGTGGCCACGGTTAAAAAATTATACGAAATTTTGCATATTTCGGTGCGGTCCGAACTGTTTTTAATCCCGAAATTTCGACTCACATTCAAACTGATTTTAAAAATAAATGTATATCAATATAAAATTCAACAAATTCTCCACGCATAAAAATTAATGTAATTTAAAATCTTGAAATGAAAAAAAGATATTTGAAACTAATTGCCGGTTTGATGTGTTTTAAAAATGTACAACCCATTTCTCATTACTGATGGGCCATTTTCTCGGCCAGCCGAATGAAAGCTCTCCTCATCTTGAAAGATTTGCAGCCTAACAGGCCTGACAAAGTGACTTACTTGGCAAATCACAAAAAAACTGGGCTGTGGCCGTGGACCCAGCTGTCAGCCTCTCCACGTACAGTACTCTTCCGATGGAAGTCGTTCCTTGACCACGTTGACCACGCCGCACGGAGAGCACCACGGCGGTGGACGACAGCGAGGCCTAGGAAGGGGACGGCGCGGAGCCGGGGAAGACGCGGCAGTGGATGACCACGCGGAGAGGAGTACGAGAGTTCACTGGTTCGGCTGCGCTGCCGTCGCCGCAGAATAACATGGGGTGTGGGTGAGTGGAGTGGAGGGATGGCCTGACCAGCGGTGGGAGTAGTATGGGGGCGCTGAGGCCTCCGCGGCAGCACAGCCGGCCACGGGAGGCAGGAGCAGGCGGCACGACCGGCACTGCTTTGGGCGGCTGGAGTAAGAAGACCAGAGGTTGAAGAAGCACTACGGCCGTTGGATGGACATCGTACGGTCAGTCGAGCTAGAATCATGCATATTGACTAAGTTGACAAAGCCCTTCGTCCCCATCAACTTAGTAGGCCCACAATACTGGGTCCCAGCTAGCAGGGGGAGTATTCATTTTTTTGTGCATAATAAGGAGGCACTTTGCGTGCGAAGATATAGCTGGTGGGTCCAAGCTGTCAGGGGCAGTAACGTTTTTTCGCGAAATACAGAGGCCCTTTCGGTGGGTCCAAGATGTCAGGTGGAGGAATCATTATTTTGCGCGTAATAAGGAGTCATTTCCTTGTGTGTGGCCATGGACCCAGCTGCCAGCCTCTCCACGTACAGTCCACTTCAGATGCATGTCGGTCATTGACCACGTTGACCACGCACGCCGAGAGCACCAGAGCGATGGACGACGGCGAGGCCTAGAAAGGGAATGACACGGAGGCAGGGAAGACTCGGCAGTTTTTCCCACGTGGAGGGGTACGACTGTACGAGGGTTTACTGGTTCGTCTGCCATCGCCGGAGAATAACAACAGGTGTGGATGAGTACAGGGACGGCTAGGCCAGGGATGGGAGTACGGTGGGGCGGTGAGGCCTGCGCGGCAGCACAGCCGGCCGCGGGGAGGAGGGAGTAGGTAGTCCCGCCGGCGCTTGTTTGAGCGGCTAGAGTAGGAAGAGTAGAGATTGAAGAAGCGCGACGGCCGTTGGATGGACATCCAACAGTATACAGGCCATCTGTGGAAAGCCTCAAATATGTGGAAAACAGCATACAACCCATCTGCCATTATTTCAAATAATTTACAGCCCATTTGCTAATTCTTACGGGTTTTTTTGGAGCCCATATTCTTTTAGTTAGCATTACAACCCATATTGTGGCCACGATTAAAAAATTATACGAAATTTTGCATATGTCGGTGCGGTCTGGACTGTTTTTAATCTCGAAATTTCGAGTCACATTGAGATTGATTTTAAAAATAAATGTATATCAATATAAAATCCAATAAATTGTCCACGCATAAAAATCAATGTAATTTAAAATCTCGAAATGAAAAAAAGATATTTGAAACTAATTACCGGTTTGATGTGTTTTAAAAATATACAACCCATTTCTGATTACTGATAGGCCATTTTCTCAGCCAGCCGAATGAAGCTCTCCTCGTCTTGAAAGATTTGCAGCCCAACAGGCCTAATAAAGCGACTTACTTGACAAATCACAAAAAACTGGGCTAGCCATTTTCAAAAAGAAAAAAAAACTACTGGGCTGGTCTGTGGTAAACATAAAAGAAAAGGCTGTCTAGACAGGCCAGAGTGTCCCGCACAGCCCAGTTGACACCCTGCTTCCGTCACAAAAACAAATTAGATAAATGCCACTCCAATTATGGCGATTCATAAAAATGCCACTGCAATTTCCAAACTTTGAAAAATGCCACTGCAATTTTTGCAAACTTTAAAAAACGCCACTGCAGTTTGCAAACTTTGAAAAACGCCACTCCAGACTTCGAAAAATGCCACTAGAAATGGCATGAAATGGTATTTTACAAAGTTTGGAAATTGCAGTGGCATTTCTCGGATACACCAGATTTGGAGTGGCATTTATCAAATTAACCCAAAACAAAAATAACTGGGCGAGCTGCTGGGTCCCTGGTGTCAGCCGCTCGTTGTGCAATTCTCTCGTTTATTGACTACGTTGACAATGGCATGGGACCCAGATGTCAGAAATCCACTAGGAGGAGCCATTTTTTATTGGTTTGAAATAAGGAGGCACTTGCTTCAGTACTGCCATGACCTTGGCAGGTCCGTGCTGTCATCCTCTCCACATACAATCATCTCCTGATTGTGTACGCGTCAACTTGCTAGGCCCACAAGTCAGCCTCTAAACCCATGGAGGACAAATACAACTCATTTAAAAAAATAGCAGCCCATTCCATACGTTCAAACGGAAAGTTCAACATTCAGAGCAAAGTAACAGGTCTGATCCACATATAAAGTACTGAACTTCCACGTTGACAACCATCATAGCCAAGTTAACTATCTACTCCCACTAACACTCTAGTAGCGTACAAGTACTAACTTACTTTTAGCTAACTAGACGATGCCGACCGCCATCTGCTGTCCATGCTAAACGCTGGCACCGGCGTCCTCCGCCTCGCCTCGGACTTGCCAGAGGTGCGATAGGGTGCGTTGCTCGCGCGCGTTGGCCCTTTCCACGCCGGCGTGGTCCACCGAAGCTTCGGCTTCCAAGCGGGAAACCCACTTGACGAGCTGGTAGTAAAAATCGGCGTCGCGAATGTGTGCGTGCCCGACAGCCTCCAGGGCTATTTGCCGGGCGCCGGCCTTCACGTAGTCGGCCCAGTTGCGGGCGCTCTGCTCGCGACTCAAAGCGTCGGTGCGCTGCTGCTCCATGTCCCACTGGCAACACAAATCGGCGATACGCTGCTCCTCCGCCAGGCGGTCGCGCTCCAACAACTCCTGCTCCTCCGCCATGCGGTCGCGCTCCAACAACTCCTCGATCTCCGCATTGCGATCTAAAGACAGATAGAATGCCTCCTCCCTCCGTCTGCCTTCCGGTGAAAACCCGAACACTAGTTCCGACGGTGACTGCCTCCGGTGTCGCCTACCGCGGACGGGCGGGGGCATGGCGGACGTGGCGAGTGACGTCGGGCCGGTGGGGGCTTATGATGATATGGCGAGTTGGGTCATGGTGGCACCAGAGAAGGCTGGGAAATAGTACTTATAGGCGGAAGGTAGCGCGACGGTCATCGGAATTCAATGCATAATGGCTTAGCGCGCCAGCTTGCCGTGGAAAACTAGAGAAACTGAAATTATGACTGTGCCATCCCGCCCCGTCTGGGTCGCACGCCGGCATGGCGGTCAAACAAGTGCACTCGAATCATCTCCCTCCTTGTCAATAATGATTCCACAGATTTAAAGCATATCTTTTTTTGCATGAGTTAGCTGCCTTAATTACGGCCGGCTGCATGCAGGCACTCAGAATCGCTCGCAGGCAGTACGTGAAGCAGCATGCAACGAGTCGCAGCCGAGGGCATGCATGCAGCCACTTAAATCGCTGGAATTAATTAGGCTTAAACTTCTGCATGCCGTTAATTATTGCCATGCCTTGGTCTTGCTGCTTTTCTCACGGGACTAATAAACCCGGACGGAGGGAGTACCTTGGTTGGTGAGAGGTTTGAATTAAGCCCTGCAAACCAGAAAGGAGGTACTAGTACGTGTGTGATCCGCTATTTATTCGTGTAGGATCGAGTAGGTCGTTTCTTGAATTGAGCCCTGCAAACCGGAAAGGAGGTAGTACGTGCGTGATCCACTATTTATCCGTGTAGGATCGATAGTGTAGCTTGTCATTTTCTTCAGAGGTAGGCATTTTTATCAGTGTCGGATCGATAGTGTAGCTTGTCAGTTTCTTCAGAGGTAGGCATTTTTATTCAAAAAACTGACACTTTGCATCTTGCGTCGCAAATAAAACTGCTAGGAGCGCATTTGTAGGCTAGCTAGTGATCGATCAGTAACTTGTAAACACTGAGCGAACAGAAATAAGTAACTGTTAATGCATCTCAATGATTCATAGATCATATACAAATATGTAGCTCCAAAAGCAAAGATCAGCCACTTCGGATCTTGCGTCGCAACTAAAACTAACTAGTACGATTCTCATACATAAGATCAACATGTTAATGCATCTCAATGATTCACAGATCATATACAAATATGTAGCTCCAAAAGCAAAGATCTAGAAAAAACATCTGTTCTTCCTACTAACGTGGATGCTTCTCTTGGCCAACATTCAATATAGACTGAAAGACCAATTTGTTTGTGAAGTCTACAATTCCTCTTGCAAACGTAAGTGGTTTCACCAACAGCTGGAACCATGAGAATGAACCATACATGATGGAGGAGCATCCTCTGCAATATGATTTGGTCTTCTCTCGATCACACCGCGAGACTATTTTTGGAATACAAACTTTAACTTAGGCAAAATGATGCCCATTGTATAATCAGACCAAAGCAATGAAGCACCTAGTGTTGGCCAATAAATAGTACAATACTACTTTTCTGCAGTCCATGAAGTGACTATCCAATCTTTTTGTGTCTATTTTCAAATGGCACTGCATGCAGTGACTATACTATTCTCCTGTGCAGTTCAACCAAAATTGCGGACACTTTGTTTGTTTGCCAAATAGCAGCGGGCAGACATCTCTGTCTACACAAATATCAAGCAGCTAGTAAACATATACCACACCTTGTATTTTCGGTTTAAACATGTCTCTTCTGCTTAGCATCTGTCATGTTCTGCACTGGACAATCTGATACAGTTAAGTTTTGCCCTGGACAATTTCATACTGAATTGATTTGCTGGTTCAGAGCAGAAATATAGCACCTATTCTTCATCAGACCAAGGATATCCATGTTCATAGTGATGGAAGAGGTGAAATCGATACAACCGAAATTGAGCATCCAATCATTGAATCCTGTCCTGCACCTCCAATGTAGGTCCACCCTGCCAATATATTCACATGCAAACCACTAGTATTACTATCTAATGACAATACAAAAAGAGTAGCAAGATAGTAGAAAACCATGTACATTCGCAATGAACAGCTCATAGTGCCACCAATTGGATATAAAGGTTTGGAAAAAAACATGCTCCTATTGTTGAACCAGTTGGACTTTTTGTGCAGTTCCACTAAAATCGAGCATCCCTGTTTGCATAGATATTGAAAGTGTGATTACTCTAAAAGTGGCACTAGTTGAAGCATAATCTCACAAATATAAGCATTCCAATTTCTTAATGGGAAAAGGTAGCAAGACTGTTTCTAACCACCTGTTTGAAGGAAGAAATAAAGCAACAGCGGCAGATGTCAGGAAGGCATACATAGTTTTTTCTGGAAAAGTGAGCCATTCCTGACCTTTCCTCTTCTTTTAAGAAAAATTTGTTCAGTTCTACTAACATAAAATGCCATCACCACCTTGACAATTCAGTGACACTGTACAAAAGGAAATGACTTAACATTACATCATGATGTGAGGTATGTAGTCGACAGGCATTAGAGACAAACATACAGACCTCCTCAAGAGAACAGCCGGAGGAGGAGGTGCCCACTCTTGACCTTTCCTCTTGTCTTCATAATTGTCTGTGCAGTTTAACCAAAATAAAATGGCATCAGCGCCTTGGCATTTTGGTGACACTGTACAAAAAATTAACTTATCTCATGAAAGTGAGGTATGTAATCTATAAGCATTAACAGTGCAAAAATATGAAGTTAGTAACAAGTTTCATCGTTGGTATACTGGCTGTGCAACAACATTAGATTGCCTTAGCTGAAAAATCTTTAATACATCCACAATCAATAGCTAACCCTGAAATAATCCAGTGACATTAAATGGCATTGCTTAAATTTATGGGTGGCATTAGACTGAGAGCGGCATTAGTTAAATGTGGCATCACTTTAGCAGTAGCATTGCTTGACTTGACTGTTGGTGTTATACTAACAGCAAAAAAACTGGCAATAAGAGCATGGGCCATTCGGACAGTGGGCGCACCAGTACGATGTACCTCCACAGACGCAGAGTGGTGAGGGAGGTATGGTTGCCCAGAGCAACAAATATCCAGGCAGCATATGTGGATTACGTCCCATTTTTGTTCTCTTTAGCCACCTTTTTCCTATGCGAGGACAACAAACCGATCGACCTGGTCATTCTCTATTGCGTTGTCATGCCTTTCTACCCTTCTTCAACCAAGAGACACGAGACTCATTCCTTAGCTACTGATTTTCCCCTTTTCAACCTAGATGTGGGTTCGATGCCTACTCTCTTGGACAGTACAGTCTCCCTTCCTTTCCTTATTCAACCCAGACATGGATTAGTCTGCATGAAGTAGGGTTTCCTTTAATAGTGCAAATTATGGTTTTCATCTGCGTGGCCAGCAGAGCAGAGGATAGCAAATTGGGAAGATGGTGGAGTGGAAAAAGATCCACATGCAACGACGTGGCAGATGGGGCAATAGAACAAGGTTATGGTTCGAAAAGAGGTAGCATACCTGAGGGTCGGCGGGAAGTGGCTTCGCTCATGGTCGTCGTCCTCCGCACACACTACGACAGCGAGCTTGGGGACGGAGGCCATCCCGCACGGGCGCTAGGTCTGAGAGGACGGCCTTGTCGTTAGTACGTGACCTCGCTCGCCGACGACTTTCTTCCCCGGCGGATCTGTGACCACCGGTGAGGAGGGAGAGAGGGGTTGTCTTTTTTAGATCTGGAGAGATGGTGGTAGTGTGAGAAGCAAGTGGGCAGCCCTTAGCAAGAAAGCGCTGAAGCTCCAGCCTATATATCTTTTTTATACTACTAGTACTGGAGGTGGAGTAGTGGTAGAGTAGTTTATATTTTCTCTGCATATAGTACCAGTTATTAGTCATGCTTCAAATCTGATCGGCACGCCATTAAAAAAATAAAGGTCGATAACTAATGCGGCACCTCGGGCCAACGCGGCCAGATCGCATTTTACATGAGAAATTACACACCATGTTTCGTTGACATGTGGTCCCGTACCAACATATCAGTGAGACGCGGCGAGTAGTAGGAGTATTTCCGAACGGACGTGTAGGCCGGGGCGCCTCTTCGTGAACTGTGGCAAACTCGCAACCGTCCACCGACTCTTCGCCTTTCCCTCTCGATTTGGAACTGCTGTCGCACGCTCTTCCTCTCCCTCCTCCATTTTCCTTCAGCCCTTCATCCTTTCTTCTACCATTGTTCGATCGTCTTCTCCATGGAGGGAACAGGCCGGAAACGACCCCGTTATTCTTGCCCCAATCTGAAAGATGACGTGGTGGAGGAACTCATTGATCTGTGCGACGTCATCACCTTGGCTAGCATGGCAGGTTCGTTCAAGCCCATTCTCGACTCAACTAATAACATCATTGCAAGGAACCCAAGAGTCAAGGAGCGGTTTGATCTCCCCTATCTTATTCGCCGTGACCCTGATGACTGGCGCCGGCACGACGGAGGCCTTGCCCTGTGCAAGTTGATGCCACTTGATAATGATACATATGATGTTAAGATGCCATCGCTTGAGGGCAAGGCTTGGGCGGGCGCAAATGGAGATTGGGTTGTTTACATTGGGTCCAACTGCGAGTGGGAACTTGTGAATGTGTACACTCGTCACCGGGTTCCACTTCCAAAAATCTCAGCACACTGCCCAGAGGTTGAGCACACCAGTAATGTACGCACATTCAAATACGATCATGGTGACTGTCTTCTACGGAAGATAGAAATTTGTCGAGTTCCCAACCGCTCTTGGAATTACAGCAACCATGATGTTGTTGTTATCTTTGACAAGCTTGTTGCCGTCCTTGATGGTTTCACTCGATGGATATTGCTCATCAGTTTCTGTACACGGATGAGTACTGTAATGCAATTCAATACGAGGGCCTTGTGTTTGCTGCCACCACTCGTGGCACTGTTTTTGCATGGCATCCTAGTAGTTTCGGTACGTTTGTCTTCCACTGTAATTATAATTGTTTCATCCACATGCATGTGGGTTAGCAAGTTTCCCTTTACTAATTAACCTTCTTCTTGTGTTTCCAAGGTCCTGTGAACATCCCACCACCTATACTTGAAAATTTTTATAACCAAGGGGGAGATGCCGATGGTGATGATCACGAGCAATGCCCATATACTCTGTGGCACCTGGCAACTAATTCCGATGGATCACCTCTTCTTGTGTGTATACAGCCCACTGATGATGTTACTGCTAAGGAAGCAGGTGTCTCCCATGGTCGCACTCTCCGGACCTATTCCAACACCCGTTGCATGGTATTCGGGATGGATACTAGTGTGCTAGCGCCAACTCCTTCTCCCTGGCACAGAATTGATAGTCTTGGAGAAAACTCGCTCTTCCTTGGACAAAACTATCCGATGATGGTGAAAGGCGATCCAACTGTTGTTGACACATTTATGAGAAGCAACTGTGTCTATACCTCAGACATTTGGGTGGTTCCCTACCCTGGTACTGATATAGTAGGCTGCTTCAGCCTGGATGATCAGTCCTGCGTTGGTCTCCAGATCGACAATAGATGGCCCGTCCTAGAGAATCACTTGTGGTTCAAAGCAAGCGTTTCCAATGCCGCGGAATGGTTGAGTTGAAGTTCATTTCATGGCTTGTTATTTGTTGTGTGGTGAAAACTTTAGTATTTATAATGTATCCTCATTGTCGATGTGGGTTGATGACCTGTTGTATGTAATAAAATGATATGCCTGTGATAAACTTACTAAATTTATGAATGGCTTTCGAGTCGCTTCTCTGAGTGAGTGGTGCGACGAGGCAAAAAAATATTTTCCAAATACATCATTGTACGTGCATTGCAACAGGTTATCGGATGAGGCCAATCAACAATAGTAGTACACTATTTGTACTAGCTTCACATGCTTCGCGCGTCGGGCGGGTGTTTTTACTGTAGCCATATGTTAATGTGTTCGCGGTACATAACCAGCACCTCGAATCCTTGATACTAGTACTATATAGTAGGAGTAAGTGGTACTGTAGGAGTAGTAGGGTGGCATGGGCCAGAACAAGCATTCACGTCCAGGAGTACGGCACACGCCACCACCACGACATCCATCTGACACCATATTATTTCTTGGAGTCCGTGCAAAAGCAATCTCTTCAACCTCGTCGTTTCTCTAACTTCAGCCATCGCACAGCGGGCGAGGTGGGGGTTTGCCGATAGTCGGTTTCCTTAACTGCGGTCCCACTTGTAAGGTCAACTCCAACGCACGACCCCAAACGCACCTCCATTTTGCACGAACTCCAACAATAATTTTGACTAGAAAAGCAAGACCAAAGAAAACAAGAACCACAAGAATACATTTTACTACTCCTGTAAGTTGGATTAGTGCCTTCTCGATGCATTCATTGTTGATCTGCGGAAGCTCGATCTTGCGTGCTTCTTTCTTCTTCGAGTGTAAAGAAGTAGACGTTGCTTCCTCGCATCTAGTCTCATGTCTAGCCTCTATTCTATACTAGCTAAAAGTGATAGAACATCTACTAAATTGCGCTCTATCAATATATGGATGTACTCTTCTTCCCAATACAAAAACTTGCATCCATTCTACTCCCTCCATTGCACAATACATGCCTTCTATTTGTCAAAATATATATGTATCTAGACATGTCTTAGTATATAGTTACATCCATTTTTGGACAAATGGAAGTCAAGTATTGTGGAACGGAGGGAGTACACAATAAATTTTTTAAGTTAGCACAACTAGTCTAATCCGAGAGCAGAACCGAAGATTTGGTCGGGCTCTTCCTCCTTTTGCCGACACGTGGGACATCCAGCATCCAGGTCGTGTCATGAAAGAAAATAGAATGGTAGTTGAAGCCACGAGATGTGCATCTTGGGTTAAACTGTAAATAGAATCTTACTACTCTTGAGTAACTCCAAAAGCGGCCACCCAAGATCTTTATTGGATTTGTTTTTCATCACCAACACGTCGAGGTGAAAGATGTGCAGGTTCAGTGGGTCCTCTTGCGTTTTCACTGACATGTGGGGCCGCATGTGAGCAAACAGACGATGGGCTCCACGCGTCCGCTGGCTGGCTGAGAAGAGAGATAGAGGAGGGCTGATCACGGACTGCAGGAAATTTGTTCTACGTACCTCGATATAGGCTCGATATAGTGGGGTGGCATGGGCCATAACTAGCATTCACGTCTAGCAGTACGGCACACGCCACCCACACGAGTCCCATCCGACACCAATTTTCTTGGAGTCCGTGCTACAGCCATCTCTTCTCCCTCCTGTTTTCTCAGCCATCGCGCGGTGGGCGGGGTGGGGTTTTGCCGATAGTCGGTTTGCTCAACTGCGGTCCCACTTGTAAGTGAAAATGCAACACCGCACGCATTCCCGCTTGAGCGGTGTGCTAGACCAACCGTGTGGGGGTGCGACGCGAACACGGCAGGCTTTTCCTTTTGAACTCGTAACTTGTAAAATTTGGTTCTGCTCCATGGCGCGAACGATAGATAGAAAATAACGATTTTGCCTAGAGTAATGAGAAGTTTGGTTCTGGCGCCGTTCATGCATGGAGTACGTACGAAAATTATGAAGTTGATGCGAAAGGTAAGATAATTACTGTAGTATCATATACTGCTACATGGATTTGATGGAAATATAAAAATACATACGGATCCATCAACGTTCAACGACATCCTCACGCCCTAGTGCGCCGGGTCACCAACCGACGTGTGAGGAGCAGCGGCGTTGGCGGCGAGCTCTACGTGCTTCTGAATAGTGCCGTCCAAGGTTGCCCTGCACTCCAAGAAGGCCAGCGTCCTATCGTCCTCCTCTTGCATGTAGTAGTCCTTGTGGACGATTTGCGCGTAGACGTGGGTGATTATGTCGATGGTGTCTTGTTGCGCCAGGCGTTGCGCGGCGAGCGCGACCTCGAGGTGGACATTCTCCGGCGTGACGACGGGCACTCGCAGGGCCACCAGTGCGTCGAAGAGGTTGTCACCATAGTGGCCGTTGAGGGTGGTGGGCATCGCAGAGCCTGGGCGCGTCGGCTGGAGGCTTACGTCAAAGTCGTCCGCAAGCTTCTTGACGACGGTGAACTTGTCGAGGAAACCGACGAGGACCTCGTCGAACAAGGAGATGAAGCTATCGTCCAAGCGGCCCCTCGCCCTGGCGGCCTCAAGCAATACTACCTGGAGACATTCCTCGGTGTCGGGCTGTAGGCCGGCGTCGTGGATCATCTAGCACAGCCGGCTGATGCTCGTGCTCATCGCCTCCATGGGTCTAGCGTAGCTTCTAGTAAACTGATCTTGCGATTCGAGTGATCACTCTTGCCCTTGGTTAGCGTGCGTAGGTGCGTAGGATTTCGTACTACTCCTCGGCCCTCTAATGCACCTGCCTTTGGCTGTATGATAGGTGGGCCAGCCACCCCCTGGGCCCACGTGTCATTCACCCAAAGGCAGTTGCCGTAAGTCAATGAAGTTGCGTCCCCCTCCATGCTGGTGCAGTATAGTCATCTCACCGGACCTCTAGTTGGGGCCAAACGAGAGAAGTTTGATGTTTACTGGTTTATTGGTCCCCTTTGCATTTTGCGCCAAGTTTTGACCTTGATTTAACTAATAAATGTTAATGCATGTAAACAAAAATGTTGTGTAAGTCACCTTACGAAAACCAAATAACCCCAAAATGCTTAGGCACGGTGCATTAACTCCCTCCTTGTTTCTTATTTCGTGACATATCAACCAATGAGAGATGTGGGCCGTGCATGCTTTCAATGACTTGAGACTACCAAACATGACATGCAGTGTTTAGTTCATTGCATGTAATCCTATTAGTACTCTAGTTAGCAAAAAAACATTAAGTTCTCTCGCCGATAGGAATAAAATGTTGGGGAACGTTGCAGAAAACAAAAATTTTCCTACTCGTTTCACCAAGATCATCTAGGAGTTCATCTAGCAACGAGTGATTAGATGCATCTACATACCTTTGTAGATCGCGAGCGGAAGCGTTCAAAAGAACGGTGATGATGTAGTCGTACTCGACGTGATCCAAATCACCGATGACCAGCGCCGAACGGACGGCACCTCCGCGTTCAACACACGTACGGAACAGCCATGTCTCCTCCTTCTTGATCCAGCAAGGGAGGGAGGAGAGGTTGAGGGAGATGGCACCAGCAGCAGCACGACGGCGTGGTGTTGATGGAGCTGCAGTACTCCGGCAGAGCTTCGCTAAGCACTATGGAGGTGGAGGAGGTGTTGGGGAGGGAGAAGGAGGCAACCAAAGGCCAAGGCGTTCAGGTATGAAGTCCCTCCTCTCCCCCACTATATATAGGAGGGCCAAGGGGGGGTGTCCGGCCCTAGGAGATCCAATCTCCTAGGGGTGCGGCGGCCAAGGGGGTTTCCCTCCCCCCCAAGGCACCTAGGAGGTGCCTTCCCCTCCTAGGACTCTTCCCCCTTCAAACCCTAGGCGCATGGGCCTATGTGGGGCTAGTGCCCTTGGCCCATTAGGCCAAGGCGCACCCCCTACAGCCCATGTGCCCCCCCCCGGGACAGGTGGACCCACCCGGTGGACCCCCGGGACCCTTCCGGTGGTCCCGGTACAATACCGATAACCCCGAAACTTGTCCCGATGCCCGAAACAGGACTTCCTATATATAAATCTTTACCTCCGGACCATTCCAGAACTCCTCGTGACGTCCGGGATCTCATCCGGGACTCCGAACAACATTCGGGTTACTGCATATACATATCCCTACAACCCTAGCGTAACTGAACCTTAAGTGTGTAGACCCTACGGGTTCGGGAGACAAGCAGACATGACCGAGACGACTCTCCGGTCAATAACCAACAGCGGGATCTGGATACCCATGTTGGCTCCCACATGCTCCACGATGATCTCATCGGATGAACCACGATGTCGAGGATTCTATCAACCCCGTACGCTATTCCCTTTGTCTATCGATATGTTACTTGCCCGAGATTCGATCGTCGGTATCCCAATACCTCATTCAATCTCGTTACCGGCAAGTCACTTTACTCGTACCGTAATGCATGATCTCGTGACCAGACACTTGGTCACTCTGAGCTCATTATGATGATGCATTACCGAGTGGGCCCAGTGATACCTCTCCGTCATACGGAGTGACAAATCCCAGTCTTGATCCATGTCACCCAACAGACACTTTCGGAGATACCCGTAGTCTACCTTTATAGTCACCCAGTTACGTTGTGACGTTTGGCATACCCAAAGCACTCCTACGGTATCCGGGAGTTACACGATCTCATGGTCTAAGGAAAAGATACTTGACATTGGAAAACTCTAGCAAACGAACTATACGATCTTGTGCTATGTTTAGGATTGGGTCTTGTCCATCACATCATTCTCCTAATGATGTGATCTCGTTATCAATGACATCCAGTGTCCATAGCCAGGAAACCATGACTATCTGTTGATCAACGAGCTAGTCAACTAGAGGCTCACTAGGGACATGTTGATGTCTGTTATTCACACATGTATTACGATTTCCGGATAACACAATTATAGCATGAATAAAGACAATTATCATGAACAAGGAAATATAATAATAATGCTTTTATTATTGCCTCTAGGGCATATTTCCAACAGTCTCCCACTTGCACTAGAGTCAATAATCTAGTTACATTGTGATGAATCGAACACCCATGGAATTCTGGTGTTGATCATGTTTTGCTCTAGGGAGAGGTTTAGTCAACGGATCTGCTACATTCAGGTCCGTATGTACTTTACAAGTCTCTATGTCTCCATCTTGAACATTTTCACGAATGGAGTTGAAGCGACGCTTGATGTGCCTTGTGTTCTTGTGAAACCTGGGCTCCTTGGCAAGTGCAATAGCTCTAGTGTTGTCACAGAAGAGCTTGATCGGCCCCGGCGCATTGGGTATGACTCCTAGGTCGGTGATGAACTCCTTCACCCATATTGCTTCATGTGCTGCCTCCGAGGCTGCCATGTACTCCGCTTCACATGTAGATCCCGCCACGACGCTTTGCTTGCAACTGCACCAGCTTACTGCCCCACCATTCAAAATATACACGTATCCGGTTTGTGACTTAGAGTCATCCAGATCTGTGTCGAAGCTAGCGTCGACGTAACCTTTTACGACGAGCTCTTCGTCACCTCCATAAACGAGAAACATTTCATTAGTCCTTTTCAGGTACTTCAGGATATTCTTGACCGCTGTCCAGTGTTCCTTGCCGGGATTACTTTGGTACCTTCCTACCAAACTTACGGCAAGGTTTACATCAGGTCTGGTACACATCATGGCATACATAATAGAACCTATGGCTGAGGCATAGGGGATGACGCTCATCTCTTCTATATCTTCTGCCGTGGTCGGACATTGAGCTGAGCTCAATTTCATACCTTGCAACACATGCAAGAACCCCTTCTTAGACTGATCCATATTGAACTTCTTCAATATCTTATCAAGGTATGTGCTTTGTGAAAGACCTATGAGGCGTCTTGATCTATCTCTATAGATTTTGATGCCTAATATATAAGCAGCTTCTCCAAGGTCCTTCATTGAAAAACTTTTATTCAAGTAGGCCTTGATGCTGTCCAAAAGTTCTATATCCTTTCCCATCAAAAGTATGTCATCTACATATAATATGAGAAATGCTACAGAGCTCCCACTCACTTTCTTGTAAACGCAGGCTTCTCCATAAGTCTGTGTAAACCCAAACGCTTTGATCATCTCATCAAAGCGAATGTTCCAACTCCGAGATGCTTGCACCAGCCCATAAATCGAGCGTTGGAGCTTGCACACTTTGTCAGCATTCTTAGGATCGACAAAACCTTCCGGCTGCATCATATACAATTCTTCCTTAAGGAAACCATTAAGGAATGCCGTTTTGACGTCCATTTGCCATATTTCGTAATCATAGAATGCGGCAATTGCTAACATGATTCGGACGGACTTCAGCTTCGCTACCGGTGAGAAAGTCTCATCGTAGTCAACCCCTTGAACTTGTCGATAACCCTTAGTGACAAGCCGAGCTTTATAGATGGTCACATTACCATCCGTGTCTGTCTTCCTCTTAAAGATCCATTTATTTTCTATGGCTCGCCGTTCAACGGGCAAGTCAGTCAAAGTCCATACTTTGTTTTCATACATGGATCCTATCTCGGATTTCATGGCTTCCAGCCGTTTGTCGGAATCCGGGCCCGCCATCGCTTCTTCATAGTTCGAAGGTTCACCGTTGTCTAACAGCATGATTTCCAAGACAGGGTTGCCGTACCACTCTGGTGCGGAACGTGTCCTTGTGGACCTTCGAATTTCAGTAGGGGCTTGATCAGAAGTATCTTGATCATTGTCATTAACTTCCTCTCTAGTCGGTGCAGGCACCTCAGGAACATTTTCTTGAGTTGCGCCATTTTCCGGTTCAAGAGGTAATACTTCATCAAGCTCTACTTTCCTCCCACTTACTTCTTTCGAGAGAAACTCTTTCTCCAGAAAGGACCCATTCTTGGCAACAAAGATCTTGCCTTCGGATCTGAGGTAGAAGGTGTACCCAATAGTTTCTTTTGGGTATCCTATGAAGACGCATTTTTCCGACTTGGGTTCGAGCTTTTCAGGTTGAAGTTTCTTGACATAAGCATCGCATCCCCAAACTTTTAGAAACGACAGCTTAGGTTTCTTCCCAAACCACAATTCATACGGTGTCGTCTCAACGGATTTCGACGGAGCCCTATTTAAAGTGAATGTGGCAGTCTCTAAAGCAAAGCCCCAAAAAGAAAGCGGTAAATCGGTAAGAGACATCATAGATCGCACCATTTCTAACAGAGTGCGATTACGACGTTCGGACACACCATTACGCTGAGGTGTTCTAGGCGGCGTGAGTTGTGAAACTATTCCACATTTTCTTAAGTGTGCCCCAAACTCGTGACTCAAGTATTCTCCTCCATGATCTGATCGTAGAAACTTGATTTTCTTGTCACGTTGATTTTCAACCTCACTCTGAAATTCCTTGAACTTTTCAAAGGTTTCAGACTTGTGTTTCATTAAGTAGATATACCCATACCTACTTAAATCATCAGTGAGAGTGAGAACATAACGATAGCCACCGCGAGCCTCAACACTCATCGGACCGCACACATCAGTATGTATGATTTCCAATAAGTCGGTTGCTCGCTCCATTGTTCCTGAGAACGGAGTCTTGGTCATTTTACCCATAAGGCATGGTTCGCACGTGTCAAATGATTCATAATCAAGAGACTCTAAAAGTCCATCAGCATGGAGCTTCTTCATGCGTTTGACACCTATGTGACCAAGGCGGCAGTGCCACAAGTATGTGGGACTATCATTATCAACCTTACTTCTTTTGGTACTCACATTATGAACATGTGTAGCATCACGTTCGAGATTCATAAAGAATAAACCATTCACCATGGGAGCATGACCATAAAACATATCTCTCAAAAAAATGGAACAACCATTATTCTCAGATTTAAAAGAGTAGCCATCTCGAATTAAACGAGATCCCGATACAATGTTCATGCTCAAAGCTGGCACTAAATAACAATTATTAAGGTTTAAAACTAATCCCGAAGGGAGATGCAGAGGTAGCGTGCCGACGGCGATCACATTGACCTTGGAACCATTCCCGACGCGCATCGTCACCTCGTCCTTTGCCAGTTTCCGCTTATTCCGCAGCCCCTGCTTTGAGTTACAAATGTGAGCAACTGCACCGGTATCAAATACCCAGGAGCCACTACGGGCACTAGTAAGGTACACATCAATTACATGTATATCACATATACCTTTCGTTTTGCCGGCCTTCTTATCCGCTAAGTACTTAGGGCAGTTCCGCTTCCAGTGACCGCTTCCCTTGCAATAAAAGCACTCAGTCTCGGGCTTGGGTCCATTCTTTGGCTTCTTCTCGGCAGCTTACTTGCCGGGCGCGGCAACCTCCTTGCCGTCCTTCTTGAAGTTCCTTTTACCCTTGCCTTTCTTGAACTTAGTGGTTTTATTGACCATCAACACTTGATGTTCCTTCCTGACTTCTACCTCTGCTGATTTCAGCATAGCAAATACCTCAGGAATGGTCTTTTCCATCCCCTGCATATTGAAGTTCATCACAAAGCTCTTGTAGCTTGGTGGAAGCGACTGGAGGATTCTGTCAATGACCGCATCATCCGGGAGATTAACTCCCAGCTGAGTCAAGCGGTTATGCAACCCAGACATAGTGAGTATGTGCTCACTGACAGAACTGTTTTCCTCCATCTTACAGCTGAAGAATTTGTCGGAGACTTCATATCTCTCGACCCGGGCATGAGCATGGAAAACCATTTTCAGCTCTTCGAACATCTCATATGCTCCATGTCTCTCAAAACTCTTTTGGAGCCCCGGCTCTAGGCTGTAAAGCATGCCGCACTGAACGAGGGAGTAGTCATCGAAACGTGCCTGCCAAGCGTTCATAACATCTTGTTCTGCAGGGAGAACGGGTGCGTCACCAAGCGGTGCTTGTAGGACATAATCTTTCTTGGCAGCTATGAGGATGATCCTCAGGTTCCGGACCCAGTCCGTATAGTTGCTGCCATCATCTTTCAGCTTAGTTTTCTCTAGGAACACGTTGAAGTTGAGGACTACGTTGGCCATTTGATCTACAAGACATATTGCAAAGATTTTAGACTAAGTTCATGATAATTAAGTTCAACTAATTAAATTATTAGTGAACTCCCACTTAGATTAGACATCCCTCTAGTCATCTAAGTATTACATGATCCGAGTTAAACTAGACCGTGTCCGATCATCACGTGAGACGGACTAGTCAACATCGGTGAACATCTTCATGTTGATCGTATCTTCTATACGACTCATGCTCGACCTTTCGGTCTTCCGTGTTCCGAGGCCATGTCTGTACATGCTAGGCTCGTCAAGTCAACCTAAGTGTTTGCATGTGTAAATCTGTCTTACACCCGTTGTATGTGAACGTCTGAATAAAACACCCGATCATCACATGGTGTTTTGAAACAGCGAACTGTCGCAACGGTGCACAGTTAGGGGGAACACTTCTTGAATTTATTGTGAGGGATCATCTTATTTACTACCGTCATTCTAAGTAAACAAGATACAAAACATGATAAACATCACATGCAATCAAATAATAAACGTGACATGATATGGCCAATATCACGTAGCTCCTTTGATCTCCATCTTGGGGCTCCATGATCATCTTGTCACCGGCTTGACACCATGATCTCCATCATCATGATCTCCATCATCGTGTCTCCATGAAGTTGCTCGCCAACTATTACTTCTACTACTATGGCTAATGCATTTAGCAATAAGGTAAAGTAATTTACATGGCGTTTCTCGACGACACGCAGGTCATTAAAAGAATAAAGACAACTCCTATGGCTCCTGCCGGTTGTCATACTCATCGACATGCAAGTCGTGAATCCTATTACAATAGCATGAACATCTCATACATCACATATAGATCATTCATCATTCATCACAACTTTGGCCATATCATATCACAAACCACTTGCTGGAAAAACAAGTTAGACGTCCTCTAATTGTTGTTGCAAGTTTTACGTGGCTGAATTAGGGTTCTAGCAAGAACGTTTTCTTACCTACGTTAAAGCCACAACGTGATTTGTCAACTTCTATTTACCCTTCATAAGGACCCTGTTCATCGATTCCGCTCCAACTAAAATAGGAGAGACAGACACCCGCCAGCCACCTTATGCAACTAGTGCATGTTAGTCGGTGGAACCGGTCTCACGTAAGCGTACGTGTAAGGTTGGTCCGGGCCGCTTCATCCCACAATACCGCTGAAGCAAGAAAGGACTAGTAACGGCAAGAAAGTTGACAAATCTACGCCCACAACAAATTGTGTTCTACTCGCGCAAGAAGAACTACGCATAGACCTGGCTCATGATGCCACTGTTGGGGAACGTTGCAGAAAACAAAAATTTTCCTACTCGTTTCACCAAGATCATCTAGGAGTTCATCTAGCAACGAGTGATTAGATGCATCTACATACCTTTGTAGATCGCGAGCGGAAGCGTTCAAAAGAACGGTGATGATGTAGTCGTACTCGACGTGATCCAAATCACCGATGACCAGCGCCGAACGGACGGCACCTCCACGTTCAACACACGTACGGAACAGCCACGTCTCCTCCTTCTTGATCCAGCAAGGGAGGGAGGAGAGGTTGAGGGAGATGGCACCAGCAGCAGCACGACGGCGTGGTGTTGATGGAGCTGCAGTACTCCGGCAGAGCTTCGCTAAGCACTATGGAGGTGGAGGAGGTGTTGGGGAGGGAGAAGGAGGCAACCAAAGGCCAAGGCGTTCAGGTATGAAGTCCCTCCTCTCCCCCACTATATATAGGAGGGCCAAGGGGGGGTGGCCGGCCCTAGGAGATCCAATCTCCTAGGGGGTGCGGCGGCCAAGGGGGTTTCCCTCCCCCCCAAGGCACCTAGGAGGTGCCTTCCCCTCCTAGGACTCTTCCCCCTTCAAACCCTAGGCGCATGGGCCTATGTGGGGCTGGTGCCCTTGGCCCATTAGGCCAAGGAGCACCCCCTACAGCCCATGTGGCCCCCCCGGGACAGGTGGACCCACCCGGTGGACCCCCGGGACCCTTCCGGTGGTCCCGGTACAATACCGATAACCCCGAAACTTGTCCCGATGCCCGAAACAGGACTTCCCATATATAAATCTTTACCTCCGGACCATTCCGGAACTCCTCGTGACGTCCGGGATCTCATCCGAGACTCCGAACAACATTCGGGTTACTGCATATACATATCCCTACAACCCTAGCGTAACTGAACCTTAAGTGTGTAGACCCTACGGGTTCGGGAGACAAGCAGACATGACCGAGACGACTCTCCGGTCAATAACCAACAGCGGGATCTGGATACCCATGTTGGCTCCCATATGCTCCACGATGATCTCATTGGATGAACCACGATGTCGAGGATTCTATCAACCCCGTACGCTATTCCCTTTGTCTATCGATATGTTACTTGCCCGAGATTCGATCGTCGGTATCCCAATACCTCGTTCAATCTCGTTACCGGCAAGTCACTTTACTCGTACCGTAATGCATGATCCCGTGACCAGACACTTGGTCACTCTGAGCTCATTATGATGATGCATTACCGAGTGGGCCCAGTGATACCTCTCCGTCATACGGAGTGACAAATCCCAGTCTTGATCCATGTCACCCAACAGACACTTTCGGAGATACCCGTAGTCTACCTTTATAGTCACCCAGTTACGTTGTGACATTTGGCATACCCAAAGCACTCCTACGGTATCCGGGAGTTACACGATCTCATGGTCTAAGGAAAAGATACTTGACATTGGAAAACTCTAGCAAACGAACTATACGATCTTGTGCTATGTTTAGGATTGGGTCTTGTCCATCACATCATTCTCCTAATGATGTGATCTCGTTATCAATGACATCCAGTGTCCATAGTCAGGAAACCATGACTATCTGTTGATCAACGAGCTAGTCAACTAGAGGCTCACTAGGGACATGTTGATGTCTGTTATTCACACATGTATTACGATTTCCGGATAACACAATTATAGCATGAATAAAGACAATTATCATGAACAAGGAAATATAATAATAATGCTTTTATTATTGCCTCTAGGGCATATTTCCAACATAAAACACCATGTATTTATTTACAGAGGGAGTAGTACATTTTTTGTGACATGCATTACTAGATATTGCTAGTCAAATACTAAAATCCAGATGGACGTGGTAGTACTCCTAAATCCAGACGGTGGTGCTACTAGTACTACTAGTAGTAGTACTACCAATGTAGTAGTAGGAGTACTAGCACTGTACTACCCGTTGGTCAAATTATTACGTGCTGCTCCTCACAGTGAAGTGACAAGACCCTGGTCGGCATACCATAGTTAGCCTCACCGTCTGCAGTCACTATCATCATGGCTGTAGAGCTAGCCTGCTTACAACTAGCCCTGTTCGACATAATTTACCGTGCGTAGATGCCCGTGCATTGCACGAAACACCAAGATTGGGGATGGACGGCTCCGGCAGCGGCCATCGTGCCAGATTTTTCCACGACCTTCTACTCCTAGATGTGGTGGGGAGGAGATGAGGCTGATTGTGAGAGACAAGGAGTTGTTTGTAAATAGGGAACAAGTGCGGGCATCTTTTTGCAAAAATGGAGAAGCTTGGTTTGTATGCGTCAAATCTAGATCCGACGGCTATTGGTGAAAGATGGGAGGCACAACATCATCACCAACTCAGGACCTGTTTGATTCGCAGGATTTTGAAAACACAAGAATAGGACACGGCAATATTACAAGTTTGAAACTGATATTACAAATGTTAGGAGTAATGCTGCACCTACGAAGAGGGAATTACTAGGAAGTTTACGTAAGAACTTTCGTTACTTTAGGTGGATGCAACATTATTGTACAAACTAAAATCCACCGCCCTGACAAGTCACTAATGGACAAATAAGTTTTCGAGTCTCTGGCCACTTGATGTTTCAAAAACAAATTCAGCTTCTGCGGAGACTTTGTCATTTAGGCTTAGACGCTTGCGGTGATCAGCACACCATTCATTGTTGCGCCAGAGAAGGCCAAACCTCATTACCTTGAGCACACTTGCCTCCAGAACAAAGAACCTGGCCAATTTAATCTCAGATGTGCTGCCTCGGTAGTCGATCAAATCAATTTCTGTAAGATGGAGATCAAGGAATTCGATGAGATTGTTATAGTGCAGCACATTTTTCACTTTTGGGTCTTTTTTTATCTGCAAAAGAAGAGAACATATTAGAGCAGCTAGCTGCATAAGATTGCCATGTCATCAAGAGGTACCAATATCATTCGCTCATACGATAGGGTTGGCTGGCTAAGTGATATTCTCTCTCTCTCTCTCTCTCTCTCTCTCTCTCTCTCTCTCTCTCTCTCTCTCTCTCTCTCTCTCTTTGTTTCCTCTCATTTAACTAGGAGCACGTGAAGAGCTTGGACATTTGTTGCCTTCCGCTATGTGGTCGATGCCATATTTCGCAAAAGTATGCCACATAATACGCATCGATGTCAAATCAAAAGATTTTGGCACCGCTCTCGCGATGTGAGAGAGTTGGCACTGCTGTGCACACAGACCCACATGTATAAACAAATCAATCAAACCAACTACACCAGCCTCTCACTCTCCCAAACAAGTGTTTTTTATTGCCTCAGTCCTCTCTCTCTCTCCCACGCAGTGTTTTTTCATTGCGTGAGTTAATTTGGCACCGGAGCTAAGTAGGTGATCCAGATTGGGACACCAGGTGAGCAATGGAGGGGCATCGATGCCAAATGCATCACAAGTGAATTTGGCACATGTTTTGGCCTACATGGCCCACTTTTGTACTCCCTCCGTCCCAAAATTCTTGTCTTAAATTTGTCTAAATACGGATGTATCTAGTTACATTTTAGTGTTAGATACATCCGTATCTAAACAAATGTAAGACAAGAATTTTGGGACGGAGGGAATACTACCTCGTATTTAGTATACAATTTTGACCATAGATTTACCTAAGAAAATGCCAATGCATGTCACTAAAAATTACACCATTTGAAATTATGTTCAAATACGAATCCAATGATATAGTTCTTAGTGACATGCATTAACATTTTGTCAATTAAATCTATGGTCAAATTTTGATACTACAAAATTGGAAGAGTAAACCAGGACGGAGGTAGTACTTGCTCTTAGGGTAACCATAGAGTTACTGGAGTAGTCTAAGTTACTTTCCACTATGACTAGCCTAGGCTACTATAGTAGTACAGCATAAAAACGATGCAGGTGATCACGTGAGAAAAAAAATACTAAAAACATTTCTTTCGGTGCAGTGCGTAGATGCAGTTTTGAATACTACACTTGTCATCGTAATTTGGGAAAATTACAAAAAAATTGAGTTACGTTGTGATTACCGTTTACTTATAGGAAAGAAGTTTCACCTCGATGAGTAGCTTCTCCGTGCACGGAAAGCATGTAAGGAATCCAACAACTTGATCCAGATTGGGGCCGATAGATTTTAGTGCTAAGATCTTCACTATGCGCATGGACTGAGTCAAGCTTGTGGGAATCATTTTCTGGAAGACGGTTGTAAATACATCAAGAAGAAATTTAAAAATGTGAGTTTCAAGAAGACGGAGAAGAAGATGAGTGTTGTACCTGAACAATTACGGATCCAATAAAGAGTTCGGAGAATTTGGCAGACGAGTACACCAACGCTGTCAATTTCAGCGCGTCAATGACCCTGATTTTTGTTGGACCTTCTAGATCCGATACAAGCAATCTCTCAAGGAAAGGCGCATTCTCAATGACCATAACATGGAACAGCTGGAGTGATCTCTTCCCAATTGATGTCTTGTTGCAGGGCCAGCAAGACACATAAATCCATCGGAGATTTGTCGAGGAGATGTGGAGTCTAATGAACCCGTGGATCTGCTCAAGACGAAGGTACTCGAGCGCAGTACAGCTGCAGAGCAGGTGCTCCATAGCCTTCTTCGAGATGACAACGTCGAATAGGTCGAGCTGCTTGAGTTGAGGGAGAAGAAGAGCGGGCACGGCATTAATCTGCGGAAGATAACAAGAGCTGAAGCTGGCGCGGTGCAACGTTGGCGTGAGGCGGAGCGCGGACGGTGGCAGAGAGCGACATCGTCCAGCTTCAAAGCTGAGCTCCTTGAGCTGATCTAGGGCGGGGGATAAGAACCACTCGTCAAACTTGGGTTGGACCTTGCAGTTGGTACTAAACATGCGGATGTCAAGGCGTTTGGCTGGCCCAGGGTGGGATGAAAGGATCTTGGAGACTGCGGCCATGCGTTTGCAATCCCCGTCGCAGAGGCAGCTGTCGACGGTGAGGTTGAGGGGGACGCAATGCCAGAGGGGGCGCCACCGCTGGGAGAGCAGGGCGGTCCGCACGGCAGATTTGGTGGGGAGGAGGCCGATGATGACGAGCAGCATGTCGCCGGGGAGGCTGCTGATGAAGTCCAGGCTCGCGGGATGCGGTTTTGGCTCGAGCCGCCTCTGCTTGTTGGCTGCCTCGCCGTCCATCTCAACTAGTGGCGACGCCGGTGTACACGTGTGCTGGTGTGTGTTGTGTGCTGGGTGTGTGCGAGTGCATCCTTCTGTTCATGCCGCCGCGCAGTGGTGAATTGTGCGCGAGTGCATCCTTCGCACGCAAGAAGTTTGTCCTCAATGCGCCCTCAATTTACTAGCGTGCGGGGTGCTACCCCGAGTGGTTTCAACTTTGTTTACTTCACCGCGTGTCAGATGGGCCTCTAGTTTACTTATTTTCATCCATTACCACATGGGCCAGCACACGAAGATACAGAACACGAGCTGACAAGGCAACATGTGGATTGGTTGACCGGTCAACTAAACAATATACGGAGCTATACGCTGACACAGTGAGCGTATAATCCGTCAGTATAGAGAGTTCGAGTGAGAGGGGAGGCCCGTGAGAGATAGCAGAGAGAGAGAAAGAGCTACTCCCTCCGTTCGATAATGTAGTTCCAACATTTTTTGAAGTCAAACTTTTGAAACTTTGACCAAGTTTATAAAGAAATTACTTATATCTACAATACCAAAGATAAATGATAGTATGAAGTAAGTACAGGTTGTGATGAATCTAATGATCGTTCTAGATGTAAATGTTTTTCTCCACATATACCTGGTCAAACTTTTCTGAGGTTTGACTTTTCAAAACATCCATATGCTTATGGATGTGACAGAGTCCCTAACAAGAGAGAGAGAGAGAGTGAAAAAAGTGTGTGTGCGTGTGTGAAAGAGACATGGACGACACACGATAAAAGTAGAGAAAAAGCGTGCGTGTCTTATGCAAACATATCACACATGCATCTTCGACAACGGAGGCAAGGTGAGGAGATAGTGTGTGGTTGTTTGGAACAGAGAGAGCAAGACCCCTAGCACATGGCCAAGAGGGGTCTGACAAACAAGGGAGAGAGGTCGAGAGAAACGTATGGAGAAAATGCAGACACGGGGAGGAGAGAGTGTATGTTTGTCATAGAGAGATCCCCTGGAGATCGTGATGGGACTACATGGGTGGGAGATCGAGTGACAAGGTGTGTGCGCGATAGAAGATGCCCCAAGAGATATCGAGATAGACGCATGGATGGAAGGAGACAATACGTGTGTTCCTGATGGCTAGTAAGAGATAAT
>NC_041382.1:743606353-743608096 GCF_002162155.2 Triticum dicoccoides | reverse complement strand
TGCGCCTATGATGGATTGAGGGATTATGGTACTTAGGGGGGTGCGTGTCACATGGAGAGAGAACAAGGGCGGAGAGTGTTGGATGGGTCTATATGTATAGCGTGAGCGAGACGTGTGTATGTGTGAACCAGGGAGATATAAGGCAAGTTTGGCTTGCGTCCTGAGCATCTTTTGCCTGGCCTGGGGTTGTGGCTAGATTTCATGCACGCTTGTTTGGTTGCTACCCTGTGAAAAAGAAAGCCTGCCTGGCCTGGGTTCCCTTGCACTTTAATTAGCCTGGCTGAACTCTAGACACTGCAAGTAGCCTGGCCCAGGCGACCGATTTCGAACGCCTGGCCATTCCTGGTCGTGTGGCCACGAGGCTAACAGCAACATGGATGGATATTAGCATTAAATAATTGATGCATGGATTGGTTGATGGGACGTTGATGCTTTGCCCGACCCAGGCATGAACCAAACGCTTCAGCACCACACAAGCCTGGCCAGGCAGAAATATTTTACATCTCACGTCCACACCAGGCAGTACCGGCCATAAAGACATGAGGGTCAGGTCACGAACCAAACTGACCAATAAAGTTTGAGAGAGATTGAGGAGCCCCGATAAGGCTGAGTGGTGCGTCAGATAGCTGAGAGGGGGAAAGAGATATTCCATCCGCTCGGTAATGCAGTGCATGTAAATTTTTTAGAAGTCAAACTTTGGAAACTTTGATCAGGTTTACGCAAATGTTATTTACATCTACAATATCAAAGATACATCATACAAAACTACATCTCATGGTGAATCTAATGGTATATGTTTGCCGTACTAGATGTAATTCTTTTTCTCCACGTACATGGTCAAACTTTGTGATGTTTGACTTTTCAATAAATCTATATGCTATTGACCGAGGAGAGTGCCTCAGTCGAGACAGATCAAGTGCGTGTGAAGGAGAATGAGTAAGTGTGCAAAAAGAGTATGTGTGTGAAAGATAAAGTGACAACAAACGATAAATTAGAGAGAGTGTGTTTTTTTGTTTCTTATGCGAACATATCACGCATGCATCTTCGAGATGGAAAAGCGAGGCGAGGAGATACACGAAGATAGCTAGTGTGTGATTGTTTGCAACGGAGAGAGACACCCCTGTAGCACAAGTCCAATAGAGGTCTGGCCAACAAGGAACAAAGGCCGAGAGGGACACATGGATGGCATGGACGCATGGGGAGGGAGAGAGGGTGTGTTTGTGATAGAGAGATCCCGTCGAGATCGTGAGGGGACTATATGGGTGGGAGATCGAGGGAGTGCGTGCGCGATAGAAAGATGCCCCGAGAGAAATCGAGATAGACCATGCACATGTTTGTGATGGAGACTAAGATTAGCTAGTCATATACATATAGAGGGGACTGCGTGTGCCTACAACCGAGTGAGAGACCATCATACTTGGCTAGCTGGGCATGAGATTGTGTGTGTGCGCGTGTGAGATGGAGAGAGAATGAGGGGGAGAGATAGAGTTTTAGATGGGCCTATCGAGTGCGAGTGAGATATGCATGTGTATGTGTGACCCGGGTGGATGGAGAGTTTGAGAGAGAGGGGGGGAAGAGCTCTGAGACGACATAGTGGTGCTAGAGAGAGTTACGGGCAAAGAGCCAAGGAACCTGTGTGCGTACGATGAGTGCACCCAAGATATCTAGCTTGGACTAGCTAGAGTATCATACATAGTGTGCGAGAGAGACATATAGATGGTGTATATATGCATGCGAACTAGA
>NC_041382.1:743562037-743606015 GCF_002162155.2 Triticum dicoccoides | reverse complement strand
CCCACACACACACAAAGAGAGAGAGAGAGAGAGAGATGGAGAGAAAGGGAGAGGGACCAACAAGGTTTTTGTGTTGGATGCGTGCGACAGAATTGAAGATTGTCAGAGAGAGAGAGAGAGAGAGAGAGAGAACAGGAGTCCGGGAGAGGGGAGGTCGCGTTTTAAGCATCAAAGACTGATATAAACCATGTTTCGATATAAACTTGCATTCAAATATTTAAATTGGAGAACATGTTGTCTGCAATCCTTACATGAACGGATATATGCGTATATCAAACAAGTTCATTAATTTGACTTTCAACATGTTCATGGAGTACTATAATACTGTACAACATGCTACTCGATCGAGGTGTTCAATTTTGGATTTAGTTCACTATTTTGACCTACTGAACGAGCTATTTCATTGAATCGAGATATTTCATTTTGGGTTTGATTCGCGTTTTTGAGTGGGTCAACTATTTGTCATATAGTAAATTGCTAGCAACGAGCATGTAAAAACACATTACTCCCGAGCATCATCTCTCCATCTAAAAAAGAAGTGGAAAACTAATATTTCAAAATTTGATCCGAATCGACTTGGTAAGGTAGACGTGGATGCTCGTTCTCCCAAAATTTGAACGAACCGTTAAACATCCTCTTTGCTCGGTGGAATTCGCCCGAGCAAATAAATGGGAGACGCGAAATTACCATCCTATGTGGGACACACATCAATTGGCCCATTGTACATCGAGGGTAGGTTCGTAACTTCATCCAAGCGCGCCTTCTCCTCGGCCGAAATGACATGTGCTGAATAATTCATAAACCATGGTCGGCAAAACACGCTCTCCTCGCCCAAAATAGCTTGCGCCCACTATTTCAAAACACGCTCTCCTCGCCCGAAATCGCTCGCGCCCACTATAGTTCAAAACACGCCCTCCTCGCCCGAAATCGCTCCCGCCCACTATTTGGGGAGAAGCAAAGTTACTCTACTATCCCCGACCCTCAGTACATAGACCCAAGCCGAGAAGCCTATAGGCAAGGGTAGAACTGTAACCCCCCCCCCCTCACATTTCAGACAAATGCGTCTGTAAGACATGGTTCCACTCCCCTCCCAATTCCCCCCGCCCGCCCCCATTCATACCTCGTGGGCGCCAAATCACCTTCTCCCCGGGAAGCTCCCTTCTCCCGAGCCGCGAAACCTCAGCCCCACCTCCATGGCGCCCCCACCGCACCAATTTCACAGCCGCCCTCCTCCCTAATGTCAGAGACGCTGTCCATTTGCCGTCGTGCACTAGGCCGTGTGCCTCTTACTCCGTGCTGCTGGTGCTGCCTCGACAACGGCCGCGTGAACCGTACCGGAGCCGATTCACCCCCACCATTGTTCATGGCGCCGGAGCGGCTCCAACTTCGGATCTGTCCAGAGTCCTGGCGCTGCTTCGGCGTAGCCATCGACCGTCGCGACATCACTCTTTCCCTGCCACCGGTCGCCACCGCAACCGCACCGGCCTCACCGACTCGGCAGCTGGACCTGCCTACTTCACCATGCCGCCAGATAGGTCGCACCCTCATCTCAAATCACTTTATTTAGGCGTCAGTTGTCCGAATTTTTATTTTGGGCCAATCGATTTGCAATGGGAAGCAGCACCCATCGAGGCGGCGGAGCTCCTAGGCTGCCGGTTGGCTAGTGTCTAACGTAAGGGTGCGGGGCCGCAAGTTCGCTGCGGAAGCAACGCTTAGATGGCTATCTTTTAGAGTTGTGTGGGTTGAAGGTACTGCCGCCGCCGGATCTGGATGACGGGGAGTCTTTGTGGATTGGCCCGGGGGCGGCGCAACCACGACAGTGTGGTGGGCGGGGAGCAGGGTTTTGGCCGGGGCCACGGACGGCGGAGGCAGGCTGCTCCGCCGTTGGTCGCTGGCTCTTCGGGGAAGATTCCAAACAGTGTCAGCCGGGAGGCACAAGACAGCCAGCCATCCGGCGTAGATTGGACAGTACCAAAATAAAATAAAATCGTGTGACCCCAATTTAGTCTTCAGTCAACAGACGTGTGACCACTATCGTACCTTGCTGTTGATCTCTTAGTGTATTTCTTCAGATCAAAGAGATATGTCATTCTTAACATTATGCGTTATCTGCATCTTCAGACATACCGTCTTCCGACTCACCACAGCTGCTCCAACAAGGGAAGCATACACCAGAAGGGAGCTATAGTCCCCACTCAACAGTTCCCTGCATCGAATGTGCGTGCCCAACATGCACAGCCACAACAATTACAGGGCCATCGACAAGTCAGCACATGATGCTCACTCCTATGGATGTCAGCCAGATAGGTTGTACCCTCTTCTTACTTGTGTGCAACATTTATGGCTTTGTTATTCATCTAAGCATGGAAAATAGATCATCACATTTCACTGTATATTCATGCTGATCTCTTATGGGTCTTGTTCAGGAGTTAACGTTGTTCCATAGTTCAGCTAAGATACTTGTTCTTTAGGTAACACTGTTCCATAGTTATCATCCATCAGCCAATGCTATCCCACAGGCTGGTGATTATAGTATTATACCACTTCTAGTATTACCTATGTTGTTATTTAATACTTTTGTGTGCCATCTAGTTAATCTCGAGTACAAACAATACATATTCTGTAGCTTTCATCTGTGTTCTCCCTTTAGTTTATGAGACCTGTTGCTGCTAGTTAACCCCAGTTCTACTATTTATGTCGTCTCCTACAGGCACTCATTACATAAATCTAACTACTAGTTGTCTTCCATGCATGTCAGATATAATTGCACACACTGATATATCCACAAGAACCTCACGGGGCAATGTAAAGGCCAATAAACTTGATGTCAATGATACCCAATATGATGGAACATGTAAAGGCAATTCTTCAGAAGACTTGCAGAAAGAAGATGAATCCTCTTCACCCCACAAGGTCCTTGCTCTAACTTGGCCTGTGATATGGGTACAACATGCATATAATGTCCTGGAGTGTATCTACTCTGTTGCAATGCCATGTGCTTAGCATGCTGATCATGCATGTAAATATGTCATGCCTTCCTGTTTTTCAGTACCTATTCCATTCATGATAACATGTTTTCAAATTCAAGTACTGTCATTCTACTCTATCGCAATGCCATCTGCTTAATTTGGACATCATGCTTCTGAATATCTTATGCATTGTTATTCATCAGTATGTACTTCATCTGTCTACCATACCATGTTTTTTTACATTGAAGTGCTGTTCTAGTGCTCTGTTGCAATGCCATCTTATTTTCCCAATCATACACGTGCATGTTGCCTTAGTTATTTCTGTACGTATTCCGCTAGCATACAGTTTTACATTCAACTAGTGTTTTTTTGCTGTGTTGTCCTGTCGTATCCCTAGCTCTTACACCATACTCCCTCCGTCCGGATTACATGTTGCCGAAATGGATAAAAAATGATGTATCTAGAACTGAAATACGCCTAGACCCATCCATTTTTTTCCGGATGGAGGAAATACATGTCAACATGTCATGCCTTCTATTCTTCAGTACCTATTCCATCTCTCTGCTGCTGCATGTTTTATAATTAAAGCACCATTCTTCTATACAAGGCATGCAAGGGGAAGACGACTATGTTAGAATCTGAAGGGTTACAAACAAGGCCTTTGCAAAAGATCCAAACGCCAGGAGATAATAAACCAACTCCAGTTTTTATAGATACTGCTCTAGCACAGAGAAACCCAACTCCTACTGATAATAAGCAGATTCCAGTGGCCAAAGAACTAGTCCGCTCCAGTCCATCAAAAATATGTCAACTCAATTCTAAGATGCGTGTGCGTATCCTTGCATCATGAAATTTTATAGCATGCTGATCATATTTTCTACATGTTTCTTACCCATCTCTCTTTTAGAAAATAAGCTTAACAGATAGAAGATTTTCTGCAATGGTATTGTTTATGAGGAAAGATTCCTGCAGGAATTCTCTGTGCTCCAATGTAGATGTAAGTACCTATTGTATATCACTATATTTTTACATCAGCATGTATTTTGTTAATCGGCGTGAATCCAACCTTTATCTGATTTAAATTTAGTTGTAGCAAAATGTATGATTAAAGGCCACAATGTTGATTTTTGCAAGGAAAACTGCCTGGCAGTTTTGCATCCTGAGCTGCATGAGTGTACTATCTCATATCAGTGGGTTTGAATACTTTGGTTCTGCAGTGGGTTTTTTAGTGTTTTTTTACTGTGTTGTCCTGTCGTATCCCTAGCTCTTACATCATGCTCCCTCCGTCCGGATTAAATGTCGCAGAAATGGATAAAACTGGATGTATCTAGAACTGAAATACGCCTAGACCCATCTCTGTTGTAGTATCACGCCTTTCTATTCTTCAGTACCTATTCCATCTCTGTTGTAGCATGTTTTATAATTGAATCACCATTCTTCTATATAAGGCATGCAAGGGGAAGACGACTATGTTAGAATCTGAAGGGTTACAAACCAGGTCTTTGCAAAAGATCCAAATGCCAGGAGATAATAAACTAACTCCATTTTTCATAAATACTGCTCCAGCATAGAGAAACCCAACTCCCACTGATAATAAGCAGATTCCAGTGGCCAAAGAACTAGTCCGCTCCTGTCCAGCAAAAGAATGTCAACTCCATTCTAAGAAGTGTGTGCGTATCCTCGCATCATGAAATTTTATAGCATTCTGATCATATTTTCTACATGTTTCTTACCCATCTCTCTTTTAGAAAATAAGGTTAAACGATACACGACTTCCTCCATTGGGATCGTATTCGAGGAAAATATATTGCGGGAATTCTCTGTGCTCTAGTGCTGATGTAAGTACCTGTTGTATATCACTATATTTTTACATCAGCATGTATTTTGTTAATCGGCGTGAATCTAACCTTTATCTGATCTAAAATTAGTTGTAGCAAAATGTTAAAGGCGCCAATGTTGATTTTTGTAAGGAAAACTGCCTGGTAGTTTTGCGTACTAAGCTGCATGAATGTACTATGTCATATCACACACATTACTGAATTGTAGTGCTTCTCTGGTTGCCCATTCATTCATTGTGTCAATGTTGCTTTCGTATTACCTTACCTGGTTGATGATAGCTATGCCATATTGTGTTAATTTGGTGTAGGCTAGTTGCCCAAACATTCGTTGTGTCAATGTCTCTTTCCTATTATCTGACTTGGCCAATGATAGCAATGCTAGTGTGTTAATTTTGTGCAGGCTGCTGGAGATAAGAAGACAAACTCTGAAAACAGCAAGGCAACCCCATTGTTTCTTTCCAGTAAATCTAGGCCAGGTAATATGGCAATAACTCATGATTAATCTGTTTGGTTCCCGTCCTAATTTATGTTATGATGCAGTGGTCGAGACACTCTCCACTATCAATAATACAAGCCTGCCAAAATTGCCATCTGAATCTGTTCAGTATCCTCTGTCTTGAATGCAACGGAATAAATGTATGTTTATGAACCAATTAATGGCTGAAGCAATGAAGGAAATGGTGGATGAATCAGAGGTGTAGAGTCGTGCGACACAACAACTGATCAATGTTTTCAGAGACAGTGTGGCAAAGTAGCAAGAACTTGCCCACATGCTTATGGGCGTCATCTGTGTTGAGGTTGCAGATTGTGATGTTGTAGATGGTTAGGTTCTGCTCATTTATTTGCACTCCAAGTGGATGTAATTTCCTGTAATATATTCTGGATGTGCAACGTTATTCCCTGTATGCCGTACCTTTGCTCGTCGTATGGGCTCAAATTATCTAATCTGGCCTAAAGACATGAACGAACTTTAGTGGGCCCATTAAGTTAATGGGCTGTTATTAGGCCGAAAGTTAATGGTCGGCCCTCTTACCTCTCGGGTCGTTAACAGGCCAACATCGAAGCGGGCAACAGGTGGCCCCAATTTATTTCACGGGCCGTTAACAGGCATTACTAAGTTTGGGCTACATATGGCCCAACTATACTGTAGGCCTTTAGCAGGCCGAAAGAGACAGCGGGCTTGTACTGGACCATGAAGAGCATGGGCCGCTAAGAGGCCGAAAGTCAGGTCGTATTGTAAATGACCCAACTGTGTTGTGGGCCTTTAGCAGGCCAAAAGAGAAACCGGGCTGGTATTGGACCATGAAGGGCATGGGCCGTTAAGAGGCCAAAACTAAGGTTCGACTACAAATGGCCCAACTCATTTATGGTCCGTTAACAGGCCGAAAGGCACACAGGGCTGGGAATTGGCCCAACACTTAAATGGGTCGCTAAAAGGCCAAAACTCAGGTCCGATTACAAATGGCCCAACTGATTTATGGGCCGTCAACAAGCTAAAAGTGACACCGGGCCAGAAATTGGCCCAACACTTGAATGGGCCGCTAAAAGGCCGAAACTCAGGTCCGACTACAAATGGCCCGTCAGATTTATGGGCCGTTGAGGGAGTCCTGGATTAGGGGGTGTTCGGGTAGCCGGACTATACCTTCAGCCGGACTCCTGGACTATGAAGATACAAGATTGAAGACTTCGTCCCGTGTCCGGATGGGACTTTCCTTGGCGTGGAAGGCAAGCTTGGCGATGCGGATATTCAAGATCTCCTACCATTGTAACCGACTCTATGTAACCCTAACCCTATCCGGTGTCTATATAAAACGGAGGGTTGTAGTCCGTAGGACATCAACTCCATATACAACAATCATACCATAGGCTAGCTTCTAGGGTTTAGCCTCCTTGATCTCGTGGTAGATCTACTCTTGTACTACTCATATCATCAATATTAATCAAGCGGGACGTAGGGTTTTACCTCCATCAAGAGGGCCCGAACCTGGGTAAAACATCGTGTTCCCTGCCTCCTGTTACCATCCGGCCTAGACGCATAGTTCGGGACCCCCTACCCGAGATCCGCCGGTTTTGACACCGACATTGGTGCTTTCATTGAGAGTTCCTCTGTGTCGTCGCCTTTAGGCCCGATGGCTCCTTTGATCATCAACAACGATATGGTCCAGGGTGAGACTTTTCTTCCCAGACAGATCTTCGTCTTCGGTGGCTTCGCTCTGCGGGCCAATTCGCTCGGCCACCTGGAGCAGATCGAAAGCTACGCCCCTGGCCATCAAGTCAGGTTTGGAAGCTTAAACTACACGGCTCCGCAGAGACTTGATCTTCGACGGGTTCGAGCCATGACCAAGCGCGCCGCACTATCTCGAGGGGCATAATCTAGCTCTGCCTCCGGACAATGTCCTGGAGGCCGCACATGCATCGGTTCCGACCCCTAACTCGGAGCCTATTGCGCCAATCGAGGATGAGCGGTTGGACGTCACCTCAGGGGCTTCGATCTCAAAGGCGATCGAGCCGAACGCTAGCCCCGCACTCTGCATGATCCGTGACTCCGAGGATCCGGACTCCTTTCCGAACTCCAAACCCCCCGCGCCCCTGCCGATCGAATCCGATTGGGCACCGATAATGGAGTTCACCGCCACAGACATCTTTCAGCACTCGCCTTTTGGCGATATCCTGAACTCTCTCAAGTCTCTCTCCTTACCAGGAGAGCCCTGGCCGAACTACGGTCAGCGAGGATGGGATACGGACGATGAAGAAATTCAAAGCCCACCCACCACCAACTTGGTAGCCACTGTCGACAATTTAAACGACGTGCTCAACTTCGACTCCGGAGACATCGACAGCATGGATTACGATGCAGGAGAAACCGACGAACCAACGCCCATAGGGCATTGGACAGCCACCTCATCTCACGATGTGTACATGGTGGATACCCCTAAAGGAAGCGACAACGAGGAAAAAGGGGATGGGACGAGAGATCGACCCCCCGAAAAGCAATCAAAGCATCGGCGTAAACACCGACCCAAGCCCCGCCTCGACAAAAACCCAGCCATAGAGCAGGACGAGCCAGTAGACGACGAGCAGGACTTAGAGCAACCGTCCGAACAGGGCAACACGGATAGAGAAACCGAACATCCCTCCTCCGGCGAAAACAGCATTCCGGACGACCTCACGCCGGATAAACCTATGGAGTAGAAGAATCTCCACGAGAGGCTCGTTGCAACTGCACGCAGCCTAAAAAAGCAGAAGCGGAAGCTAAAAACAGCGGAAGATGCACTCCGGATTAGATGGAGCAAAGTAATCAATACCGCAGATAAATACGGCGACAGTCGCACTAAAAGCTATCCGAAAAGAAAGCTACTGCCTGAATTCAACGAAGAGGCCCTAGAGCCCTCGCATTCAAAAAATGAGAAAGCCACACGGTCGGATAGACGACCCCATAAAGCGGCAAGCGGTGCCGCACCTAAATCGGCATGCGACCCACTTAAGGATTCGCATCATGGCCCAGTCAGGTCCATTTATGGGCCAAGAAAGCAAGCTCTCGTAAGCAACGCTATGAAGCCATCATCAGAATCCGGCACACCCAAATACAGGGGCGCCGCACACCCCCTATGTTTCACCGATGAGGTCCTGGACTATGAATTTCCAGAGGGATTCAAACCCGTAAACATAGAGGCATATGATGGAACAACAGACCCTGGAGTTTGGATCGAGGATTATATCCTCCACATACACATGGCTAGAGGAGATGATCTCCACGCCATAAAATATTTACCCCTTAAGCTTAAAGGGCCAGCCCGGCATTGGCTTTAAAGCCTTCCCGAAAACACAATTGGAAGCTGGGAAGAGCTCGAGGATGCTTTCCGAGCAAACTTTCAAGGGACCTATGTCCGCCCTCCGGATGCAGACGATCTTAGTCACATAACACAACAACCCGGAGAATCAGCTCGGCAGTTCTGGAATAGATTCCTCACTAAAAAGAATCAGATAGTCAACTGTCCGGACGCCGAAGCCTTAGCAGCTTTCAGGCATAACGTCCGAGACGAATGGCTCGCCAGACACCTCGGCCAAGAAAAGCCAAGAACAATGGCCGCACTAACAAGCCTCATGACCCGCTTTTGTGCAGGGGAGGACAGCTAGTTGGCAAGGTGCAGCCCCAGCGACCCAAGTACATCCGAAACTAGGGATGGAAACGGAAAACCGCGACGCAACAAGGACCGTCGCTGGACTAAGGACAAAAGTCCGAAGAGCACGGCAGTCAATGCCGGATTCAAAGGCTCACGACAAAATCAGGCAAAATCGCCCCCCCAGGATAACAGGGACGATCCATCCAACCTAAATAAAATCCTGGACAGGATATGTCAGATACACAGTACTCCCGGGAAGCCTGCTAACCATACCCACAGAGACTGTTGGGTTTTCAAACAATCTGGCAGACTCAATGCCGAACACAAGGGGCTCGACACACCAAGCGAAGACGAGGACGAACCCCAAAAGCAGAGCACCAGGAAACAAAAGAACTTCCCACAAGAAGTAAAAACAGTGAACTCACTTCACATAACAAAACATGCGGCGCCCGTAAAGGTACGCACCACACGGCCCATCCCCAAAGGGTCCTGCCACTGGTTGTCAAAACCGATCATCTTCGATCAGCTAGATTATTCTAGAAATATCAAGAATGTAGGTTGGACTGCCTTGATACTCGATCCAATAATTGGCGGACTCTGGTTTTCAAATGTCCTTATGGACGGCGGCAGTGGACTAAACCTGATATATCAGGATACAATCCAGCACATGGGGATAAACCCAGCAAGAATCCGCCGCAGCAAAACCTCCTTTCAAGGGGTAATACCTGGTCCGGACACCCATTGTATGGGTCTCCTCCGGCTCGAAGTCATATTCGGCTCTGCCGATAACTTCCGCCGCGAAAAGCTGACCTTCCATATCGTCCCGTTCTCAAGTCGCTATCAAGCACTACTGGGACGCGAAGCTTTTGCTCGCTTTAACGCAATACCGCATTATGCATCTCTTACGCTTAAGATGCCCGGTCCATGAGGCATCATCTCTTTGAAGGGGAAGCACTAAAGTGCGCCTCCCCAAACGGAGGATTGTGCGGCCGCTTTGACAGCCCCACAGCAAAATGGCCTCACCGGCCAAAAAACTTCGAAATAGGTCATTCAAGACCACGAACGCGGATAGACAAGTTCGGTGCAAAATCATCATTGATGCAGGCCTAGTGGCCATATAATCCCGCACTAGGGGCTCCATGCATATACAATAAGAGACAATAAAGCTCAATCTTATATATTTTACTTTATACTTTGTTTATTTTAAACCTTTTCGGCACGACCCGTTTTCAACTCAGTTCCTCTCTTTTACAGATGAACGTCGTGCGGCGCCCGTCCAGGATATGGCACAACGGAGACACAGGCGCAGACGTGCAGTAGGGACCCGTCCTAAAGGATTCTTTTTAGATTAAGACCCTGCGTAAACCTTTTTTACTGTCTCTTGTTGCTACACATCCCCTTGTTTTTTCTGATATAACCAAGGAGGAGGCTGGCGTCTTGGCATGTGGCCACGTCAGAATTTTTGCACGTACCTGGACACTAGGGGCTTTTTTAATAAAGAGTGTTGTTTCGCCCGCACTCATAAAGACCGAACACCTTAGGGAGTGTTCGGCGTCGCGAGTTTTGGCATTATATGCATCAGCTCCGAATCATGTCTTTGGTCAAATGTTGGGATGCCCGGCTCCTGAGTTCGGCTACCTTACGTTCCGCTCTATCGGCTAAGGTAGCACCAGGAGAACTACTGCGATTGTGCCCCGGTTCGGCCGGGCGAGCACCTCAGTTGAGAAAGCCGAAAACTGACTGTCATGATGTAGCGTGAGACTGGTCAACCACTCGATGACCTATCGGAATCTATCGGATTCCTCCGCTTTAACGAAGGGCCGCTTCCCGGTCAGGCACATACGCGCCCCGAACTCGGACGAGCGCAGTTGCCACCAAGGGGCTACCTAAATAGTCTCACTGTCAAACTCCTATGGCCAAGTGAAAGTGTTAAAGCATTATAGTCCGGTTGCCTGGCCCGCTGCGCTATCACCTCCTTTGTAGGACCAAGGCGTTGGGTTAAGTGTGAAAATGCGTCTTCTGCGAGCACCCCCGCACTATGTGCATGGGGGCTGAAGCCAACGACTGCCATCTTTCAGATTTTGTATATATATATATCTTAAAAACGGCCACACAGGAGGTGTTCCCAATACTTGGAGGCACAAGTATAAAAAAGGCCACTATAGTTTATCAAAATATTACTTTATAATTACATATGCTATCATAACATAGCATCTTTCGGGCACTGCGTCTCTATTACACGAGCACCTTCAAGAACTTCCTGAAAATAGTGCTCGGAGGATACTCGGCTTTTGTCTGAATCTCGGGACGCAACAACGGTGGTCTCCATCTCTGCCCAGTATGTCTTAACACGGGCAAGAGCCATCCTAGCACCCTCTATGCATGCTGACCTCTTCATTGCATTTATACGCGGCACCGCGTCAAGGAATTGCTGCTCTAAGCTGAAATAACTCTTCGGCTCCGATCTCCCCGGCCACAGGTGACCCATGATGTACTTCATGGCGAGTCCAGACAACCTATTCAGTTCGGCCCATTGAGCCAAACGATCATCCACTGCCAGTGGACGCTCTGGATTGTGAAACTGCGACCAGAAAAGCTTTTCCACTTTGCGATCTTTCTGATCTCGAAAGTGTTCGGTCGCATCAGCAGCACTCGCTGCCAAGTCCAGATAGGTATCCTCCACACTCCACATCCGGTCCAATAGAGCAAACTTCGGATCGCAAAATTTCCTTCGCAGCATAAAGGGCTTTCCAGCCGCAATCTGTTCGGCCTGACGCAGCTCCTCCTTCGCAGCTCTCATCGCAGAGCGTGCGTCCTTGGCATTGGCAACGACCTTCTCTAAGTCCGTCTGTTTCGCCTGGTCTTCTTTTTCAAGAAGTCTGCAACGGTCTGTAGCGCTTTTTAACTTTTCGGCCATCTCGGCCATCTCTTCCTTGCTTCGGCAATGAGCAGCCTGTTCGGCTCTCAGCTCTTCAAGGGCTTTCCTGGTGGCCGCATCACTTTCGATGGCTTGTTCTTTAGCTCGGGCAAGTTCTGCCCTAAGACTCTCCATGGCGGCCGCACCATCTGCATCAAGCACACACATCGTAAGACACAGGCATAAAACTGTTCTTACCTGATGCCGCCCGAGGAATTACATACCTTGGGCCTCATCAAGCCACTTATTGACAAGCGTGATGTCGGCATCTGCCACGTCCAGTTGCCGCTTTAGTTTGGCAAAATCGTCAGTTCGGCTCGATTCTGGACACCCTGCCGCCTACATTCAAAGGTGACATCTTAGACCTGGGATTATGATCCTCCGCGTGCCGTCATTTCTTGATGACGCGCAGAGTCTCAAGGGCTACTATCTACACAGGGCGCATCTTATTCATGCGCAATTGACAAAAGTATACATTATCTAATGTACCTCGAAACCCGTCAGTACACTTTTGACGGCCTCATACAATCCGCTCTTTGCGGATGAAATCCTTTCAATCACCGTGCCCATCAATGCGCGGTGCTCCTCTGAGATAGAAGCTCGCCCCAGCAGAATCTTTAGCTCCTCCGGCCGAGCACCCGACGGTGTCGGGCTCGTCCCATGACCTCTTTCGAAGGTCGGACGCGAAGAACCTCGGGGGGCCGCATAGCTACCTTCCTCCCCTGTCGGATTCGGAGAAACCCTCCGCAACGACACCTCAGGGTCGCCCGCCTCACTAGGCGGCACGGCAGGGGGAGGCGTCCCGCTCTCCATCATCTCCGGAAGGAGATCCCCCGAAGACGAGCTCTGCTGAGAAGGGCTGAGGTCCGAGCTACAGGGTAAAGGTTTGGTTAATCTTCTCAGATATAAATCAAGGATTTCCCTCATCCCTCAAAAGGAAAATCTTTCTCCACTTACGGCTCGCTGGAGAGCTGATCCCCTTGAGGGCGTAGTTCGGCCGAGGGACTCCCCAGCGTCGGACCCTCTGACGAGGATTTTCTCCCCCGCTTCAAGGCCATGGTTTCCGGGTCGTCAGAGGCGGCTCTATTCTTCCCCTTAGGAGAGGAATTGTCGGTTCCTCCCTTCGGAGCAGCCTCCTTCGAGGAGGCCATAGCTTCCTTGTCCTCCCCTCCAAAGGCATTATCTCCAGCATCCTGGCCAGCACAGGATCCGGCCTGGTTTCAGGAAGGGGATCCGGACACCTGATCAGCTTTGCCCTCGCTATCCACTCCTGTTTAAAAGGACGGCTCTTTTAGGGGCAAGTTTATGACAATTATACGGATAGAAGGTCCGGGCACAAGGTTGCTTACTTGAGTATCCGGGCGATTGCAGCTTAGGCCCGCGTCCTCGATTAAATCCGGACACATCTCTTGTGATCCGAAGAACAGTCTATACATCTCCGCGGGCGTTGCCCCCATAAAGTTCTGGAGAGCTTGCGGTCCCTCTGGATTAAACTCCCACAGGCGAAGGGGGCGACGTTTGCCGGGCAATATTCGGCGAATCAGCATGACCTGCGTCACCTTGACCAAGCTGAGGTCTCCTTCCAAGAGATCCTTAATTCGGCCCTGTAACAAGGGCACGTCTTTGAGCAAACCCCAATCTAACCCTCTGTTAACCCATGACGCTAGTCGTGGTGGGGGACCCGAGCGAAAGGCAGGAAGCGCCACCCACTTGGTGCTCCAGGGAGCGGTGATATAAAGCCACTCTCGTTGCCACAAGCCTAGCTCCTCTTGAAAAGAGCCCTCGAGCCATGGAGCATCAACATTTTTGCTTATAACAGCACCTCCGCACTCTGCGTGCCGTCCCTTGATCATCTTTGGCTCCACTTTGAAAGTCTTGAGCCATAATCCGAAGTGAGGGGTAACACGGAGGAATGCTTCGCATACAACGATAAACGAGGAGATATGGAGGATGGACTCCGGAGCTAAGTCTTGGAATTCCAGCCCGTAATAAAACAGCAGTCCCCTCACAAAGGGATCCATCGAGAAGCCTAACCCCCGAAGGAAGTGAGACACGAACACTACGCTCTCACCGGGCTGGGGACTGGGGATAGCCTGCCTTTGAGCAGGCAACCTGTGCGAAATTTCGACGGTCAAGAACTTAGCCTCTCTCAACTTTAGCACGTCCTCCTCCGTGACGGAGGAGGGTATCCATCGGCCTTGAAGGTCGGAACCGGACATTGTCGAAGGTCTGAGGTGCCCGGAATCTGGAGCCTAGGGTGTTGGTACTCGAGGCGACGGGCGAACTTGTTTTGGGATTGGAGAAAAGGAGTAAGGCCCTGGTCTCTTTATAAGAGGTTGAATACCAGGAGCCCTCCCCGTAACCGTTTGGGACTCGCCTTTAACCGAGAAAACATGCTAACGGGCACGATTGGGTTACCCACGTCCGTATTGATGAGAATCCCGTAAAAGGGGGGGGGGCACACGGTCTCTGCTTTGACAAGACGTGCCAAGGAAACTGCCTCGCAAAACACGCTGAGGTGGAAAAGTGAAAACGATTCGAGTAAAGGATTTGGCTGTAGTGTGATGACGCACTGCGGAATACGTCAGCAGATTTGATTTGTGTTAATATCATTCTTTCTATGGCAATATGTGGAAGCTTATTTTGCAGAGCTGGACACTACTCTTGGTGTTTACAATCTTCTATGAAGGACTTGGAGGAGGAACCCGCCTTGCAATGCCGAAGACAATTTGCGCGCCGGACTCGTCGTCATTGAAGCCTGGTTCAGGGGCTACTGAGGGAGTCCTGGATTAGGGGGTGTTCGGGTAGCCGGACTATACCTTCAGCCGGACTCCTGGACTATGAAGATACAAGATTGAAGACTTCGTCCCGTGTCCGGATGGGACTTTCCTTGGCGTGGAAGGCAAGCTTGGCGATGCGGATATTCAAGATCTCCTACCATTGTAACCGACTCTATGTAACCCTAACCCTATCCGGTGTCTATATAAACCGGAGGGTTGTAGTCCGTAGGACATCAACTCCATATACAACAATCATACCATAGGCTAGCTTCTAGGGTTTAGCCTCCTTGATCTCATGGTAGATCTACTCTTGTACTACCCATATCATCAATATTAATCAAGCAGGACGTAGGGTTTTACCTCCATCAAGAGGGCCCGAACCTGGGTAAAACATCGTGTTCCCTGCCTCCTGTTACCATCCGGCCTAGACGCACAGTTTGGGACCCCCTACCCGAGATCCGCCGGTTTTGACACCGACAGCCGTCAACAGGCTGAAAGACACACTGGGCCGGAAATTAGCCCAACATTTAAATGGGTCACTAAAAGGCCGAAAGATGTACATCCTGAAAATTGGCCCATCCATTAAATGGGTCGTTAACAGGCCGAAATCTCATCGGGCCGATATGGAGCCCAAATATATAGCGGGCTGTTAACGGGCTCGAACTAACGATGGGCTGCAATGGTGTCAAATCTTTAACGGGCGAATTGGCACATCTCATATGGGCCGTGGGCTTAAATGAACCTGACACAAGTAGGCCTTATATGGGCCGGCCTGCTAATTTTTACTGGGCCGACCTTTTTCACCGGAATGGGCCACTGTTGGGCCATGCCACGTGTCGACCTATCATAGGCGCCTCCTGTCCATTGAGTGGATGACATCTGTCTAAACGATGAGCCGATACGTGTTTCCTTCAGCCAATGATGATTTTACACATGGAAAATCCCCATTGGTCGGGGCTGTTAACGGGTTATCGGATCCAAAACCCGACCTGATAGCTTAACGGCGTTCCGTTACGGTGGATGCCACGTGTCGGTCAACCTTGACGAAAGCACTTCTGTGACGCGCGATTTATCGTCATGGAAGTGGACACTTCCGTGATGATAATTTTGGTAATGTCATGGAACACTTCTACGACAGCACAGGTATGACTATCTTGATTCTGTCATAATTTTTTCATGGATGTACATGCATGACAAAAAACGCGACCTACTGTGACAAACACGTATCATCACGAAAGTGTATTTTTTTGTAGTGTCACCTCCATAAACGAGAAACATATCCTTAGTCCTTTTCAGGTAATTCAGGATGTTCTTGACCGATGTCCAGTGATCCACTCCTGGATTACTTTGGTACCTCCCTGCTAAACTAATAGCAAGGTACACATCAGGTCTAGTACACAACATTGCATACATGATAGAACCTATGAATGAAGCATAGGGAATGACTTTCATTTTCTCTCTATCTTCTGCAGTGGTCGGGCATTGAGTCTGACTCAATTTCACACCTTGTAACACAGGCAAGAACCCTTTCTTTGCTTGATCCATTTTGAAGTTCTTCAAAACTTTATCAAGGTATGTGCTTTGTGAAAGTCCAATTAAGCATCTTGATCTATCTCTATAGATCTTGATGCCCAATATATAAGCAGCTTATCTGAGGTCTTTCATTGAAAAATTCTTATTCAAGTATCCTTTTATGCTATTCAGAAATTCAGTATCATTTCCGATCAACATTATGTCATCCACATATAATATCAGAAATGCTACAGAGCTCCCACTCACTTTCTTGTAAATACAGGCTTCTTCAAAAGTCTGTATAAAACCATATGCTTTGATCACACTATCAAAACATATATTCCAACTCTGAGAGGCTTGCACCAGTCCATAAATGGATCGCTAGAGCTTGCACACTTTGGTAGCACCTTTTGGATCAACAAAACCTTCTGGTTGCATCATATACAACTCTTCTTTAAGATATCCGTTAAGGAATGCAGTTTTGACATCCATTTGCCAAATTTCATAATCATTAAATGCGGCAATTGCTAACATGATTCCGACGGACTTAAGCATCGCTACGGGTGAGAAGGTCTCATTGTAGTCAACTCCTTGAACTTGTCGAAAACCTTTCGCAATAAGTCGAGATTTGTAGATGGTAACATTACCGCCAGCGTCAGTCTTCTTCTTGAAGGTCCATTTATTTTCTATGGCTTGCTGATCATCGGGCAAGTCAACCAAAGTCCACACTTTGTTCTCATACATGGATCCCATCTCAGATTTAATGGCCTCAAGCCATTTTGCGGAATCTGGGCTCATCATTGCTTCGTCATAGTTTGTAGGTTCGTCATGGCCAAGTAACATGACCTCCAGAACAGGATTACCGTACCACTCTGATGCGGATCTTACTCTGGTTGACCTACGAGGTTCGGTAGTAACTTGATCAGAAGTTTCATGATCATCATCATTAGCTTCCTCACTTACTGGTGTAGGAATCACTGGAACTGATTTCTGTGATGAACTACCTTCCAATAAGGGAGTAGGTACAATTACACTTTCCTTCCACCCACTTCTTTCGAGAGAAACTCCTTCTCTAGAATAGATCCATTCTTAGCAACGAATATCTTGCCTTCGGATCTGTGATAGAAGGTGTACCCAACAGTCTCCTTTGGGTATCCTATGAAGACATATTTCTCCGATTTGGGTTCGAGCTTATCAGGTTGAAGCTTTTTCGCATAAGCATCGCAGCCCCAAACTTTAAGAAATGACAACTTGGGTTTCTTGCCAAACCACAGTTCATAAGGTGTCGTCTCGACGGATTTAGATGGTGCCCTATTTAACGTGAATGCAGCCGTCTCTAAAGCATAACCCCAAAACGGTAGCGATAAATCAGTGAGAGACATCAAAGATCGCACCATATCAAGTAAACTACGATTATGACGTTCAGACACACCATTACGCTGTGGTGTTCCAGGTGGCGTGAGTTGCGAAACTATTCCGCATTGTTTCAAATGAAGACCAAACTCGTAACTCAAATATTCTCCTCCACAATCAGATTGCAGAAACTTTATTTTCTTGTTACGATGATCTTTCACTTCACTCTGAAATTCTTTGAACTTTTCAAATGTTTCAGACTTATGTTTCATCAAGTAGATATACCCATATCTGCTCAAATCATCTGTGAAGGTAAGAAAATAATGATACCCGCCGTGAGCATCAACACTCATCGGACCGCATACATCAGTATGTATTATTTCCAACAAGTCTGTTGCTCGCTCCATTGTTCCGGAGAACGGAGTCTTAGTCATCTTGCCCATGAGGCATGGTTCGCAAGAATCAAGTGATTCATAATCAAGTGATTCCAAAAGCCCATCAGCATGGAGTTTCTTCATGCGCTTTACACCAATATAACCTAAACGGCAGTGCCACAAATAAGTTGCACTATCATTATTAAACTTATATATTTTGGCTTCAATACTATGAACATGTGTATCACTACTATCAAGATTTAGTAAAAATAGACCACTCATCAAGGGTGCATGACCATAAAAGATATTATTCATATAAATAGAACAACCATTATTCTCTAATTTAAATGAATAACTTTCTCGCATCAAACAAGATCCAATTATAACGTTCATGCTTAACGTTGGCACCAAATAACAATTATTCAGGTCTAAAACTAATCCTGAAGGTATATGTAGAGGTAGCGTGCCGACGGCGATCACATCGACTTTGGAACCATTTCCCACACGCATCATCACCTCGTCCTTAGACAATCTTCGCTTAATCCATAGCCCCTGTTTCAAGTTGCAAATATTAGCAACATAACCAGCATCAAATATCCAGGCACTACTACGAGCATTAGTAAGGTACACATCAATAACATGTATATCAAATATACCTTTCACTTTGCCATCCTTCTTCTCCGCCAAATACTTGGGGCAGTTCCGCTTCCAGTGACCAGTCCCTTTGCAGTAGAAGCACTCAGTCTCAGGCTTAGGTCCAGACTTGGGCTTCTTAACTTGAGCAGCAACTTGCTTGCTATTCTTCTTTAAGTTCCCCTTCTTCCCTTTACCCTTTTTCTTGAAACTGGTGGACTTGTTGACCATCAACACTTGATGCTCCTTCTTGATTTCTACCTCCGCAGCCTTTAGCATTGCGAAGAGCTCGGGAATCATCTTATCCATCTCTTGCATATTATAGTTCATCACGAAGCTCTTGTATCTTGGTGGCAATGATTGAAGAACTCTGTCGATGACACTATTGTCAGGAAGATTAACTTCCAGTTGAGTCAAGTGGTTGTGGTACCCAGACATTCTGAGTATATGTTCACTGACAGAACTATTCCCCCCATCTTGCAGCTGTAGAACTTATTGGAGACTTCATATCTCTCAATCCGGGCATTTGCTTGAAATATTAATTTCAACTCCTAGAACATCTCATATGCTCCATTATGTTCAAAACATCGTTGAAGTCCCGATTCTAAGCCGTAAAGCATGGCACACTGAACTATCGAGTAGTCATCAGCTTTGCTTTGCCAGACGTTCATAACATCTGGCGTTGCTCCTACAGCGGGCTTTGCACCTAGCGGTGCTTCCAGGACGTAATTCTTCTGTGCAGCAATGAGGATAATCCTCAAGTTACGGACCCAGTCCGTGTAATTGCTACCATCATCTTTCAACTTTGCTTTCCATAGGAACACATTAAAATTCAACGGAACAACAGCACGGGCCATTTATCTACAACAACATAGACATGCAAAATACTATCAGATACTAAGTTCATGATAAATTAAAGTTCAATTAATCATATTACTTAAGAACTCCCACTTAGATAGACATCCCTCTAATCATCTAAGTGATCACGTGATCCATATCAACTAAACCATGTCTGATCATCACATGAGATGGAGTAGTTTTCAATGGTGAACATCACTATGTTGATCATATCTACTATATGATTCACGCTCGACCTTTCGGTCTCAGTGTTCTGAGGCCATATCTGCATATGCTAGGCTTGTCAAGTTTAACCTGAGTATTCTACATGTGCAAAACTGGCTTGCACCCGTTGTATGTGAACGTAGAGCTTATCACACCCGATCATCACGTGGTGTCTCGGCACGATGAACTGTAGCAACGGTGCATACTCAGGGAGAACACTTATACCTTGAAATTTAGTGAGAGATCATCTTATAATGCTACCGCCGTACTAAGAAAAATAAGATGCATAAAGGATAAACATCACATGCAATCAATATAAGTGATATGATATGGCCATCATCATCTTGTGCCTTTGATCTTCATCTCCAAAGCACAGTCATGGTCACCATCGCCACCGGCTTGACACCTTGATCTCCATCGAAGCATCATTATCGTCTCGCCAACTATTGCTACTACGACTATCGCTACCGCTTAGTGATAAAGTAAAGCAATTACATGGCGATTGCATTTCATACAATAAAGCGACAACCATATGACTCCTTCCAATTGCCGATAACTGTGTTACAAAACATGATCATCTCATACAACAATTTATATAATCACGTCTTGACCATATCACATCACAACATGGCCTGTATAAACAAGTTAGAGGTCCTCTCCTTTGTTGTTGCAAGTTTTACGTGGCTGCTACGGGCTTAGCAAGAACCGTTCTTACCTACGCATCAAAACCACAACGATTTTTGGTCAAGTTTACTGTTTTAACCTTCAACAAGGAGCGGGCGTAGTCACACTCGATTCAACTAAAGTTGGAGAAATAGACACCCACTAGCCACTTGTGTGCGAAGCACGTCGGTAGAACCAGTCTCGCGTTAGCGTACGCGTAATGTCGGTCTGAGCCGCTTCATCCAACAATCCTGCCGAATCAAAGTATGACATGCTGGTAAGCAGTATGACTATTATCGCTCACAATTCTTTGGGTGTGTTTGGTTTCTATCACGAAGTGGAATGGCACGGGTCGGTTCCGTTCCCAAGACCCATTCACGTGTTTGGATTGTCAAAGGACCGGAACCCACTCATTCCAGGGAACGGCATATTCCTCATTTATGCGGAACCGGGCAATTCCTCCGAATCGAGCGGACCACGCGGAACGACTCGCCCTCGCATCTTCCTCAGCGCGTCGCGTATCTCCCTCACAACTGGCAGGCACCGGGCGGCGGCGCCCGAACGAGACGAGCGGCAGCGCCTGAAGGAGACACTCGCTGCTCCCAGCCTCACCGCCGGCGGCGACGACCGGATCGTGGCCGTTCCCTCCCCTTCCCGTCAGATCCGTTAAGTTCCGGCGACGGTGGCGGCCATTTAGCCGGCAGGTACTCCACTCACCTTCCCCCACTGCCCCCTCATGACCGGACCCGCATGTCCTGCTCGTGGCCGCCCTTTGCTGCAATTGTTGTTGTGTCCTGTGCTGCTACTGCTGTCGTTAGCCAGCCCTTGCATGCGTCCTGCTCGTGGCCAGCCCTTGCTGCTCATGGCCTGAACTTGTTCCCATTGTTGTGTGTCATGCTGCTCCAACTGCTGCTTGCTGTGCTCCCACTGAATTTTATGTTTTGTATGCAGATGACAGAAAAGCGATGAAGTTCTACGACTAAGTGTTGCCGATGGCTGACATGGCAATATATGTCACTTTTTGGGCATTTACAATTGAAAGTTTTGTTGTGTGTTGATGATCTTTTTTACCTCTATATGTGTCTTGTTTGTGTTTGGTGCCAAAGACCAATATATTGTACATAATCACAAGAAAACAAGTGAAGATATGAACAAACCCATTCCATTCCATCCATAAAACCAAACACCAAAATGTAACCATTCCATTCTTTCAAATTACCCCAACCAAACACAAGGATGGAACCGACCCAATCTAGTGGAATGGAACCATGGCATTCCATTCCACTTCATTCGCAAAACAAACACACCCTTTGTGTTCTACTCGTGCATATAACATCTACGCATAAACCTGGCTCGGATGCCACTATTGGGTAACACAGTAATTTAAAAAAAATTCCTATGCACACGCAAGATCCATCTAGGTGATGTTGGAAATATGCCCTAGAGGCAATAATAAAAGCATTATTATCATATTTCCTTGTTCATGATAATTGTCTTTATTCATGCTATAATTGTGTTATCCGGAAATCGTAATACATGTGTGAATAATAGACACCAACATGTCCCTAGTAAGCCTCTAGTTGACTAGCTCGTTGATCAACAGATAGTCATGGTTTCCTGACTATGGACATTGGATGTCATTGATAACGAGATCACATCATTAGGAGAATGATGTGATGGACAAGACCCAATCCTAAACATAGCACAAAATCGTATAGTTCGTTTGCTAGGTTTTTCCAATGTCAAGTATCCTTTCCTTAGACCATGAGATCGTGTAACTCCCGGATACCGTAGGAGTGCTTTGGGTGTGCCAAACATCACAACGTAACTGGGTGACTATAAAGGTATACTACGGGTATCTCCGAAAGTGTCTGTTGGGTTGACACGGATCAAGACTGGGATTTGTCACTCCGTATGACAGAGAGGTATCACTGGGCCCACTCGATAATGCATCATCATAATGAGCTCAAAGTGACCAAGTGTCTGATCACGGGATCATGCATTACGGTATGAGTAAAGTGACTTGCCGGTAACGAGATTGAACGAGGTATTAGGATACCGACGATCGAATCTCGGGCAAGTAACATACCGATTGGCGAAGGGAATTGTATACGGGGTTGCTTGAATCCTCGACATCATGGTTCGTCCGATGAGATCATCGAGGAGCATGTGGGAGCCAACATGGGTATCAGATCCCGCTGTTGGTTATTGACCGGAGAGCGATCTCGGTCATGTCTACATGTCTCCCGAACCCGTAGGGTCTACACACTTAAGGTTCGGTGACGCTAGGGTTGTAGGGATATGTATATGAAGTAACCCGAATGTTGTTCGGAGTCCCGGATGAGATCCCGGACGTCATGAGGAGTTCCGAATGGTCCGGAGGTAAAGAATTATATATAGGAAGTGCTATTTTGGCCATCGGGACAAGTTTCGAGGTCACCGGTATTGTACCGGGACCACCGGAAGGGTCCCGGGGGTCCACCGGGTGGGGCCACCTGCCCCCGGGGGCCACATGGGCTGTAGGGGGTGCGCCTTGGCCTGTATGGGCCAAGGGCACCAGCCCCAAGAGGCCCATGCGCCTAGGGTTCAAGGAGGGAAGAGTCCCAAAGGGGGAAGGCACCTCCTAGGTGCCTTGGGGAGGAGGGATTCCTCCCTTGGCCGCCGCCCCCCTAGGAGATTGGATCTCCTAGGGCCGGCGCCCCCCTAGGCCCCCCTATATATAGTGGGGAGATGGAGGACTTCTAACCCCACGCCTTTGGTGCCTCCCTCTCCCTCTCCAACACATCCTCCTCCTCCATAGAGCTTAGCGAAGCCCTGCCGGAGTACTGCAGCTCCATCACCACCACGCCGTCGTGCTGCTGCTGGAGCCATCTTCCTCAACCTCGCCTTCCCCCTTGCTGGATCAAGAAGAAGGAGACGTTACGCTGACCGTACGTGTGTTGAACGCAGAGGTGCTGTCCGTTCGGCGCTAGGATCTCCGGTGATTTGGATCACGTCGAGTATGCCTTCCTCATCCCCGTTCTTTGAATGCTTCCGCGCGTGATCTACAAAGGTATGTAGATGCAATCCAATCACTCGTTGCTAGATGAACTCATAGATGGATCTTGGTGAAACCGTAGGAATTTTTTTTGTTTTCTGCAACGTTCGCCAACAGTGGCATCATGAGCTAGGTCTATGCGTAGTTCTCTTGCATGAGTAGAACACAAATTTGTTGTGGGCGTAGATGTTGTCAACTTTCTTGCCGCTACTAGTCTTATCTTGCTTCAGCGGTATTGTGGGATGAAGCGGCCCGGACCAACCTTACACGTACGCTTACGTGAGACTGTTTCCACCGACTAACATGCACTAGCTGCATAAGGTGGCTGGCGGGTGTCTGTCTCTCCCACTTTAGTTAGAGCGGATTCGATGAAAAGGGTCCTTATGAAGGGTAAATAGAAGTTGACAAATCACGTTGTGGCTTTCACGTAGGTAAGAAAACGTTCTTGCTAGAACCCTATTTCAGCCACGTAAAACTTGCAACAACAATTAGAGGACGTCTAACTTGTTTTTGCAGCAAGTGCTTTGTGATATGATATGGCCAAAGTTGTGATGAATGATGAATGATATATATGTTATGTATGAGATGTTCATGCTATTGTAATAGGAATCACGACTTGCATGTCGATGAGTATGACAACCGGCAGGAGCCATAGGAGTTGTCTTTATTTTTTGTATGACCTGCGTGTCATTGAGAAACGCCATGTAAATTACTTTACTTTATTGCTAAACGTGTTAGCCGTAGTAGTAGAAGTAATAGTTGGTGAGCAACTTCATGGAGACACGATGATGGAGATCATGATGATGGAGATCATGGTGTCATGCCGGTGACAAGATGATCATGGAGCCCCAAGATGGAGATCAAAGGAGCTATGTGATATTGGCCATATCATGTCACTATTATTATTTGATTGCATGTGATGTTTATCATGTTTTGCATCTTGTTTACTTAGAACGACGGTAGTAAATAAGATGATCCCTCATAATAATTTCAAGAAAGTGTTCCCCCTAACTGTGCACCGTTGCGGCAGTATGTTGTTTCGAAGCACCACGTGATGATCGGGTGTTAGATTCTAATGTTCACATACAACGGGTGTAAGACAGATTTACACATGCAAACACTTAGGTTGACTTGACGAGCCTAGCGTGTACAGACATGGCCTCGGAACACAGAAGACTGAAAGGTCGAGCATGAGTCGTATAGAAGATACGATCAACATGAAGATGTTCACCGATGTTGACTAGTCCGTCTCACGTGATGATCGGACACGGCCTAGTTAACTCGGATCATGTTATACTTAGATGACTAAAGGGATGTCTATCTAAGTGGGAGTTCATTGAATAATTTGATTAGATGAACTTAATTATCATGAACTTAGTCTAAAATCTTTACAATATGTCTTGTAGATCAAATGGCCAACGTAGTCCTCAACTTCAACGCGTTCCTAGAGAAAACCAAGCTGAAAGACGATGGCAGCAACTACACGGACTGGGTCCAGAACCTGAGGATCATCCTCATAGCTGCCAAGAAAGATTATGTCCTACAAGCACCGCTAGGTAACCCTCCTGTCCCACAGAACCAAGACGTTATGAATGCTTGGCAGACACGTGTTGATGATTACTCCCTCGTTCAGTGCGGCATGCTTTACAGCTTAGAACCGGGGCTCCAAAAATGTTTTGAGAGACACGAAGCATACGAGATGTTCGAAGAGCTGAAAATGGTTTTTCAAGCTCATGCCCGGGTCGAGAGATATGAAGTCTCCGACAAGTTCTTCAGCTGTAAGATGGAGGAAAATAGTTCTGTCAGTGAGCACATACTCACAATGTCTGGGTTACATAACCGCTTGACTCGGCTGGGAGTTAATCTCCCGGATGACGCGGTCATTGACAGAATCCTCCAGTTGCTTCCACCAAGCTACAAGAGCTTTGTGATGAACTTCAATATGCAGGGGATGGAAAAGACCATTCCTGAGGTATTTGCAATGCTGAAATCAGCAGAGGTAGAAGTCAAAAAGGAACATCAAGTGTTGATGGTGAATAAAACCACTAAGTTCAAGAAGGGCAAGGGTAAGAAAGCCTTCAAGAAGGACGGCAAGGGAGTTGCCGCACCCGGCAAGCAAGCTGCCGGGAAGAAGCCAAAGAATGGACCCAAGCCCGAGACTGAGTGCTTTTATTGCAAGGGAAGTGGTCACTGGAAGCGGAACTGCCCCAAATACTTAGCGGACAAGAAGGCCGGCAAAACGAAAGGTATATGTGATATACATGTAATTGATGTGTACCTTACCAGTACTCGTAGTAGCTCCTGGGTATTTGATACCGGTGCGGTTGCTCACATTTGTAACTCAAAGCAGGAGCTGCGGAATAAGCGGAGACTGGCAAAGGATGAGGTGACGATGCGCGTCGGGAATGGTTCCAAGGTCAATGTGATCGCCGTCGGCACGCTACCTCTACATTTGCCTTCGGGATTAGTTTTAAACCTTAATAATTGTTATTTAGTGCCAGCTTTGAGCATGAACATTGTATCAGGATCTCGTTTAATTCGAGATGGCTACTCATTTAAATCCGAGAATAATGGTTGTTCTATTTATATGAGAGATATGTTTTATGGTCATGCTCCGATGGTGAATGGTTTATTCTTAATGAATCTCGAGCGTAATGCTACACATGTTCATAGTGTGAGTACCAAAAGATGTAAGATTGATAATGATAGCTCCACATACTTGTGGCACTGCCACCTTGGTCACATAGGTGTCAAACGCATGAAGAAGCTCCATGCTGATGGACTTTTAGAGTCTCTTGATTACGAATCATTTGACACGTGCGAACCATGCCTCATGGGTAAAATGACCAAGACTCCGTTCTCAGGAACAATGGAGCGAGCAACCAACTTATTGGAAATCATACATACTGATGTGTGTGGTCCAATGAGTGTTGAGGCTCGCGGTGGCTATCGTTATGTTCTCACCCTCACTGATGACTTGAGTAGATATGGGTATGTCTACTTAATGAAACACAAGTCTGAAACCTTTGAAAAGTTCAAAGAATTTCAGAGTGAGGTTGAGAATCAACGTGACAGAAAAATCAAGTTTTTACGATCAGATCGTGGAGGAGAATACTTGAGTCACGAATTTGGCACACACTTAAGAAAATGTGGAATAGTTTCACAACTCACGCCGCCTGGAACACCTCAGCGTAATGGTGTGTCCGAACGTCGTAATCGCACTCTATTAGATATGGTGCGATCTATGATGTCTCTTGCCGATTTACCGCTATCTTTTTGGGGCTATGCTTTAGAGACTGCCACATTCACTTTAAATAGGGCTCCGTCGAAATCCATTGAGACGACACCGTATGAATTATGGTTTGGGAAGAAACCTAAACTGTCGTTTCTGAAAGTTTGGGGATGCGATGCTTATGTCAAGAAACTTCAACCTGAAAAGCTCGAACCCAAGTCAGAAAAATGCGTCTTCATAGGATACCCTAAAGAAACTATTGGGTATACCTTCTACCTCAGATCCGAAGGCAAGATCTTTGTTGCCAAGAATGGATCCTTTCTAGAGAAGGAGTTTCTCTTGAAAGAAGTAAGTGGGAGGAAAGTAGAACTTGATGAAGTATTACCTCTTGAACCGGAAAATGGCGTAACTCAAGAAAATGTTCCTGAGGTGCCTGCACCGACTAGAGAGGAAGTTAATGATAATGATCAAGATACTTCTGATCAAGCTCCTACTGAAATTCGTAGGTCCACAAGGACACGTTCCGCACCAGAGTGGTACGGCAACCCTGTCTTGGAAATCATGTTGTTAGACAACGGTGAACCTTCGAACTATGAAGAAGCGATGGCGGGCCCGGATTCCGACAAATGGCTAGAAGCCATGAAATCCGAGATAGGATCCATGTATGAAAACGAAGTATGGACTTTGACAGACTTGCCCGTTGAGCGGCGAGCCATAGAAAATAAATGGATCTTTAAGAAGAAGACAGACGCGGATGGTAATGTGACCATCTATAAAGCTCGGCTTGTCGCTAAGGGTTATCGACAAGTTCAAGGGGTTGACTACGATGAGACTTTCTCACCGGTAGCAAAGCTGAAGTCCGTCCGAATCATGTTAGCGATAGCCGCATTCTATGATTATGAAATATGGCAAATGGACGTCAAAACGGCATTCCTAAGGAAGAATTGTATATGATGCAGCCGGAAGGTTTTGTCGATCCTAAGAATGCTGACAAGGTGAGCAAGCTCCAATGCTCGATTTATGGGCTGGTGCAAGCATCTCGGAGTTGGAACATTCGCTTTGATGAGATGATCAAAGCGTTTGGGTTTACACAGACTTATGTTGAAGCCTGCGTTTACAAGAAAGTGAGTGGGAGCTCTGTAGCATTTCTCATATTATATGTAGATGACATACTTTTGATGGGAAATGATATAGAACTATTGGACAGCATTAAGGCCTACTTGAATAAGAGTTTTTCAATGAAGGACCTTGGAGAAGCTGCATATATATTAGGCATCAAGATCTATAGAGATAGATCAAGACGCCTCATAGGTCTTTCACAAAGCACATACCTTGATAAGATATTGAAGAAATACAATATGGATCAGTCTAAGAAGGGGTTCTTGCCTGTGTTACAAGGTGTGAAATTGAGCTCAGCTCAATGTCTGACCACGGCAGAAGATATAGAAGAGATGAGTGTCATCCCCTATGCCTCAGCCATAGGTTCTATTATGTATGCCATGCTGTGTACCAGACCTGATGTAAACCTTGCCGTAAGTTTGGTAGGAAGGTACCAAAGTAATCCCGGCAAGGAACACTGGATAGCGGTCAAGAACATCCTGAAGTACCTGAAAAGGACTAAGGAAATGTTTCTCGTTTATGGAGGTGATGAAGAGCTCGTCGTAAAGGGTTACGTCGATGCTAGCTTCGACACAGATCTGGATGACTCTAAGTCACAAACCGGATACGTGCATATTTTGAATGGTGGGGCAGTAAGCTGGTGCAGTTGCAAGCAGAGCATCGTGGCGGGATCTACATGTGAAGCGGAGTACATGGCAGCCTCGGAGGCAGCACATGAAGCAATTTGGGTGAAGGAGTTCATCACTGACCTAGGAGTCATACCCAATGCGTCGGGGCCGATCAAGCTCTTCTGTGACAACACTGGAGCTATTGCTCTTGCCAAGGAGCCCAGGTTTCACAAGAAGACAAGGCACATCAAGCGTCGCTTCAACTCCATTCGTGAAAATGTTCAAGATGGAGACATAGATATTTGTAAAGTACATACGGACCTGAATGTAGCAGATCTGTTGACTAAACCTCTCCCTAGAGCAAAACATGATCAACACCAGAATTCCATGGGTGTTCGATTCATCACAATGTAACTAGATTATTGACTCTAGTGCAAGTGGGAGACTGTTGGAAATATGCCCTAGAGGCAATAATAAAAGCATTATTATTATATTTCCTTGTTCATGATAATTGTCTTTATTCATGCTATAATTGTGTTATCCGGAAATTGTAATACATGTGTGAATAATAGACACCAACATGTCCCTAGTAAGCCTCTAGTTGACCAGCTCGTTGATCAACAGATAGTCATGGTTTCCTGACTATGGACATTGGATGCCATTGATAATGAGATCACATCATTAGGAGAATGATGTGATGGACAAGACCCAATCCTAAACATAGCACAAGATCGTGTAGTTCGTTTGCTAGGTTTTTCCAATGTCAAGTATCCTTTCCTTAGACCATGAGATCGTGTAACTCCCGGATACCGTAGGAGTGCTTTGGGTGTGCCAAACATCACAACGTAACTGGGTGACTATAAAGGTATACTACGGGTATCTCTGAAAGTGTCTGTTGGGTTGACACGGATCAAGACTGGGATTTGTCACTCCGTATGACGGAGAGGTATCACTAGGCCCACTCGGTAATGCATCATCATAATGAGCTCAAAGTGACCAAGTGTCTGATCACGGGATCATGCATTACGGTACGAGTAAAGTGACTTGCCGGTAACGAGATTGAACGAGGTATTGGGATACCGACGATCGAATCTCGGGCAAGTAACATACCGATTGACGAAGGGAATTGTATACGGGGTTGCTTGAATCCTCGACATCGTGGTTCATCCGATGAGATCATTGAGGAGCATGTGGGAGCCAACATGGGTATCCAGATCCCCCTGTTGGTTATTGACTGGAGAGCGATCTCGGTCATGTCTACATGTCTCCCGAACCCGTAGGGTCTACACACTTAAGGTTCGGTGACGCTAGGGTTGTAGGGATATGTATATGCAGTAACCCGAATGTTGTTTGGAGTCCCGAATGAGATCCCGGACGTCACGAGGAGTTCCGGAATGGTCCGGAGGTAAAGAATTATATATAGGAAGTGCTATTTCGGCCATCGGGACAAGTTCCGGGGTCACCGGTATTGTACCGGGACCACCAGAAGGGTCCCGGAGGTCCACCGGGTGGGGCCACCTGCCCCCGGGGGCCACATGGGCTGTAGGGGGTGCGCCTTGGCCTGTATGGGCCAAGGGCACCAGCCCCAAGAGGCCCATGCGCCTAGGGTTCAAGGAGGGAAGAGTCCCAAAGGGGGAAGGCACCTCCTAGGTGCCTTGGGGAGGAGGGATTCCTCCCTTGGCCGCCGCCCCCCTAGGAGATTGGATCTCCTAGGGCCGGCGCACCCCTAGGCCCCCCTATATATAGTGGGGAGATGGAGGACTTCTAACCCCACGCCTTTGGTGCCTCCCTCTCCCTCTCCAACACATCCTCCTCCTCCATAGAGCTTAGCGAAGCCCTGCCGGAGTACTGCAGCTCCATCACCACCACACCGTCGTGCTGTTGCTGGAGCCATCTTCCTCAACCTCTCCTTCCCCCTTGCTGGATCAAGAAGAAGGAGACGTTACGCTGACCGTACGTGTGTTGAACGCAGAGGTGCCGTCCGTTCGGCGCTAGGATCTCTGGTGATTTGGATCACGTCGAGTACGCCTTCCTCATCCCCGTTCTTTGAACGCTTCTGCGCGTGATCTACAAAGGTATGTAGATGCAATCCAATCACTCGTTGCTAGATGAACTCATAGATGGATCTTGGTGAAACCGTAGGAATTTTTTTTGTTTTCTGCAACGTTCCCCAACAGGTGATGCATATCAACGAGAGGGAGAGTGTTGTCTACGTACCCTCGTAGACCGTAAGCGAAAGCGTTATGACAACGCGGTTGATGTAGTCATACGTCTTCACGATCAGACCGATCCTAGCACCGAAGGTACGACACCTCCGTGATCTGCACACGTTCAGCTCGGTGACGTCCCACGAACTCTAGATCCAGCTGAGGTCGAGGGAGAGTTTCATCAGGACGACGGCGTGATGACGGTGATGATGAAGCTACCGGCGCAGGGCTTCGCCTAAGCACTACAACGATATGATCGAGGTGGAAATCTGTGGAGGGGGGCACCGCACACGGCTAAACAATCAACTTGTGTGTCTATGGGGTGCCCCCCTCCCCCGTATATAAAGGAGTGGAGGAGGGGGCGGCCCTCTCTATGGCGCGCCCTAGGGGGAGTCCTACTCCCACCGGGAGTAGGATTCCCCCATCCCTAGTTGGAGTAGGAGAGGAAGGAAGGAGGAGAGAGGAAGAAGGAAAGGGGGGCGGGGGGGGGCACCCAATTCGGATTGGGCTTGGGGGGGGACGCCCCCACCTTGGCCGCCTCCTCCTCTCTCCCACTAAGGCCCAATAAGGCCCATACACTCCCTGGGGGGTTCCGGTAAACCCCAGGTACTCCGGTAAATGCCCGAACTCATCCAGAACCATTTCGATGTCCAAACATAGTCATCCAATATACTGATCTTTATGTCTCGACCATTTCGAGACTTCTCGTCATGTTTGTGATCATATCCGGGACTCCGAACTACCTTCGATACATCAAAACACATAAACTCATAATACCGATCGTCACCGAACATTAAGCGTGCGGACCCTACGGGTTCGAGAACTATGTAGACATGACCGAGACTCATCTCCGGTCAATAACCAATAGCGGAACCTGAATGCTCATATTGGTTCCTACATATTCTACGAAGATCTTTATCGGTCAAATCGCATAACAACATACGTTGTTCCCTTTGTCATCGGTATGTTACTTGCCCGAGGTTCGATCGTCGGTATCTCAATACCTAGTTCAATCTCGTTAACGGCAAGTCTCTTTACTCGTTCCGTAATGCATCATCCGTAACTAACTCATTAGTCACATTGCTTGCAAGGCTTATAGTGATGTGCATTACCTAGAGGGCCCAGAGATACCACTCCGATAATCGGAGTGACAAATCCTAATCTCGATCTATGACAACCCAACAAACACCATCAGAGCACCTGTAGAGTATCTTTATAGTCACCCAGTTACGTTACGACGTTTGATAGCACACTAAGTGTTCCTCCGGTATTCGGGAGTTGCATAATCTCATAGTCATAGGAACATGTATAAGTTACGAAGAAAGCAATAGCAATAAACTAAACGATCATAGTGCTAAGCTAACGGATGGGTCAAGTCAATCACATCATTCTCTAATGATGTGATCCCATTTATCAAATGACAACTCTTTGTCTATGGCTAGGAAACTTAACCATCTTTGATTAACGAGCTAGTCAAGTAGAGGCATACTAGTGACACTCTGTTTGTCTATGTATTCATACATGTGCTAAGTTTACGGTTAATACAATTCTAGCATGAATAATAAACATTTATCATGATATAAGGAAATATAAATAACAACTTTATTATTGCCTCTAGGCATGTTTCCTTTAGTAGGGCGACCTTCCTTTGGCCGCCGCATCCCTCGCCGCCTCGCGCTCCGACTGCTCGATGGCGAGCCCGAAGGCTTTGGTGTTTTTGCGGCGGAGCTGCCTCGCGTCGGTCTACGCTATCGTGAGGGAGATGTGGAGGACCGTCGCGAGGAGCTGGTCCTTCGAAATGGCAGGCTCGCGAAGATCGCCTTCCCCGTCAGTTGCCATTCGCAGCGTGCGGCGTTTCAGATTCTGGCATCCTCGTCCGTGTCAACGCCAGCACGAAGAACCAGCGATTGCCGGGGACGCCCTCCGGAGCAAGCAGAGAAGACATAAAGGGATGCGGGGGTGGCCGACTGGAGAGGTGCGGGGCGCCTGGAGCTACGCGGGTGCAACGGGCCGACACAGTCGTCTGCACTATGCCACCGAGCGACGGGGGACAACGCGGAGCCATAGCTTTCGATGCCGCCCCTGGTCCAGCCGCGAGCGCCACAGTGTGATGCAGACAACGAGCTCCTCCAAGTCACCGGCTCCGCGTCGCGCAGCAATGACCCCCTCGTCGTCGGATTCGCTGTTGGACACTATGCCAATGTCGTTGCTTACCATGGATCGAAAGGGGGGTGGATGGGAAGAGGAGGAGATGGAGAGAAGTGAGGGGGTTTGACTGTGGTCTAGGGTTTGTCCATATGAGGACGAGCTTTCCCATACCCGCCCCATATTTGAGCTGAGTTTGAGGGTTGCCGGTCAGTTCGGACGTCCGCGGCCGGTTTGGAGAGCCCGACTGGATGACAATTTTATGACTGGCACTGGCCGGGACGCGACCGGGCCGTCAATCGGTCAATTTGGGGATCCCGAGTGTAGATGCTCTTATCACCACGTGTGGCTTAACGTCACCTCAGAACAAAAAGTTATTTTTGGTGACAAAAATGATTTGTTCACTAATTACAAATGAGTTTACTTGCTGTAAATAAATTGGAAGAAGAAATACTTGCACAATTGCATCGTAAGCATTGACCATCGCAACTGTAAAAAAAGAAGAAGAAGAAAAAACACTGACCGTCGCAAACTGCTGAAGCCCAGCCATGGCTATCGATGAAAGCGGCCATTCGCCACCACCGATTCTCACGGCACGGGTGCCGCTGAGAACGATTCACCAGATACACTCACCACCAAGAGCTCCATGAAATTTGGATCCATGGCCTTCTCTGGCTCATGGGTCAGTAGGGGGGCATAATTTAGGGCTCACTAGGACGGACCTCCCTTATCGCAGCGTGCGTCTCCACAGGTGCTCGCACCCTATCCCCCAACCTCGTCCTCCCGGTGATTGGATTATTTGCTTGCTTCGCCGCTTCTTGATAGCCATTGCGCCATTGCCTGCCGTCTCTTCACCCCCCTTGTGGTATACTTGCATTCGTAACCTAGGATTGTATACATTTCGTGGAGCACGATGTTACTGAATCGAAATGTCACTAAGATGTTCGTGGACTGCTTGTTCGATCCCCCGTAGTGGTATTGCATTTTTCGTGATTCCCCCCTTTCTGGCTTAATTTATCTATTAAATCGCACATACTGGTTCCATTATGAATACATTGGGTCCGGTCTGAGCCGAGACAATTCTATGGTGCCATTATAGTGCCTTGTAGCAGGCCCTTCAATTGTGGTCTTCTTGCACACAAGCAGATCCATAACAGCTTCAGCTGCTTACAAATGTACGCTCTTATATTTTTTTACAGAGGAAGTACTCATTTGTGCACTAGACTGTTAGGTTAGGAGTAAATAGGGTACGGGTTCCATTTAATTCTTTATCTAGGGCAATAGGGAACTACCTGCTGGGCTAACCATGCTGTACATGCATATTTCTTGAAGCGAAACTACTATACGGACGACGTTTCCTTGGACGATTTGTGGACGACAGTAAATCAGCGGCTGGGCTGCAATTTCTTCTATGCATGGACAGTTCTAACCATAGCGTCGTGCAAGCATCGGCTTGATTTTGTCGTGTGCATAGCAGCGCTGTTCTTGAAGATGGATTGATTGCTGACTTAAATGTTTTAATAGGAAACAATGTCTCAAGGAAGCAAGAGCAAAACGAAAGCTGTTGCAATGGCTGATTTGGTGAGCTCTATGAAACAACAGCTCGACTATTACTGGTCACTAGGTGGGGCCACTGATAGGGGAATGAATTGCAGCCCTATTTGCAAAGTTCAGCAGCAGATCCGTGAGGTTGATAGATTCTCTTATGAGCCGTTCATTCTGTCCATTGGTCCATATCAGAGTAAATTGCAAAAAACCACCACAATTGCGGATCCTAAATCAAAAAACCACCATCATTTTTTTTGGCAAAAACCCATCACTATTGTGCTGACAGTTTGCGAAAAACGCTGATAGGTCAATTAGAGCAATTTGATTGAAAACCCGATGAGTAGGTCTCACTGTCAGGTGCCACGTGGCGCTGATGAAGACGGCGCTCGTCACACCGTTTGGATCACCCGTTAGGTTGACTTGGGACCCACCCCACTACAGTTAGCGTTGCCGCCGCCGATGGGGTCGATACGGCAGCGCCGCCCTCGTGCGCGGCAGCTCGCACCGCCGCCGCTGCTCCTTGCGCCCGCCGCCTGCCACCCTCTTTTCCTCTTCCTCTCCTCTTTCTGTGCGCGTCCGCAAGCCACATAGCTGCGGCCATGGCTCGGTCGGAGGTCAAAGCCGGTGGATCTTATGTCGCACGATCTCCAGCTCCAGTTAGCCCCGGACCACGTTCTTTGCTTCCTCGCGTCTCCAGGAGGTTCCTCGGGTGGGCAAGATCCGGAGCTTGGAGACGACGAGCACCGAGCCGTGGAGCGAAGCCGTCGAGGTGAGCCACATCAACGCCGGAACCCGTCGTCGTTCGCGCGCATGTGCACAGCTTGCACGAGGTGGAGCAGCATAAGAACTCCGCGTCCAGTGCTGGCGCTGGTTGGCTTCCGACGAGCCGAGCGTCGTCCAGAGCGGCGTCCATGGCGGGCAGGAGCTGCAGCGGCGGGCGGTGCGCCATGTCCGACGGCGGCGCAGGGCGAGGGCGGTGGGCTCGGGGGACCCAGCTGCACCGGCGGGCGCGCGTGCGGGCAGACCCAGCTACCGTGGCTGGCGCTGCTGCGCGAGTCAAAGCCCCTATCGACTTAACAGTATAGGCTAACGGTGTGACATTTGACCGCCACGTCAGCACTTACAACTGGGTTTCATCTGTCAGATTCTGTGTTAAAAGCTGCTTATTGATCGGTTAGTGTTTTTTACAAAAGGATTACTGAATACCTGGTGGTTTTTGCAAAAAAAAAATGAATGGTGATGGTTTTTTGATTTAGAGTCCATAATTGTGGTGGTTTTTTGCAATTTACTCATCCTGCATGGGCTTGTGTCAAGGGTGGCGAACTTCCTGAGTACGTGGACAGGTTCTGTACTGTGTTCTTCGGGATTTTTCCGTCTTAAGTATTTTGTTTTCATGAAAAAGATCATACTAACTGTACATAACCGATTGAATCAGCCCTCGGTTGCCTTCCGTTCCAGCCGTAACCCATTGACTGATGAGCCAAAAATAATCCTACTGCAGTGCATGCGTCCTACACCAGTTTTTCATCTCCCCCACTTAGCTTTTCATTATGCCTTTTAATAAAGAGTAAATTCCACTTTTTACCCCATATTTATACATTTGTGACACTAATTACTCCTTCGAGTGAAAATTCGTCTAGAATACCCCTTTTGAAATCTTTGGACCCTTGTTTTTTGATGCGTGTCCATCAGGTAAGCTGTGAGGTGACGCCCTGTATCCAAAAACATGTGGACGGCCACAAGGAGTGGAATAGATAGACAAGAGAAGCTTGGACAAGATCGCCAATGATGCGCCCTCCGATCCTTACAGTTTTTTTTACAAATCAATGACGCAACATGCCGATCCTATCGACCATAAACAGACAAAATGTAAAACTGGGTTAAAACCGTGTTAAAAGTCTCCAAAATCTGACATTTCGATAAAAGTTCCGCTAAATAGGGTAATATGTGTCACAAATGTACAACTACAAGGTAAAAAATGGAATTCACTCTTTAATAAACACAAGTGCATATAGGAATCCAAGTAAATAGCAACGACAATTATTAACAAGTTATATATCTTTTCCCTTTGTCTCCCTTCTACCTTGATCGGAAACAGTTCTACACCACAAGTAAATCCCTCTATTGAAACTGCTCTACAGGTCCATCGTTTTAGCTTCAGGTTCATTATCTCTTTAAATTGAGCCACGAGAAGGAGCCACCAAGGCCGGTGTTCATCGCCCATTCGCCCTGGCTACGAGGAAACGGTCAGTTTTTCACGTACACACTTATTTGACTACAATTTCAAATTGAATTTGTTTTTTTGCAAGAATTTGTAACTGTAGGACGCACATTCATCTTCCACCAACCTGCACGACGAATTTGCAGGCTAGCATTGTTACATACCCAGACAGGATAACTACGCTTTTGTGGACCTATATATACTTCTCAATATATACTTCTCACATGTTGTTTCAGGCAGACATGGTTAGAGATCCATCAAAAATTAAACTACTGCCATTTTTGTTCTACACATGTTCCCTATGAAATGGCTTTTCGTTGTACATGGCTTGGATTTTTTTTTATTTCCTAACTGTTTGATCATATGTATGTTTATGGCACATGTAGTTCTTTGTACACAAGCATAAGCTGCAGATATGGTTGATGGAAGTATGAGGTATGTTCTCCACATTTTCGAAGATAGAAACTTTCTATGGGCATAGCTGGAGTGATGTCTTTTTTATTTACAATACATACACCGTTGAATGATGACTTGTGGTTGTATGCCCTTTGTATATTTGGTGGATTTACCTACGATTAGTAATGAGATTATGTATTCCTAAATTATTCTCAAATATACCTTTGCAGGCTATGCATTATGATCCAAACGGGAGATTTGACAAAACCTGATATTTTTCAACAAAGAGGTTTCTTCATCGGTTGTGAAAATTACAATATTTAACACATGTTTTCTTAGTTGTGTTTTCAACCAACCAATGTATCCTCGAACAAAACTAACACACTTTCCCATGAAAAAATAACAATTGTGCTGGATGGACAACAATGGACGTAGGCTGGCATCCTCCTGTTCGTGTGTGTCAAATATCTTCAGAATTGTAAGCACGTTTAATCCCGGTCTGCTATTTATTAGGTCGCCAGACGGCTAACGACATCCAACGTAGAAATAATCTCAAAATAAAATATGTGGAAAATAAACTACTCGCCCAATCAGCAAGACGGCGATCTAATCCATGGTATCGTTTACTTATTGCAAAGTCACCCAATCCTACTAGGGTTCAAGGTCACACAACATCAATAGAGGACCCACAACCAAAATCGCAAAAGAAATGACCCACGGCCGAGAGCCCGAGAGGGTCATGTCAATTTGCATGCCACAAACTCCGGACCAAAAATCCTTGGCAAGTAACACGCACCACGCTGCCGCGCTTAGTTGAGGCAGCTGCATGAGATTATGTGATTATGTCCATGGATGAGCTCATGTGAGAGGTACCTTACCTGACCCTCTCCCCTCTCGGGCTCTCGGCTGGGGCTGCGCGCGTCGTGGCTCCGTTGAGATCATGTTGAGCGTAGACGTCTTGCCTCCGTTTTGTCTGGTCTCGACGACGGGTACCTACTTGCGAGGTTTTAGATAGCTAGGTTGGGTCCATGGTAGATGGGCATGGCTCTGGCTGGCTGGCTGGCTGGTACGAGCGGCCGGTGCAGATCCATCATGGCCGCGCCGCGTGGACATGACGGACGTGCTTCGGCATTGCCACACCGATGCAAGATCGTACGACACACAGCACAGGCCGCGTTGGTCCACACCCCAGACGGTGCACGCTCTCGTTCGACGCATGGGCTGGAGAGCCAAACACAGGCCAGGCCACTCGTACGGATCCAGCCTCGATTATTTTCTTCGAAACTGGGGCAAAAACAGAGTGTGCCCGGACGATAAATTTGTGGCTGCCGCGGTCATCCGTAACTATAGCGACCGTGTCCTCCTCCTCCATGCATGCAAATTTTCAGAAACAATAAAGAAATGCTCCGTGCATGCATGCATATGCACGCGTGGCATGGTGGTCTCAGACCTTTCGTTTGTATAACTCGTTACTCGTCGCATGCACAAGCTATAGCTCACGGCTCAATCGATCCATGCATCCATTACTTTTTTTTTTGCGGCTCCATGCATCCATTACTTCCTCGCCAGCCTGTGCGTGTACCCATGTTGTACTAGTACGTACGCCGGTGTGAAGAGCAACGCCCGAACCAAATTAATCGACAAGGAGAATCGCCGGAGCTTTGCACTGTGTGCGAGCGGCGGTGCAGTTGAACTCGCACACATGTCGCCGGCGCGGCTCGGGTGCGGGCGGTGTGGTCACAAACTGCCAAATTGGGTAAATATTGTAAAACGACGGTTAAAGTCTTAACTAATCATGCGATTGCAAAGATTTAAAAGATTACGGGAAGGTGATGCGTAGTTTCTGCCTACTTGGTCTCAGTTTGTTCCTTCAAACCTGCACTTGATCAGGAAGGTGATGATCCGTCACTCTGGGTCGGCACGCCTGCTATGGTAGTCTTTCGTACTTTCGTTTGTGGTTGGGGTGGGTAGTTTTTTTTGGTGAATACGCTTAGTAGCGTATCGTTTCATTGATAGGTAGGAGGGTGAACACAAGTTACAAGGATGCTCCCTCGCAGACGTACACAAGCCGGCGTCTAGGAGGTTGCAAGGTGGAGCAGAGGGAGAAGGATGCTCAGCCTCGGGACACAAGGTTGAAGTTACAGGGATAATCGCAGCTAGCCCTCGAGCACCCGCCTTACCCCAGAGGCGGGGATCGTCTTTGATCGAGCGTATTAGGTCTTCAGTGGAGGGACACCGGTTCTCGAAGATGACCGCGTTGCGGTGCTTTCAAATGGACCAAGCGGAGAGTGCCACGATGGAGTTGAGGCCCTTCCGTAGGCAGCCCGGGGATTCATCAACGGCCTTGGACCACCACGTGAAGAAGATTGTGTCACCAGCATGTGTCAGCCATGTGTAGCATAGGTCAGATTCTTTCAGGTTTCTATTTCCTACTGTCTTTTGGGCTAGGCTTCCTCCTACTCAGGTTTTTTTTGCCTCGTCTCTTGCTCTTGTCCGTGATGAGCTGTTTTGTTGCTCGTACGTTACGCTGCTCAATCGATCGACGGTGTAATGGATGCATGGATCGATTGGTTCCCTATAGTCTCTTTTATTTTCTGTTGTCCATTGGTTCCCTTTTTTTATTGCTTGTACTTGGGACTGTCAGTGTTCGTGTCAACACACGGTGTGCACTTTTCCTTGACAAAAAAAAGCCGATGTGCACTGGAATGTGTCTCTTGAAACATAACACATAACAAAAAAATGTAGTATATTGTATTACTTTGAGCACATAATATTTTAAAAAAGAAATAAAAAGAGAACACTGGTTGAATTGAATGAGTTTCCTGGTGCATGTGGTAAAAAAATGTAAACAAAAGGGGAACGGGTAGTAGAAAATTAAAGCTCACCCTTTGATCAACAAAAAATATATATTATGGAACAAGAGTTAAATTGCATATAACTAGTTATTGGACCATTTACTTCTTTCTTAGTACACATCACTAGTTGTAGGTGAACTATAGGGAAAATAAAAAATATTTTTAAATAAAAAATTAAGTTACACATGGATAACACACATGTAATTGTGCATGATCGACGGACACGGAACTACATGCAATCAAACATTTGTGCAAGCATATGGCAATATTTCAAGAAAATAAATTAAATTGCACACAAATAGCAAGCATGCAATTATGTGTGATCGACGGACATGCAACTGCATGCGACTGTCGTGTGTATAACTAATGGCACTATTTTCTAAAAGAAAAATGTTAAGTTGCACAGAGATTGTGGTCGTGCATTTGCGCATGCGTGGAGGACATGCAATTGCATGTGGTCGACGTGTGTAAAATCAGGTGATGTTGTTTTGAAAATTAAAAATCAAAACATCACTATTTAGAAAAAAATCAAAACATAAAAAATTTAGAAAGAAAAGCAAAAAATGAAAAAAAAAATGAAAAGGTCAATAATAAACCCACATACCAAGCCGCCCAAGTTTCTTGTCCCCCCTAGCATCCTAGTTACCCCCATCTGGTGTGGCTTGAAGTTGCATGTGGGCTACAACATATGTAGTTACATGCAAGTAGGTGACCCATTTGGAAAACAAACACGTGTATAGGAAAGATTAAAAAACACGTAAAAATCATGGTAGACATGCAATTGCCCTCTTGCCAAACAAAAGATCATTGAATTGTTGTCGCGTTGAAGACATGCAATTACTGTCGAGAATGACACTTACAGTTGCATGCCTAGGAAGACACTTGTAGTTGGGGGTGGGGAGTAACGCTTGCAGTTTCATGGCTACTATCGGGCATGCCCCACGCCACTCCTACCCCGTCGTTGTCGCCTCCGACAAAACAAATCCCCAGTTGCAACCCTGTTGGAAGACATGCAATTGCAGTTGGGGGACGACACTTGTAGTTGCATGACTATTGTGGGACATGCAACTAACCTCTTCTCCTCGAGATCCCTCCGACAAAACAAAAGCCTGATTGCAACCAAGTAAGAAAGACATGCACTTGCATGAGTACAGTTGGACATGCAGTTGTGGGGATCTTGTCGGGCTTGCAACTGGCCCGCCCCCTCTACCAACGTCCCCTCCGACAGAACAAAAAACTCCAGTTGTGGTCGGGCTAGAAGACATGCTGTTGCGGTCGGGTGCGACACTTGCAGTTGCATGCCTAGTGTCAAACATGCAACTGGCCCACCCCATCTCTCGCAGCCCCCTCCGACAAAACAAAGGTCCAGTTGCAACCATGTTGGGGGACATACAGTTGCGGCCGGGTGCGGCGCTTGCAGTTGCAAGGCTGTTGTCCGGCTTGCAACTGGCCCACCCCCTCCGACAAAACAAAAACGTCCAGTTGTGGTCGGGTTACAGGACATGCAATTGCGATCGGGTGTGACACTAGCAGTTGCGGGGTTGTTCTCGAGCTTGCAACTGGCCCGTCCCCTCCGACAGAACAAACAAGTCAAGTTGCGGTCGGGTTACAAGACATGTAGTTGCGGTCGGGTGCGACATTTGTAGTTGCATTACTAATGTCGGACATGCAACTGGCCCGCTCCCTTCAACAAAACAAAAAAGTCCAGTTGCGGTCAGGTTAATTACAAGACATGCAGTTGCGGTCGGGTGTGACATTTGCAGTTGCATTCCTAGTGTTGGACATGCAACTGGCCCGCCCCCTCCGACAAAACAAAGGTCCAATTGCAACCATGTTGGGGGACATGCAGTTGTGGTCGGGTGCGGCGCTTGCAGTTGCAGGGATGTTGTCGGGCTTACAACTAGCCCGCCCCCTCTACCGGCACCCCCACCGACAGAACAAAAAGGCCCAGTTGCAGTTGGGCTAGAAGACATGCAGTTGCGGTCGGGTGCGACACTTGCAGTTGCATTCCTAGTGTCGGTCATTGATAACCCACAAGTATAGCGGATCAATTGTAGCCTCTTTCGATAAGTAAGAGTGTCGAACTCAACGAGGAGCTAAAGGTAGAACAAATATTCCCTCAAGTTCTATCGACCACCGATACAACTCTACGCACACTTAACATTCACTTTACCTAGAACAAGTATGAAACTAGAAGTACTTTGTAGGTGTAAAAGGATAGGTTTGCAAGAATATAAAGAGCACGTAAATAAAAATTAGGGGTTGTTTAGGTAAAGAAGCAATAAAGTTAGTATAGCGAGTGTGGAAAAGTGGTGGTAGGAGTTGCGAAATTGTCCATAAGCAATTGACTACATTACTAGACTGATAGCAAGTTTTTATGTGGGAGAGGCCACTTCTAGCATGTCATCCCTGACTTGGAATTCTATGCACTTATGATTGGAACTATTAGCAAGCATCCGCAACTACTAACATTCATTAAGGTAAAACCCAACCATAGATTAAGATATATTGGTCCGCCTTCAATCCCGTATGCATCAATTTCTATGCTAGGTTGAAGCTTCTGTCACTCTTGCCCTCCAATACATAGTCCTATCAACATACAACTAACCCTATGGTGTGATCCACGCGCGCGCTCATATGATGGGCACCGAAGGACAACAACATAACCACAGGCAAATTAAACCAATCATAGCAATTCACCAATCACCGATATGACAACGAAAATCTACCCAGACATCATAGGATGGCAACACATCATTGGATAACAATATGAAGCATAAAGTGCCATGTTCAAGTAGAGGGTACAGCGGGTTGCGGGAGAGTGGACTGTTGTAGATAGATGGGGGAAGGTGATGAAGATGTTAGTGAGGATGACGGAGGTGTTGGTGTAGATCGTCGTCGCATGATGATGGCCCGGGCGGCGTTCCGGCGCCACCGGGAGAGAGGGGGAGAGGGCCCCCTTCTTCTTCTTCTTCCTTGACCTTCTCCCTAGATGGGAGAAGGGTTTCCCCTCTGGTCCATGGCCTCCATGGTGGCGGAGGGGCGAGAGCCCCTCCGAGATTGGATCTGTCTCTCTGTCTCTCTCTCTGTTTCTGCGTTCGCTGATTTTGCCCTTTCATCGTTTCTTAAATTTTCGGAGATCCGTAACTCCGATTGGGCTGAATTTTGGACACGATTTTTATCCAGATATTGGCTTTCTTGCGGCGAAAGAAGGGCACCAACCTCCTTACGGGGTGGCCACGAGGGCCCAGGGCGCGCCTGACCCCCTGCGGCGCACCCCTGCCTCGTGGCCCCCTCGGGCATCGTCTCGCGTTGATTCTTCTTCCCGAAAATCACATATATTCCAAAGAAAATCTTCGTCAGTTTTTATCCTGTTTGGACTTCGTTTGATATGGATTTTCTGTGAAACAAAAAAATGCAACAAACAGGAACTAGCACTGGGCACTGGATCAATATGTTAGTCCCAAAAATAGTATAAAAAGTTGCCAAAAGTATATTAATGTTGTATAATATTGGCATGGAACAATCAAAAATTATAGATACAACGGAGACGTATTAGCATCCCCAAGCTTAATTCCTGCTCGTCCTCGAGTAGGTAAATGATAAAAACGATAATTTTTGATGTGGAATGCTACCTAGCATAATCTTGATCATGTAATCTAATCATGGCATGAATATTAAGACACTAGTGATTCAAAGCAATAGTCTATCATTTGACATTAAGACAATAATACTTCAAGCATACTAATAAAGCAATCATGTCTTTTCAAAATAACATAGCCAAAGAAAGCTCATCCCAAAATCATATAGTTTGGCTATGCTTCATCTTCGTCACACAAAATGCTCCCATCACACATATAGTTTGGCTCTTACTTTTTCAACTTTCCCGCAATACATGAGCCGTGAGCCATGGACATAGCACTATAGGTGGAATAGAGTATGATGGTGGAGGTTGTGCGGAGAAGACAGAAAGGAGAAAGTCTCACACTGACGCGGCTAATCAACAGGAGATGGAGATGACCATCAATTGATGTCAATGTGAGGAGTAGGGATTGCCATGCAACAGATGCACTAAGAGCTATAAGTGTATGAAATCTCAAACTGGAAACTAAGTGGGTGTGCATCCAACTTGCTTGCTCATGAAGACCTCGGGCATTTGAGGAAGCCCATCATCGGATATACAAGCCAAGTTCTATAATGAAAATTCCCACTAGTATATGGAAGTGATAACTCAAGAGACTCTCTATATGAAGAACATGGTGCTACTCTGAAGCACAAGTGTGGTAAAAGGATAGTAACATTGCCCCTTCTCTCTTTTCACTCATTTTTTTCTCTTTTTTTCTTTTTTTCTTTTTTTGTGGGCTTCTTTGGCCTCTCTTTTTTTT
>NC_041382.1:743511211-743561757 GCF_002162155.2 Triticum dicoccoides | reverse complement strand
TAATGATGATTATCACACTTTTATTTACTTACAACTCAATATTACAACTCGATACTAGAACAAAGATATGACTCTATATGAATGCCTCCGGCGGTGTACCGGGATGTGCAATGATCTAGAGTAGCAATGACATCAAAAAACGGATGAGCCATGAAAACATCATGCTAGGTATCTTACGATCATGCAAAGCAATATGACAATGAATGCTCAAGTCATGTATATGATGATGATGGAAGTTGCATGGTAATATATCTCGGAATGGCTATGGAAATGCCATAATAGATAGGTATGTTGGCTGTTTTGAGGAAGATATAAGAAGGCTTATGTATGATAGAGCATATCGTATCATGGGGTTTGGATGCACCAACGAAGTTTGCACCAACTCTCGAGGTGAGAAAGGGCAATGCACGGTACCGAAGAGGCTAGCAATGATGGAAGGGTGAGAGTGCGTATAATCCATGGACTCAACATTAGTCATAAATAACTCACATACTTATTGCAAAAATCTATTAGTCATCGAAACAAAATACTACGCGCATGCTCCTAGGGGTATAGATTGGTAGGAAAAGACCATGCTCGTCCCCGACCGCCACTCATAAGGAAGACAATCAATAAATACCTCATGCTCCAACTTCGTTACATAATGGTTCACCATACGTGCATGCTACGGGAATCACAAACTTCAACACAAGTATTTCTACAATCCACAACTACCCACTAGCATGACTCTAATATCACCATCTTTATATCGCAAAACTATTGCAGGGAATCAAACATATCATATTCAGTGATCTACAAGTTTTATGTAGGATTTTATGATTAACCATGTGAATGACCAATTCATGTCATCTCTCTAAATAGATATAAGTGAAGCAAGAGAGTTTAATTTTTTCTACAAAAGATATGACCACGCTCTAACAAATATAAATGAAGTAAAAGAGCATTCTACAAATGGCGGTTTTCAATGTAAAGAGAAATAGGCAATCCAAACTTTAAATGATATAAGTGAAGCACATGAAGCATTCTATAAAGCCATACTCAAAAGATATAAGTGAAGTGCAATGAGAATTCTATAAATCAACCATGGACTATCTCATACCAGCATGGTGCATAAAATAAAAGTGAAAACCAAATGCAAAATACGCTCCAAGATTTGCACATATCGCATGAACGAAACGAATCCGAAAACATACCAATACTTGTTGAAGAAAGATGGGATGCGTTCCGGGGCATCCCCAAGCTTAGACGCTTGAGTCTCCTTGAGTATTTACTTGGGGTGACTTGGGCATCCCCAAGCTTGAGTTCTTGCCTCTCCTCCTTTTCCTCATATTGAGACCTCCTCGATCCTCGAGCACTTCATCCACACAAAACTCATCAAAAAGTTCAACAAGATCAGTTAGTATAATAAAGCAAATCACTACTCTAATTACTGTTGCAAACCAATTCATGTTTTGTTTTTGCATTTTAGCTACTCTAATATAACTTTTCCATGTCTTAATCCACTGATAGAAATTGATAGTTTCATCAAAACAAGCAAACTATGCATCAAAAACAGAATTTGTCTTAAACAGGACAGTCTGTAGTAATCTGAACATTCACCATACTTCTGGTACTCCAAAAATTCTCAAAAATTTAGGACAAATAAACAATTTGTATAGAGAGTGCAAAAAGTTTCAGAACCATTTGACGTTCCAGTAAAAAATGTAAAATCGCGCACTACAGCCAAAGTTTTTGTTCTGCACCGCACAAACCAACAAGCAATGTAAACATCCTAAAGGCAAATCTTGGCATATTATTTTTTATTATACAATGGAATTATACAAGGGGATAATTATTTTTGTTGAAAAGTTTCTGTAATCAATATTCATAAAGTTTCCCCCACTTCAACAATGCTTGTCTCTCTCACTTTCACTTTCCTTTTTGAAAAGTTTTGGATTCTTCTCTTTATTTTTTTGGTTTTTAAACTATATAAAAGCACTCAACAAAAATAAATGACTCTCTAAAAATTCCGGGTTGTCTCCCTGGCAGCGCTTTCTTTAAAGCCATTAAGCTAGGCATAAGGTGCTCAAGTAATGAATCCACCCAGATCCCAAGGTATATCAAAGCCAATTTTAATTAACAATGATTTGTGATTTAGTAGTGAGCACAAAGCAACATATATCATGTAATGACGAAGTCTAACTCTCTTCCTATGCATCAACATGTCATAAAAGAACAATTCATGCACACATAGTAAATGCCAATGAATAGTATAAACAATTTCTTGCAATTTTATCATATTGGAAACATGGAGAGGCGGAGATGTAGTTCCTCTCTCATAATAATTGCAAGTAGGAGCAGCAAGCACATGCATATTATATCTATCAAAATCATCATGTGTAGTAGTGAAACATAACCCATCAATATAATCCTTAATAAGGGCAAACTTCTCCGATATAGTGTAGTCGGGAGAATTCAAATATATAATAGGACTATCACGCGTGGGTGCAATAGCAACAATTTCATGTTTAACATAAGGAACTATAGTAAGTTCATCTCCATAAGCATAATTCATATTGGCATCTTGGCCACAAGCATAGCAAGCATCATCAAAAAGGGATATTTCAAAAGAATCAACGGGATCATAACAATCATCATAGGAATCATCCTTCGGTAAGCACGAAGGGAAATTAAACAATGTATGAGTTGAAGAGTTACTCTCATTAGAAGGTGGGAACGAGTAGCTAATCTGCTCTTCCTCCTTTTGTTCTTCTCTCTCCTCATCATCTTTTTCATCCAATGAGCTCACAGTTTCATCAATTTCTTCTTCCATAGACTCCTGCAAAATATTAGTCTCTTCTCGGACAACGGAGACTTTCTCAATAAATTCATCAATATCATAATTGTATTTATAATTCTCATAGCAATATTTAAGGATAGCTAAATTTTCAGATCTATAAACTGAATCATCAAAATCTTCAAACTCTTTAAACAAAGATTCAATTTCATAAGCACACATAAAAGCAACAAATTCTTCTGTTTGTTCCACATCATAATAATCATATATACCATTAGCATAAGAAGCCAAGGTTTCATCATCATTAAATTCACATGAAAAGGGAAGGTGTGGAGCCTTCATTCTAGAGCAACAAGTGTAATCATATCTCAAGCATAGTTGCCGAGCATACCAATGTAACATATAAATTTGATCCCATAACAAGCGATAATCCATAAAGTATTCACGTTGATCCAACGTTACTCCCATTATAAAGTTGAATGGGGTTTTCTCAGGATTATCAAAGTAGTACATAATATCTTTCACATAATGAGCATCGAGGGTTTTAGGAGGTTCCCCATCTCCATGAGTAGCAAGTAAACCTAATTTTTTTGGTATTTCGTGTTCCATATCCATAACTAAAGATAGAGAACAATTTAGAACAGCAAATAAAAAAATTACTTAGTGATAAAGCAAACAAGCACACACGAGAATATTCACCCCATGCTATAACTCCCCAGCAACAGCGCTAGAAAAGGTCTTGATAACCCACAAGTATAGGGGATCAATTGTAGCCTCTTTCGATAAGTAAGATTGTCGAACCCAATGAGGAGCTAAAGGTAGAACAAATATTCCCTCAAGTTCTATCGACCACTGATACAACTCTATGCACGCTTAACGTTCGCTTTACCTAGAACAAGTATGAAACTAGAAGTACTTTGTAGGTGTAACGGGATAGGTTTGCAAGAATATAAAGAGCACGTAAATAAAAACTAGGGGCTGTTTAGTTAAAGAAGCAATAAAGTTAGTATAGCGAGTGTGGAAAAGTGGTGGTAGGAGTTGCGAAAGTGTCCATAAGCAATTGACTACGTTACTAGACTGATAGCAAGTTTTATGTGGGAGAGTCCACTTCTAGCATGTCATCCCTGACTTGGAATTCTATGCACTTATGATTGGAACTATTAGCAAGCATCCGCAACTACTAACGTTCATTAAGGTAAAACCCAACCATAACATTAAGATATATTTCTCCCCCTTCAATCCAGTATGCATCAATTTCTATGCTAGGTTGAAGCTTCTGTCACTCTTGCCCTCCAATACATAGTCCTATCAACATACAACTGACCCTATGGTGTGATCCAGGCGCGCGCTCATATGATGGGCACCAAAGGAAAGCAACATAACCACAAGCAAATTGAACCAATCATAGCAATTCACCAATCACCGATAGGACAACGAAAATCTACCCAGACATCATAGGATGGCAACACATCATTGGATAATAATATGAAGCATAAAGCACCATGTTCAAGTAGAGGGTACAACGGGTTGCGGGAGAGTGGACTGCTGTAGATAGATGGGGGAAGGTGATGAAGATGTTGGTGAGGATGACGGAGGTGTTGGTGTAGATTGTCGCCGCACGATGATGGCCCCGGCGGCGTTCCGGCGCCACCGGGAGAGAAGGGGAGAGGGCCCCCCTTCTTCTTCTTCTTCCTTAACATTCTCCCTAGATGGGAGAAGGGTTTCCCCTCTGGTCCATGGCCTCCATGGCGGTGGAGGGGCGAGAGCCCCTCCGAGATTGGATTTGTCTCTCTGTCTTTCTCTGTTTCTGCGTTCGCAGATTCTGCCCTTTCACCGTTTCTTAAATTCCCAGATATCTGTAACTTCGATTGGGCTAAATTTTGGACACGGTTTTTATCCGTATATTGGCTTTCTTGCAGCAAAAGAAGCGAACCAACCGCCTTACGGGGTGTCCACGAGGGACCAGGGCATGCATGACCCCCTGGGGCGTGCCCCCCTGCCTCGTGGCCCCCTCGGGCATCGTCTGCTGGGGAACGCAGTAATTTCAAAAAAATTCCTACACACACGCAAGATCATGGTGATGCATTGCAACGAGAGGGGAGAGTATCATCTACGTACCCTCATAGACCGTAAGCGGAAGCGTTATGACAACGCGGTTGATGTAGTCGTACGTCTTCACGATCGACCGATCTAGCACCGAAGGTACGGCACCTTCGCAATGTTCACATGTTCAGCTCGGTGACGTCCCGCGAACTCACGATCCAGTAGAGCTTCGAGGGAGAGTTTTGTCAGCACGAAGGCGTGATGACGGTGATGATGATGCTACCGGAATAGTGCTTCGCCTAAGCACCGCTATGATATAACCGAGGTGGATTATGGTGGAGGGGGGCACCGCACACGGCTAAAAGATCAATGATCAACTTGTGTGTCCATGGGGTGCCCCCTCCCCCGGAGTGGAGGAGGGGGAGGGCCGGCCCTCTCTATGGCGCGCCCTGGGGGAGCCCTTTCCAAGTAGTAGTAGGAGCCCTTCCAAGTAGGAGTAGGAGAGGAAGAAAGGAGGAGAGAGGAAGGAATGAAAGGGGGGACGGATTGGGCTTGGGGGCGCGCCTCCCTCTTTTCCCTTCCCTCTCCTCTATTCCACTAAGGCCCAATAAGGCCCATATACTTCCCGGAGGGTTCCGGCAACCTCCCGGTACCCCGGAAAAATGCCCGAACTACTCGGAACCATTCCGATGTCCAAATATAGGCTTCCAATATATCGATCTTTATGTCTCGACCATTTCAAGACTCCTCGTCATGTCTGTGATCAAATCCGGGACTCTGAACTACCTTCCGTACATCAAAACACATAAACTCGTAATACCGATCGTCACCGAATGTTAAGCATGCGGACCCTACGGGTTAGAGAACTATGAAGACATGACCGAGACTCCTCTCCGGTCAATAACCAATAGCAGAACCTAGATGCTCATATTGGTTCCTACATATTCTATGAAGATCTTTATCGGTCAAACCGCATAAGGGTATACGTTGTTCCCTTTGTCATCGGCATGTTACTTGCCCGAGATTCAATCATTGGTATCTCAATACCTAGTTCAATCTCGTTACAGGAAAGTCTCTTTACTCGTTCCGTAATGCAACATCCCTTAACTAACTCATTAGTCACATTGCTTGCAAGGCTTATAGTGATGTGCATTACCGAGAGGACCCAGAGATACCTCTCCGACAACCGGAGTGACAAATCCTAATCTTGATCCATGCCAACTCAAAAAACACCATCGGAGACACTTGTAGAGCACCTTTATAATCACCCAGTTACGTTGTGACGTTTGGTAGCACACAAAGTGTTCCTCTGGTATTCGGGAGTTGTATGATCTCATAGTCATAGGAACATGTATAGTTATGGAGAAAGCAAAGCAACAAACTAAACGATCATCGTGCTAAGCTAACAGATGGGTCAAGTCAATCACACCATTCTCTAATGATGTGATCCTGTTAATAAAATGACAACTCATGTTCATGGTTAGGAAACATAACCATCATTGATTCAATGAGCTAGTCAAGTAGAGGCAAACTAGTGACACGCTGTTTGTCTATGTATTCACACATGTATTAAGTTTCCAGTTAATACAATTCTAGCATGAATAATAAACATTTATCATGATATTAGGAAATATAAATAACAACTTTATTATTCCCTCTAGGGCATATTTCCTTCAGTCTCCCACTTGCACTAGAGTCAATAATCTAGATTACATTGTAATGATTCTAATGTTGGGGAACGTAGCATAAATTCAAAATTTTCCTACGTGTCACCAAGATCTATCTATGGAGTCATCTAGCAATGAGGGAGGAGTGGATCTACATACCCTTGTAGATCGCGCGCAGAAGCGTTCAAGAGAACGGGGTTGATGGAGTCGTACTCGTCGTGATCCAAATCACCGATGATCCTAGCGCCGAACGGACGACACCTCCGCGTTCAACACACGTATGGAGCAGCGACATCTCCTCCTTCTTGATCCATCAAGGGGAAAGGAGAGGTTGATGGAGATCCAGCAGCACGACGGCGTGGTGGTGGAAGTAGCGGGATTCCAACAGGGCTTCGCCAAGCGTTGCGGGAGGAGGGAGATGTGTCATGGGAGGGAGAGGGAGGCGCCAGGGCTTAGGTGTTGCTGCCCTCCCTTCCCCCCACTATATATAGGGCCAAGGGAGAGGGGGGGTGCAGCCTTGGCCCTTCCTCCAAGGAAGGGTGCGGCCAGGGAGGAGTCCATCCTCCCCAAGGCACCTAGGAGGTGCCTTCCCCCTTTAGGACTCTTCCTTTCCCTTATCTCTTGGCGCATGGGCCTCTTGGGGATGGTGTACTTGGACCATATAGGCCAAGGTGCACACCCCTACAGCCCATGTGCCCCCCCCGGGGCAAGTGGACCCCTTTGGTGGACCCCCGGACCCCTTTCGGCACTCCCGGTACAATACCGATAATGCGCGAAACTTTTCCGGCGACCAAAACAAGACTTCCCATATATAAATCTTTACCTCCGGACCATTCCGGAACTCCTCGTGACGTCCGGGATCTCATCCGGGACTCCGAACAACTTTCGGGTTACCGCATACTAATATCTCTATAACCCTAGCGTCACCGAACCTTAAGTGTGTAGACCCTACGGGTTCGGGAGACACGTAGACATGACCGAGACGACTCTCCGGCCAATAACCAACAATGGGATCTGGATACCCATGTTGGCTCCCACATGCTCCTCGATGATCTCATCGTATGAACCACGATGTCGAGGATTCAATCAATCCCGTATACAATTCCTTTGTCTATCGGTATGTTACTTGCCCGAGATTCGATCGTCGGTATCCCGATACCTTGTTCAATCTCGTTACTGGAAAGTCTCTTTACTCGTTCCGTAACACATCATCCCGTGATCAACTCCTTGATCACATTGTGCACATTATGATGATGTCCTACCGAGTGGGCCCAGAGATACCTCTCCGTTTACACGGAGTGACAAATCCCAGTCTCGATTCGTGCCAACCCAACAGACACTTTCGGAGATACCCGTAGTGCACCTTTATAGTCACCCAGTTACGTTGTGACGTTTGGCACACCCAAAGCACTCCTACGGTATCCGGGAGTTGCACAATCTCATGGTCTAAGGAAATGATACTTGACATTAGAAAAGCTTTAGCATACGAACTACATGATCTTTGTGCTAGGCTTAGGATTGGGTCTTGTCCATTACATCATTCTTCTAATGATATGATCCCGTTATCAATGACATTCAATGTCCATGGTCAGGAAACCGTAACCATCTATTGATCAACGAGCTGGTCAACTAGAGGCTTACCAGGGACATGGTGTTGTCTATGTATCCACACATGTATCTGAGTTTCCTATCAATACAATTCTAGCATGGATAATAAACGATTATCATGAACAAGGAAATATAATAATAACTAATTTATTATTGCCTCTAGGGCATATTTCCAACAGTCTCCCACTTGCACTAGAGTCAATAATCCAGTTCACATCGATATGTGATTAACACTCAAGGTCACATCCCCATGTGACTAACACCCAAAGAGTTTACTAGAGTCAATAATCTAGTTCACATTACCATGTGATTAACACTTGATGAGTTCTGGGTTTGATCATGTTATGCTTGTGAGAGATGTTATAGTCAACGGGTCTGAATCTTTCAGATCCGTGTGTGCTTTACAAATCTCTATGTCATCTCCTAGATGCAGCTACCACGTTCTATTTGGAGCTATTCCAAATAACTGTTCTACTATATGAATCCAGTTCACTACTCAGAATAATCTGGATTAGTGTCAAAGTTTGCATCGGCGTAACCCTTTACGACGAACTCTTTTATTACCTCCATAACCGAGAAATATATCCTTATTCCTCTAAGGATAATTTAGACCGCCATCTGGTGATCTACTCCTAGATTACCTTTGTACCCTCCTGCCAGATATGTGGCAAGGCACACATCAGGTGCGGTACTTAGCATGGCATACCGTATAGAGCCTATGACAAAAGCATAGGGGACGACCTTCGTCCTTCCTCTTTCCTCTGCCGTGGTCGAGCTTTAAGTCTTAACTTCATACCTTACAACTCAGGCAAGAACTCCTTTGACTGATCCATCTTGAACTCCTTCAAAATCTTGTCACGGTATGTCTTCATTTGAAAGTACTATTAAGCGTTTTGATCTATCCTTATAGATCTTGATGCTCAATGTTCAAGTAGCTTAATCCAGGCTTTCCATTGAAAACACTTTCCAAATAACCCTATATGCTTTCCAGAAATTCTAAATCATTTCTGATCAACAATGTGTCAACAACATATACTCATCAGAAATTCTATAGTGCTCCCACTCACTTCTTTGAAAATACAAGTTTCTCATAAACTTTGTATACACCCAAAATCTTTGATCATCTCATCAAAGCATACATTCCAACTCCGAGATGCTTACTCCAGTCCTTAGAAGGATTGTTGGAGCTTTGCATACTTGTTAGCATCTTTCAGGATTGACAAAACCTTCCGGTTGTATCACATACAACCTTTCCTCAAAATCGCCGAGGAAAAAATGTTTTGATATCCTATCTGCAAGATTTCATAAATAATGCAGTAATTGCTAACATAATTCCAACAAACTCTTAGCATCGCTACGAGTGAGAAAGTCTCATCGCAGTCAACCCCTTGAAGTTGCCGGTAGTCATCTTAACGACAAGTCGAGCTTTCTTAATGGTGACACTTATCATCATTGTCTGTCTTCCTTTTAAAATCCATCTGCACCCAACAGCCCTACGACCATCAAGTAGTTCTTCCAAAGTCTATACTTTGTTTTATATATGGATCCTCTCTCGGATTTTATGGCCTCGAGCCATTCGTCGGAATCCGGGCCCACCATCGCTTCTCCATATCTTGTAGGTTCATTGTTGTCTAGCAACATGACTTCCAAGACAGGATTACGTACCACTCTGAAGTAGTACGCATCCTTGTCATCCCACGAGGTTTGTTAGTGACTTGATCTGAAGTTTCATGATCACTATCATAAGCTTCCACTTCAATTGGTGTAGGTGCCACAGGAACAACTTCATGTGCCCTGCCACACACTAGTTAAAGAGACGGTTCAATAACCTCATCAAGTCTCCACCATCCTCCCACTCAATTCTTTCGAGAGAAACTTTTCCTCGAGAAAGGACCCGATTCTAGAAACAATCCCTTATTGCTTTCGAATCTGAGACAGGAGGTATACCCAACTGTTTTGGGTGTCCTATGAAGATACATTTATCCGCTTTGGGTTCGAGCTTATCAGCTTGAAACTTTTTCACATAAGCGTCGTAGCCCCAAACTTTTAAGAAATGACAGCTTAGGTTTCTCTAAACCATAGTTCATACGGTGTCATCTCATCGGAATTACGTGGTGCCCTATTTAAAGTGAATGTGGTTGTATCTAATGCCTAACCCATAAACTATCGTGGTAATTCGATAAGAGACATCATGGTATGCATCATATCCAATAGGGTGCAGTTATGATGTTCGGACACACCATCACACTATGGTGTTCCAGGCTGTATTAGTTGTGAAACAATTTCCACAATGTCTTAATTCTGTGCCAAACTCGTAATTCAGATATTCATCTCTATGATCATATCATAGATATTTTATCCTCTTGTCACGATGATCTTTCAACTTCACCCTGAAATTACTTGAACCTTTAAATAATTCAGACTCGTGATTCATCAAGTAAATATACTCAACATCTACTCAAATTATCTGTGAAGTAAGAACATAACGATGTCCACTACATGCCTCAGCACTCATTGGACTGCACACATCAAAATGTATTACTTCCAACAAGTTGCTTTCTAGTTCCATTTTACTGAAAACGAGGCTTTCAGTCATCTTGCCCATGTGGTATGATTTGCATGTCTCAAGTGATTCAAAATCAAGTGAGTCCAAACGGTCCATTTGCATGGAGTTTCTTCATGCATATACACCAATAGACATGGTTCGCATGTCTCAAACTTTTCAAAACGAGTGAGCCCAAAGATCCATCAACATGGAGCTTCTTCATGCGTTTTATACCGATATGACTTACGTGGCAGTGCCACAAGTAGGTAGTACTATCATTACTATCTTTTGGCATGATCATGTGTATCACTACAATCGAGATTCAATAAACCATTCATTTTAGGTGTAAGACCATTGAAGGTATTATTCAAATAAATAGAGTAACCATTATTCTCCTTAAATGAATAACCGTATTGCGATAGACATAATCCAATCATGTCTATGTTCAATGCAAACACCAATCTTGATGGTAGGGGGAGCAAACGATATTTGATCAACCTTGGAAATACTTCCAACACATATCGTCATCTCACCTTTTAGCTAGTCTCCGTTTATTCCATAGCCTTTTATTTCGAGTTACCAACACTTAGCAACCGAACCGGTATCTAATACCCTGGTGCTACTAGGAGTACTAGTAAAGTACACATTAATATAATGTATATCCAATATACTTCTGTCGACCTTGCCTGCCTTCTCATCTACCAAGTATCTAGGGTAGTTCTGCTTCAGTGACCGTTCCCCTCATTACAGAAGCACTTAGTCTCGGGTTTGGGTTCAACCTTGGGTTTCTTCACTAGAGCAGCAACTGATTTGCCGTTTCATGAAGTATCCCTTCTTGCCCTTGCCCTTCTTGAAACTAGTGGTTTTACTAACCATCAACAATTGATGCTCCAACTTGATTTCTACTGTCGCGGTGTCAAACATCGCGAGTTGCTCAAGGATCATCATGTCTATCCCTGATATGTTATAGTTCATCATGAAGCTCTAATAGCTTGGTGGCAGTGACTATGGAGAACCATCACTGTCTCATCTGGAAGATTAACTCCCACTCAATTCAAGCGATTGTAGTACTCAGACAATCTGAGCACATGCTCAACAATTGAGCTTTTCTCCCTTAGTTTGCAGGCTTAAGAAACTTGTCAGAGGTCTCATACCTCTTGACGTGGGCATTAGTCTGAAATCCCAATTTTAGTCTTTGGAACATCTCATATGTTCTGTGACGTTTCAAAACTGTCTTTGGTGCCACAATTTTAAACCGTTAGCATCACACACTGAACTATTACGTAGTCATCAAAACGTGTATGTCAGATGTTACGTAACATCTACAGACGACGCTCGAGGTTCAGCATACCGAGCGGTGCATTAAGGACATAAGCCTTCTGTGCAGTAATGAGGACAATCCTCAGTTTACGGACCCAGTCCGCGTAATTGCTACTATCAACTTTCAACTAAATTTTTCTCTAGGAACATATCTAAATAGTAGAACTGAAGCGCGAGCTACGACATAATTTGCGAAGACCTTTTGACTATGTTTAGGGTAAACAAGTTCATCTTATGAACTCCCACTCAGATAGACATCCCTCCATTCATCTAAGTGATTACATGATCCGAGTCAACTAGGCTGTGTCCGATCATCACGTGAGACGGACTAGTCAACATCGGTGAACATCTTCATGTTGATCGTATCTACCATATGACTCATGCTCGACCTTTCGGTCTCTTGTGTTCCGAGGCCATGTCTGTACATGCTAGGCTCGTCAACTTAACCTAAGTGTTTCGCATGTGTCCCGAGGCCATGTCTATACATGCTAGGCTCGTCAACACCCGTTGTATTCGAACGTAAGAATCTATCACACCCGATCATCACGTGGTGCTTCGAAACGACGAACTTTCGCAACGGTGCACAGTTAGGGGGAACACCTTCTTGAAATTTTAGTGAGGGATCATCTTATTTACTACCGTCGTTCTAAGCAAATAAGATGTATAAACATGGTAAACATCACATGCAATCAAATAGTGACATGATATGGCCAATATCATATTGCTCCTTTTGATCTTCATCTTCGGGGCTCCATGATCATCATCATCACCGGCATGACACCATGATCTCCATCATCATGATCTCCATCATCGTGTCTCCATGAAGTTGCCTCGCCAACTATTACTTCTACTACTACAGCTAACGGTTAGCAATAAAGTAAAGTAATTACATGACGTTTATGTTGACACGCAGGTCATAAATAAATTAAGACAACTCCTATGGCTCCTGCCGGTTGTCATACTCATCGACATGCAAGTCGTGATTCCTATTACAAGAACATGATCATCTCATACATCACATATATCATTCATTACATCCTTTGGCCATATCACATCACATAGCATACCCTGCAAAAACAAGTTAGACGTCCTCTAATTGTTGTTTGCATGTTTTACTTGGCTGCTATGGGTTTCTAGCAAGAACATTTCTTACCTACGCAAAAACCACAACGTGATATGCCAATTGCTATTTACCCTTCATAAGGACCCTTTTCATCGAATCCGATCCGACTAAAGTGGGAGAGACAGACACCCGCTAGCCACCTTATGCAATTAGTGCATGTCAGTCGGTGGAACCAGTCTCACGTAAGAGTACGTGTAAGGTCGGTCCGGGCCGCTTCATCCCACGATGCCGCCGAATCAAGATTGGACTAGTAACGGTAAGCATATTGAACAAAATCAACGCCCACAACTACTTTGTGTTCTACTCATGCATAGAAACTACGCATAGACCTAGCTCTGATACCACTGTTGGGGAACATAGCATAAATTCAAAATTTTCCTATGTGTCACCAAGATCTATCTATGGAGTCATCTAGCAACGAGGGAGGAGTGGATCTACATACCCTTGTAGATCGCGCGCGGAAGCGTTCAAGAGAACGGGGTTGATGGAGTCGTACTCGTCGTGATCCAAATCACCGATGATCCTAGCGCCGAACGGACGGCACCTCCGCGTTCAACACACATACGGAGCAGCGACGTCTCCTCCTTCTTGATCCAGCAAGGGGAAAGGAGAGGTTGATGGAGATCCAGCAGCACGACATCGTGGTGGTGGAAGTAGCGGGATTCCAACAGGGCTTCGCCAAGCACTGCGGGAGGAGGGAGATGTGTCATGGGAGGGAGAGGGAGGCGCCAGGGCTTAGGTGTTGCTGCCCTCCCTTCCCCCCACTATATATAGCGCCAAGGGAGAGGGGGGTGCAGCCTTGGCCCTTCCTCCGAGGAAGGGTGCGGCCAGGGAGGAGTCCATCCTCCCCAAGGCACCTAGGAGGTGCCTTCCCCCTTTAGGACTCTTCCTTTCCCTTATCTCTTGGCGCATGGGCCTCTTGGGGCTGGTGTCCTTGGCCCATATAGGCCAAGGCGCACACCCCTACAGCCCATGTGCCCCACGGGGCAAGTGGACCCCTTTGGTGGACCCCCGGACCCCTTTCGGCACTCCCGGTACAATACCGATAATGCGCGAAACTTTTCCGGCGACCAAAACAAGACTTCCCATATATAAACCTTTACCTCCGGACCATTCCGGAACTCCTCGTGACGTCCGGGATCTCATCCGGGACTCCGAACAACTTTCCGGTTACCGCATACTAATATCTCTATAACCCTAGCGTCACCGAACCTTAAGTGTGTAGACCCTACGGGTTCGGGAGACACGTAGACATGACCGAGACGACTCTCCGGCCAATAACCAACAGCGGGATCTGGATACCCATGTTGGCTCCCACATGCTCCTCGATGATCTCATCGGATGAACCACGATGTCGAGGATTCAATCAATCCCGCATACAATTCCCTTTGTCTATCGGTATGTTACTTGCCCGAGATTCGATCGTCGGTATCCCGATACCTTGTTCAATCTCGTTACCGGCAAGTCTCTTTACTCGTTCCGTAACACATCATCCCGTGATCAACTCCTTGATCACATTGTGCACATTATGATGATGTCCTACCGAGTGGGCCCAGAGATACCTCTCCATTTACACGGAGTGACAAATCCCAGTCTCGATTCGTGACAACCCAACAGACACTTTCGGAGATACCCGTAGTGCACCTTTATAGTCACCCAGTTACGTTGTGACGTTTGGCACACTCAAAGCACTCCTACAATATCCGGGAGTTGCACAATCTCATGATCTAAGGAAATGATACTTGACATTAGAAAAGCTTTAGCATACGAACTACATGATCTTTGTGCTAGGCTTAGGATTGGGTCTTGTCCATCACATCATTCTTCTAATGATGTGATCCCGTTATCAATGACATTCAATGTCCATGGTCAGGAAACCGTAACCATCTATTGATCAACGAGCTAGTCAACTAGAGGCTTACCAGGGACATGGTGTTGTCTATGTATCCACACATGTATCCGAGTTTCCTATCAATACAATTCTAGCATGGATAATAAACGATTATCATGAACAAGGAAATATAATAATAACTAATTTATTATTGCCTCTAGGGCATATTTCCAACATCTAAAACCCATGGATTCTTGGTGTTGATCATTTTTTGCTCATGAGAGAGGCTTAGTCAACGGGTCTGCAACATTCAGATCCGTATGCATCTTGAAAATCTCTATGTCTCCCTCCTTGACTTGATCACGGATGGAATTGAAGCGTCTCTTGATGTCTCCTTGTAAAATCTGGATTCCTTTGCCAAGGCAATTGCTCCAGTATTGTCACAAAAGATTTTCATTGGACCCGATGCACTAGTTATGACACCTAGATCGGATATGAACTCCTTCATCCAGACTCCTTCATTTGCTGCTTCCAAAGCAGCTATGTATTCCGCTTCACACGTAGATCCCTCCACGATGCTGTACTTAGAACTGCACCAACTGAAAGCTCCACCATTTAATAAAAACACGTATCCGGTTTGTGACTTAGAGTCATCTGAATCAGTGTCAAAGCTTGCATCAACGTAACCATTTACGACGAGCTCTTTGTCACCTCCATATACGAGAAACATATCCTTAGTCCTTTTCAGGCATTTCAGGATGTTCTTGACTGCTGTCTAGTGATCCACTCCTGGATTACTTTGGTACCTCCCTGCTAAACTTATAACAAGGCACACATCAGGTCTAGTACACAACATTGCATACATGATAGATCCTATGGCTGAAGCATAGGGAACACCTTTCATTTTCTCTCTATCTTCTGCAGTGGTCGGGCATTGAGTCTGACTCAACTTCACACCATGTAATACAGGGAAGAACCCTTTCTTTTCCTGATCCATTTTGAACTTCTTCAAAACTTTATCAAGGCATGTGTTTTGTGAAATTCCAATTAAGCGTCTTAATCTATCTCTATAGATCTTGATGCCCAATATATAAGCAGCTTCACCGAGGTCTTTCATTGAAAAATTCTTATTCAAGTATCCTTTTATGCTATTCAGAAATTCAGTATCATTTCCGATCAACAATATGTCATCCACATATAATATCAGAAATGCTACAGAGCTCCCACTCACTTTCTTGTAAATACAAGCTTCTCCAAAAGTCTGTATAAAACCATATGCTTTGATCACACTATCAAAGCATATATTCCAACTCCGAGAGGCTTGCACCAGTCCATAAATGGATCGCTGGAGCTTGCACACTTTGTTAGCACCTTTTGGATCGACAAAACCTTCTGGTTGCATCATATACAACTCTCCTTTAAGGTATCCACTAAGGAATGCAGTTTTGACATCCATTTGCCAAACTTCATAATCATAAAATGCGGCAATTGCTAACATGATTCGGACGGGCTTAAGCATCGCTACGGGTGAGAAGGTCTCATCGTAGTCAACTCCTTGAACTTGTCAAAAACCTTTCGCAACAAGTCGAGCTTTGTAGACAGTAACATTACCGCCAGCGTCAGTCTTCTTCTTGAATATCCATTTATTCTCTATGGCCTGCCGATCATCGGGCAAGTCAACCAAAGTCCATACTTTGTTCTCATACATGGATCCCATCTCGGATTTCATGGCCTCAAGCCATTTTGCGGAATCTAGGCTTATCTTCGCTTCCTCATAGTTCATAGGTTCGTCATGATCAAGTAACATGACTTCTAGAACAGGATTACCGTACCACTCTGGTGCGGATCTTACTCTGGTTGACCTACGAGGTTCGGTAGTAACTTGATCAGAAGTTTCATGATCATCATCATTAGCTTCCTCACTTATTGGTGTAGGAGTCACTGGAACTGATTTCAGTGATGAACTACTTTCCAATAAGGGAGAAGGTACAATTACCTCATCAAGTTCTACTTTCCTCCCACTCACTTCTTTCGAGAGAAACTCCTTCTCTAGGAAGGATCTATTCTTAGCAACGAATATCTTGCCTTCGGATCTGTGATAAAAGGTGTACCCAATAGTCTCCTTTGGGTATCCTATGAAGACACATTTCTCCGATTTGGGTTCGAGCTTATCAGGTTGAAGCTTTTTCACATAAGCATCACAGCCCCAAACTTTAAGAAACGATAACTTGGGTTTCTTGCCAAACCACATTTCATAAGGTGTCGTCTCAACGGATTTAGATAGTGCCCTATTTAACGTGGATGCAGTTGTCTCTAAAGAGTAACCATAGCAGTAAATCAGTGAGAGACATCATAGATCGCACCATATCTAGCAAAGTACGATTACGACGTTCGGACACACCATTACGCTGTGGTGTTCCACGTGGCGTGAGTTGCGAAACTATTCTGCATTGTTTCAAATGAAGTCCAACCTCATAACTCAAATATTCGCTTCCACGATCAGATCGTAGAAACTTGATTTTCTTGTTACGATGATTTTCCACTTCACTCTGAAATTCTTTGAACTTTTCAAATGTTTCAGACTTATGTTTCATCAAGTAGATATACCCATATCCGCTCAAATCATCTGTGGAGGTGAGAAAATAACGATACTCGTTGCGAGCTTCAATGTTCATTGAACCACATACATCAGTATGTATGATTTCCAATAACTCTGTTGCTCGCTCCATTGTTCCGGAGAACGGAGTTTTAGTCATCTTGCCCATGAGGCATGGTTCGCAAGTACAGAGTGATTCATAATCAAGTGATTCCAAAAGTCCATCAGAATGGAGTTTCTTCATGCGCTTTACACCAATATGACCTAAATGGCAATGCCACAAATAAGTTGCACTATCATTATCAACTCTGCATCTTTTGGCTTCAATACTATGAACATGTGTATCACTATTATCAAGATTTAGTAAGAATAGACCACTCATCAGGGGTGCATGACCATAAAAGATATTACTCATATAAATAGAACAACCATTATTCTCTGATTTAAATGAATAACTGTCTCGCATCAAACAAGATCCAGATATAATGTTCATGCTCAACGCTGGCACCAAATAACAATTATCTAGGTCTAAAACTAATCTCGAAGGTAGATGTAGAGGTAGCGTGCCGACGACGATCACATCGACTTTGGAACCATTTCCCACGCGCATCGTCACCTCGTCCTTAGCCAATCTGCGCTTAATCCGTAGCCCTGTTTCGAGTTGGTGGTAGTGATTGAAGAACTCTGTCAATGACACTATCATCAGGAAGATTAACTCCCAATTGAGTCAAGTGGTTGTGGTACCCAGACATTTTGAGTATATGTTCACTGACAGAACTATTCTCCTCCATCTTGTAGTTGTAGAACTTATTGGAGACTTCATATCACTCAATCCGGGCATTTGCTTGAAATATTAACTTCAACTCCTGAAACATCTCATATGCTCCATGACGTTCAAAACGTCGTTGTAGTCCCGGTTCTAAGCCGTAAAAGCATGGCACACTGAATTATCGAGTAGTCATCAGCTTTGCTCTCGCAGGTGTTCATAACATCTGGCGTTGCTCCTGGAGTCGGTTTGTCACCTAGCGGTGCTTCCAGGATGTAATTCTTCTGTGCAACAATGAGGATAATCCTCAAGTTACGGACCCAATCCGTGTAATTGCTACCATCATCTTTCAACTTAGCTTTCTCTAGGAACGCATTGAAATTCAACGGAACAACAGCACGGGCCATCTATCTACAACAACATAGACATGCAAAATACTATCAGGTACTAAGTTCATGATAAATTAAAGTTCAATTAATCAAATTACTTAAGAACTCCCACTTAGATAGACATCTCTCTAATCATCTAAGTGATCACGTGATCCATATCAACTAAACCATGTCCGACCATCACGTGAGATGGAGTAGTTTTCAATGGTGAACATCACTGTGTAGATCATATCTACTATATGATTCACGCTCGACCTTTCGGTCTCCAGTGTTCCGAGGCCATATCTGCATATGCTATGCTCGTCAAGTTTAACCCGAGTATTCCGCGTGTGCAAAACTGGCTTGCACCCGTTGTATGTGAACGTAGAGCTTATCACACCTGATCATCACGTGGTGTCTCGGCACGACGAACTGTAGCAACGGTACATACTCAGGGAGAACACTTATACCTTGAAATTTAGTGAGAGATCATCTTATAATGCTACCGCCAAACTAAGCAAAATAAGATGCATAAAGGATAAACATCACATGCAATCAATATAAGTGATATGATATGGCCATCATCATCTTGTGCCTGTGATCTCCATCTCCAAAGCACCGTCATGATCACCATTGTCACCGGCTTGACACCTTGATCTCCATCGAAGCATCGTTGTTGTCACGCCAACTATTGCCTCCACGACTATCACTACCGCTTAGTGATAAAGTAAAGCAATTACATGGCGATTGAATCTCATACAATAAAGCGACAACCATATGGCTCCTGCCAGTTGCCGATAACTACGTTACAAAACATGATCATCTCATACAATAAAATTTAGCATCATGTCTTGACCATATCGCATCACAACATGTCCTGCAAAAACAAGTTAAACGTCCTCTACTTCGTTGTTGCAAGTTTTACGTGGCTGCTACGGGCTGAGCAAGGACCATTCTTACCTACGCATCAAAAACCACAACTCGGTATAGTGATTGCTTTTTGATCTTCAGAAAGAACCATGTTCATTGAATCTGATTCAACTAAAGTTGCAGAAACAGACAACCACTAGCCGCTTGTGTGCGAAGCACGTCAATAGAACTAGTCTCGCGTAAGCGTATGCGTAATGTCGGTCTGGGCCGCTTCATCCAACAATGCCTCTCAATCAAGAATCAACTACTGATGGCAAGCAATATGTATATACCCACGCCGACAACTCCTTTGTGTTCTACTCGTGCATATAACATCTACGCATAAACCTGGCTCGGATGCCACTATTGGGGAACGCAGCAATTTAAAAAAAAATTCCTACGCACATGCAAGAACATGGTGATGCATTGCAACGAGAGGGGAGAGTATCGTCTACGTACCCTCGTAGACCGTAAGTGGAAGCGTTATGACAACATAGTTGATGTAGTTGTACGTCTTCACGATCGACCGATCTAGCACCGAAGGTATGGCACCTCCGCGATCTGCACACGTTCAGCTCGGTGACGTCCCTTGAACTCACGATCCAGTAGAGCTTCGAGGGAGAGTTTCGTCAGCACGACGACGTGATGACGGTGATGATGATGCTACCAGAACAGGGCTTCACTGAAGCACCGCTATGATATAACCGAGGTGGATTATGGTGGAGGGGGGCACCGCACACGGCTAAAAGATCAATGATCAACTTGTGTGTCCATGGGGTGCCCCCTCCCCCGTATATAAAGGAGTGGAGGAGTGGGAGGACCGGCCCTCTCTATGGCACGCCCTGGGGGAGTCCTACTCCCTCCGGATTCCCCCCTTTCCTAGTAGAAGTAGGAGCCCTTCCAAGTAGGAGTATGAGAGGAAGGAAGGAGGAGAGATGGAGAAAGGAAAGGGGCCCCGCCCCCCCCCCTCCCAATTCGGATTGGGCTTGGGGGGCGCGCCTCCCTCTTTTCCCTTCCCTCTCCTCTATTCCACTAAGGCCCATATACTCCCCGGGGGGTTCTGGTAACCTCCCGGTACCCCGGCAAAATGCCCGAACTACTCAGAACCATTCCGATGTCCAAATATAGGCTTCCAATATATCGATCTTTATGTCTCGACCATTTCGAGACTCCTCGTCATGTCCATGATCAAATCCGGGACTCCGAACTACCTTCCGTACATCAAACACACATAAACTCGTAATACCGATCGTCACCGAACGTTAAGCGTGCAGACCCTATGGGGTCGAGAACTATGTAGACATGACCGAGACTCATCTCAGGTCAATAACCAATAGCGGAACCTGGATGCTCATATTGGTTCCTACATATTCTACGAAGATCTTTATCGGTCAAACCGCATAAGGGTATACGTTGTTCCCTTTGTCATCGGCATGTTACTTGCCCGAGATTCGATCATCGGTATCTCAATACCTAGTTCAACCTCGTTACCGGAAAGTATCTTTACTCATTCTGTAATGCAACATCCCTTAACTAACTCATTAGTCACATTGCTTGCAAGGCTTATAGTGATGTGCATTACCGAGAGGACCCAGAGATACCTCTCCGACAATCGGAGTGACAAATCCTAATCTTGATCCATGCCTAACTCAAAAAACACCATTGGAGACACCTGTAGAGCACCTTTATAATCACCCAGTTACATTGTGAAGTTTGGTAGCACACAAAGTGTTCCTCCGGTATTCAGGAGTTGTATGATCTCATAGTCATAGGAACATGTATAGTTATGGAGAAAGCAAAAGCAACAAACTAAACGATCATCATGCTAAGCTAGCGGATGGGTCAAGTCAACCACACCATTCTCTAATGATGTGATCCCGTTAATAAAATGACAACTCATGTCTATGGTTAGATAACATAACCATCATTGATTCAACGAGCTAGTCAAGTAGAGGCAAACTAGTGGCACTCTGTTTGTCTATGTATTCACACATGTACTAAGTTTTCGGTTAATACAATTCTAGCATGAATAATAAACATTTATCATGATATTAGGAAATATAAATAACAACTTTATTATTGCCTCTAGGGCATATTTCCTTCAGTCTCCCACTTGCACTAGAGTTAATAATCTAGATTACATTTTAATGATTCTAAAACCCATGGATTCTTGGTGCTGATCATGTTTTGCTCGTGAGAGAGGCTTAGTCAACGGGTCTGCAACATTCAGATCCGTATGTGTCTTGCAAATCTCTATGTCTCCCTCCTTGACTTGATCACGGATGGAATTGAAGCGTCTCTTGATGTCTCCTTGTAAAATCTGGATTCCTTTGCCAAGGCAATTGCTCCAGTATTGTCACAAAAGATTTTCATTGGACCCGATGCACTAGTTATGACACCTAGATCAGATATGAACTCCTTCATCTAGACTCCTTCATTTGCTGCCTCCGAAGCAGCTATGTATTCCGCTTCACACGTAGATCCCTCCATGATGCTCTACTTAGAACTGCACCAACTGACAGCTCCACCATTTAATAAAAACACGTATCCGGTTTGTGACTTAGAGTCATCCGGATGAGTGTCAAAGCTTGCATTGACGTAATCGTTTATGACGAGCTCTTTGTCACCTCCATATACGAGAAACATATCCTTAGTCCTTTTCAGGCATTTCAAGATGTTCTTGACCACTGTCCAGTGATCCACTCCTAGATTACTTTGGTACCTCGCTGCTAAACTTATAGCAAGGCACACATCAGGTCTGGTACACAGCATTGCATACATGATAGAGCCTATGGCTGAAGCATAGGGAACACCTTTCATTTTCTCTCTATCTTCTGCAGTGGTCGGGCATTGAGTCTGACTCAACTTCACACCTTGTAATACAGGCAAGAACCCTTTCTTTGCCTGATCCATTTTGAACTTCTTCAAAACTTTATCAAGGTATGTGTTTTGTGAAATTCCAATTAAGCGTCTTAATCTATCTCTATAGATCTTGATGCCCAATATATAAGCAGCTTCACCGAGGTCTTTCATTGAAAAATTCTTATTCAAGTATCCTTTTATGCTATTCAAAAATTCAGTATCATTTCTGATCAACAATATGTCATCCGCATATAATATCAGAAATGCTACAGAGATCCCACTCACTTTCTTGTAAATACAGGCTTCTCCAAAAGTCTATATAAAACCATATGCTTTGATCACACTATCAAAGCGTATATTCCAACTCCGAGAGGCTTGCACCAGTCCATAAATGGATCGCTGGAGCTTGCACACTTTGTTAGCACCTTTTGGATCGACAAAACCTTCTGGTTGCATCATATGCAACTCTTCTTTAAGGTATCCACTAAGGAATGCAGTTTTGACATCCATTTGCCAAATTTCATAATCATAAAATGCGGCAATTGCTAACATGATTCGGACGGACATAAGCATCGCTACGGGTGAGAAGGTCACATCGTAGTCAACTCCTTGAACTTGTCAAAAACCTTTCGCAACAAGTCGAGCTTTGTAGACAGTAACATTACTGTCAGCGTCAGTCTTCTTCTTGAATGTCTATTTATTCTCTATGGCCTGCCGATCATCGGGCAAGTCAACCAAAGTCCATACTTTGTTCTCATACATGGATCCCATCTCAGATTTCATGGCCTCAAGCCATTTTGCGGAATCTGGGCTCATCATCGCTTCCTCATAGTTCGTAGGTTCATCATGATCAAGTAACATGACTTCTAGAACAGGATTACCGTACCACTCTGGTGCCGATCTTACTCTGGTTGACCTACGAGGTTCGGTAGTAACTTGATCAGAAGTTTCATGATCATCATCATTAGCTTCCTCACTTATTGGTGTAGGAGTCACTGGAACTGATTTCAGTGATGAACTACTTTCCAATAAGGGAGAAGGTACAATTACCTCGTCAAGTTCTACTTTCCTCCCACTCACTTCTTTCGAGAGAAACTCCTTCTCTAGGAAGGATCCATTCTTAGCAACGAATATCTTGCCTTCGGATCTGTGATAAAAGGTGTACCCAACAGTCTCCTTTGGGTATCCTATGAAGACACATTTCTCCGATTTGGGTTCGAGCTTATCAGGTTGAAGCTTTTTCACATAAGCGTCGCAGCCCCAAACTTTAAGAAACGATAACTTGGGTTTCTTGCCAAACCACAGTTCATAAGGTGTCGTCTCAACGGATTTAGATGGTGCCCTATTTAACGTGAATGCAGTTGTCTCTAAAGCGTAACCATAGCGGTAAATTAGTGAGAGACATCATAGATCGCACCATATCTAGCAAAGTACGATTACGACGTTCGGACACACCATTACGCTGTGGTGTTCCAGGTGGCGTGAGTTGCGAAACTATTCCGCATTGTTTCAAATGAAGTCCAAACTCATAACTCAAATATTCGCCTCGACGATCAGATCGTAGAAACTTGATTTTCTTGTTACGATGATTTTCCACTTCACTCTGAAATTCTTTGAACTTTTCAAATGTTTCAGACTTATGTTTCATCAAGTAGATATACCCATATCTGCTCAAATCATCTGTGAAGGTGAGAAAATAACGATACTCGCTGCGAGCTTCAATGTTCATTGGACCACATACATCAGTATGTATGATTTCCAATAACTCTGTTGCTCGCTCCACTGTTCCGGAGAACAGAGTTTCAGTCATCTTGCCCATGAGGCATGGTTCGCAAGTACCAAGTGATTCATAATCAAGTGATTACAAAAGTCCATCAGAATGGAGTTTCTTCATGCGCTTTACACCAATATGACCTAAATGGCAATGCCACAAATAAGTTGCACTATCATGATCAACTCTGCATCTTTTGGCTTCAATACTATGAACATGTGTATCACTATTATCAAGATTTAGTAAGAATAGACCACTCATCAGGGGTGCATGACCATAAAAGATATTACTCATATAAATAGAACAACTATTATTCTCTGATTTAAATGAGTAACTGTCTCGCATCAAACAAGATCCAGATATAATGTTCATGCTCAATGCTGGCACCAAATAACAATTATTTAGGTCTAAAACTAATCTCGAAGGTAGATGTAGAGGTAGCGTGCCGACGACGATCACATCGACTTTGGAACCATTTCCCACGCGCATCGTCACCTCGTCCTTAGCCAATCTTCGCTTAATCCGTAGCCCCTGTTTCGAGTCGCAAATGTTAGCAACTGAACCAGTATCAAATACCCAGGCACTACTACGAGCATTAGTGAGGTACACATCAATAACATGTATATCAAATATACCTTTCACTTTGCCATCCTTCTTCTCCTACAAATACTTGGGGCAGTTCCGCTTCCACTGACTAGTTCCTTTGCAGTAGAAGCACTAAGTCTAAGGCTTAGGTCCAGACTTGGGTTTCTTCACTTGAGCAGCAACTGGCTTGCTGTTCTTCTTGAAGTTCCCCTTCTTTCCTTTAACCTTTTTCTTGAAACTGGTCGTCTTTTTGACCATCAACACTTGATGCTCCTTCTTGATTTCTACCTCCGCGGCCTTTAGCATTGCGAAGAGCTCGGGAATCGCCTTATCCATCCCTTGCATATTATAGTTCATCACGAAGCTCTTGTAGCTTGGTGGCAGTGATTGAAGAACTCTGTCAATGACACTATCATCAGGAAGATTAACTCCCAGTTGAGTCAAGTGGTTGTGGTACCCAGACATTTTGAGTATATGTTCACTGACAGAACTATTCTCCTCCATCTTGTAGTTGTAGAACTTATTGGAGACTTCATATCTCTCAATCCGGTCATTTGCTTGAAATATTAACTTCAACTCCTGAAACATCTCATATGCTCCATGATGTTCAAAACGTCGTTGTAGTCCCGGTTCTAAGCCGTAAAAGCATGGCACACTGAATTATCGAGTAGTCATCAGCTTTGCTCTGCCAGGTGTTCATAACATCTGGCGTTGCTCCTAGAGCGGGTTTTTCACCTAGCGGTGCTTCCAGGATGTAATTCTTCTATGCAACAATGAGGATAATCCTCAAGTTATGGACCCAATCCGTGTAATTGCTACCATCATCTTTCAACTTAGCTTTCTCTAGGAACGCATTGAAATTCAACGGAACAACAGCACGGGCCATCTATCTACAACAACATAGACATGCAAAATACTATCAGGTACTAAGTTCATGATAAATTAAAGTTCAATTAATCAAATTACTTAAGAACTCCCACTTAGATAGACATCTCTCTAATCATCTAAGTGATCACGTGATCCATATCAACTAAACCATGTCCGATCATCACGTGAGATGGAGTAGTTTTCAATGGTGAACATCACTGTGTTGATCATATCTACTATATGATTCACGCTCAACCTTTCGGTCTCCAGTGTTCCAAGGCCATATCTGCATATGCTACGCTCGTCAAGTTTAACCCGAGTATTCCGCGTGTGCAAAACTGGCTTGCACCCGTTGTATGTGAACGTAGAGCTTATCACACCTGATCATCATGTGGTGTCTCGGCACGATGAACTGTAGCAACGGTACATACTCAGGGAGAACACATATACCTTGAAATTTAGTGAGAGATCATCTAATAATGCTACCGCCGAACTAAGCAAAATAAGATGCATAAAAGATAAACATCACATGCAATCAATATAAGTGATATGATATGGCCATCATCATCTTGTGCCTGTGATCTCCATCTCCAAAGCACCGTCATGATCACCATTGTCACCGGCTTGACACCTTGATCTCCATCGAAGCATCGTTGTTGTCACGCCAACTATTGCCTCCACGACTATCGCTACCGCTTAGTGATAAAGTAAAGCAATTACATGGCGATTGAATTTCATACAATAAAGTGACAACCATATGGCTCCTGCCAGTTGCCGATAACTATGTTACAAAACATGATCATCTCATACAATAAAATTTAGCATCATGTCTTGACCATGTCACATCACAACATGTCCTGCAAAAACAAGTTAAACGTCATCTACTTTGTTGTTGCAAGTTTTACGTGGCTGCTACGGGCTGAGCAAGGACCGTTCTTACCTACGCATCAAAAACCACAACGTGCTATAGTGATTGATTTTTGATCTTCAGAAAGAACCCTGTTCATTGAATCTGATTCAACTAAAGTTGCAGAAACAGACACCCACTAGCCGCCTGTGTGCGAAGCACGTCAATAGAACCAGTCTCGCGTAAGCGTACGCGTAATGTCGGTCTGGGCCGCTTCATCCAACAATGCCTCTCAATCAAGAATCAACTACTGATGGCAAGCAATATGTATATACCCACGCCGACAACTCCTTTGTGTTCTACTCGTGCATATAACATCTACGCATAAACCTGGCTCGGATGCCACTATTGGGGAACGCAGCAATTTAAAAAAAAATTCCTACGCACATGCAAGAACATGGTGATGCATTGCAACGAGAGGGGAGAGTATCGTCTACGTACCCTCGTAGACCGTAAGTGGAAGCGTTATGACAACACGGTTGATGTAGTCGTACATCTTCACGATCGACCGATCTAGCACCGAAGGTACAGCACCTCCGCGATATGCACACGTTCAGCTCGGTGACGTCCCGTGAACTCACGATCCAGTAGAGCTTCGAGGGAGAGTTTCGTCAGCACGACGACGTGATGACGGTGATGATGATGCTACCAGAACAGGGCTTCGCCTAAGCACCGCTATGATATAACCGAGGTGGATTATGGTGGAGGGGGGCACCGCACACGGCTAAAAGATCAATGATCAACTTTGTGTGTCCATGGGTGCCCCCTCCCCCGTATATAAAGGAGTGGAGGAGTGGGAGGACCGGCCCTCTCTATGGCGCGCCCTGGGGGAGTCCTACTCCCTCCGGATTCCCCCGTTTCCTAGTAGAAGTAGGAGCCCTTCCAAGTAGGAGTATGAGAGGAAGGAAGGAGGAGAGAGGGAGAAAGGAAAGGGGCCCCGGCCCCCTTCCCAATTCGGATTGGGCTTGGGGGGCGCGCCCCCCTCTTTTCCCTTCCCTCTCCTCTATTCCACTAAGGCCCAATAAAGCCCATATACTCCCCGGGGGGTTTCGGTAACCTCCCGGTACCCTAGAAAAATGCCCGAACTACTCGGAACCATTCCGATGTCCAAATATAGGGTTCCAATATATCAATCTTTATGTCTCGGCCATTTCGAGACTCCTCGTCATGTCCGTGATCAAATCCGGGACTCCGAACTACCTTCCGTACATCAAAACACATAAACTCGTAATACCGATAGTCACCGAACGTTAAGCGTGCGGACCCTACGGGTTCGAGAACTATGTAGACATGACCGAGACTCATCTCCGGTCAATAACCAATAGCGGAACCTGGATGCTCATATTGGTTCCTACATATTCTACGAAGATCTTTATCGGTCAAACCGCATAAGGGTATACGTTGTTCCCTTTGTCATCGGCATGTTACTTGCCCGAGATTCGATCATCGGTATCTCAATACCTAGTTCAATCTCGTTACCGGAAAGTCTCTTTACTCGTTCCGTAATGCAACATCCCTTAACTAACTCATTAGTCACACTGCTTGCAAGGCTTATAGTGATGTGCATTACCGAGAGGACCCAGAGATACCTCTCCGACAATCGGAGTGACAAATCCTAATCTCGATCCATGCCAACTCAAAAAACACCATCGGAGACACCTGTAGAGCACCTTTATAATCACCCAGTTACGTTGTGACGTTTGGTAGCACACAAAGTGTTCCTCTGGTATTCGGGAGTTGTATGATCTCATAGTCATAGGAACATGTATAGTTATGGAGAAAGCAAAAGCAACAAACTAAACGATCATCATGCTAAGCTAACGGATGGGTCAAGTCAATCACATCATTCTCTAATGATGTGATCCCGTTAATCAAATGACAACTCATGTCTATGGTTAGGAAACATAACCATCATTCATTCAACGAGCTAGTCAAGTACAGGCAAACTAGTGACACTATGTTTGTCTATGTATTCACACATGTACTAAGTTTTCGGTTAATACAATTTTACCATGAATAATAAACATTTATCATGATATAAGGAAATATAAATAACAACTTTATTATTGCCTCTAGGGCATATTTCCTTCATCGTCTCGCATTGATTCTTCTTCTCAAAAATCACATATATTTCAAAAAAAAATCTCCGTCAGTTTTTATCCCTCTTGGACTCCGTTTGATATGGATTTTCTGCGAAACAAAAGACATGCAACAAACAGGAACTGGCACTGGGCACTGGATCAATATGTTAGTCTCAAAAATAGTATAAAAAGTTGCCAAAAGTATATGAAAGTTGTATAATATTGACATGGAACAATCAAAAATTATAGATACGACGGAGACGTATCAGTCATGCAACTGGCCTGCCCCTCTCTCGTTGCCCCCTTCGACATAACAAAGGTCCAGTTGCAACCTTGTTAGGGAACATGCACTTGCGGTCGGGTTCGGCACTTGCAGTTGCGGGGATGTTGTCGGGCTTGCAACTGGCCCGCCCCCTCTACCGGCGCCCCCTTCGACAGAACAAGAACTTTCAATTGCGGTCAGGTGCGATACTTGCAGTTGCATTCCTAGTGTCGAACATGCAACTGGCCCTACTAATCTCTACTCAACCCACAAACAAAGTTAAAAAAACTCAAACCAGAAACAATGTCTAGTTGGCCGGTGACAAATATTTTTGTAAAGGAAAAAAGATAAGTTACACGCCAACGACATACATACAATTGTGTGTGCTCGACGGGTGTGTCAGCGATAATATTTTTTGGAAAGAAAAAATGTTGCATTCGGATACTGACAACAAAGCATGGCATGTGATGTACAATATTTAAAAAAAATTAATAGCAATTGAATATAAAAAACAAAAAGAAACAAAAAGAAAATGGGAACAAACCAAAGTGAACAGCCCTATTAATCGCTCATGTCCCCAGGTAACATGAGCACTAACAAAAAATTCAGCCTAGAAGAAAGCCCAAAAAACAGATAAAGGAAAAGCAAAAGCCACACCACCCCTCATGGGCATCTCTGTCCAACAGAGAGAATAGAAGAGAAGGCAAGAAAAGAAAAAAGAAACAAAACAATGGGCCGGGGGCACAACTAAAACAGGCCGAAACAGCGATCTTGAATCTTAAACAGATCACAATGGGAGGTCATACATCGACTAAGACTTCCTTAAAGATCAGTCGACTGATTTTTAGCCCAAGCGTTAACTAAAATCAGAGGGCAGGCCCTTCTTTTGTTGAAAAACTTTTAATTCAATTAAAGATTTAGTTTTCTTCAGAACTTCTCAAATATTTCGCATACATGTTATGATATGATTTTAATCAAATTTGAAATTTTGGACCATCCAGTCATCATTTAGTACATTTATTATAAACATGTAACAATGTAGCTCATCCATCCCACCCAAAACAGGTTAGAAAACTAGAAGGAGACTCGCAAAAAAACCTAGAAGGAGAGATACCACGGAGACCTAAATAGTAGTTGAACTCAAGCTCACATGGTCTTATGTGAAACAGTAAATTCTAAAAAAATATTTAATTTTTTTACAATGTTCTGAAAAAATTCAAGAAACATTGTTGTTTTTTCTATACACATGCAAAATTTCATGATGGAATCACACTTGTGAAGGTGTGGACAACAAAAAATAAAATTGAAGCTCCAGAATGCTTTATAAAACACTCTTTTCGGAGCATTGATTTTAATTTCTTTGCAGACACCTCCACAAATGTGAATTCGTCGTGAAAATTTGCACACATGTACAAAAAGCGCCAATGCTTCTTGCCCCAAAAATCAGAATATTTGATATATATTTTCACTATTTTGTCGGATTTTACTGTTCATTTGAGCTCATAAACTCCACGTCCAAAACTGACCTGGGTATGCAACAATGGCATCAGCACACCGACATCATTCTGGAGTCAACCTTGCTCGCTTTGGTGGCCTCTTAAATAAAGCACAAACAAGTCGGTAACAAATTATGGAATGTACTTCAGCATGTAAGACACATTTGAAGCAAAAAGAAAACTTTCTAGTAAACAAGCAGGCGAAATGATTTGTTGACAACTCCCCTTAAATTTCCTATATGCTCTCATTTTTTTTTCTATTTTGTACCTAACAAGAAACTAGAAACCGCTATCAAGATATTACTTAGAGCATACACTTTAGATATTCTTACCAAGATATTAAATGGTACATGACTACATATACACTATATTCATGCAAGTGCCCCAAATTAGTTTGAAGAAGATTGCAATGTTGTCTTTTTCTTATTTTCTCTCCCTTTTCCCAAATTAAACTTTTTTACTTTAAATATTTTTGAGGCACAATGTATCGAAAACAACGTATCTTTTACTACAAAACATTGTATGAATTTAGCACAACATTATTTTTGTTATGGTTGTGATTGAAAATAGTTTTTTATAATTAAGTTTAAAAGTTTGTATAAAAAAGTTCTATATATAATTTTAAACTATATGATTGTGCAATTATGAAAAATATCCATAATGTTAAGACAAATGTAATCAATGAAAGTTTCCTTACATATGAGTTCTACAATTACTTTGATAATGAAAAAACGGATGTCATCAACCATTCAATAGTCAAAATTTTCAAGTAATATTTATTGGATTTTATCCATTCTGAAATGTGTAAAGTGGGCAATCTTATAGGGATAATGCGTACTATATTTGCGATTGTATAGGAATTTGAGTTAAGAACTTTAATAGTTGTTCATGGATAAGAAGTCTGCATTAATTAATGGAGACTCAGTACAGGCATCTGTGATATTTTATGGCATGTTTGTTGCTGATGGCAAACTTATGTAAGTATTGTATGTGTGTGATCATTTTTAATAATTCTTTGTTCTTTTTTGTGACGACACTAATGTACATTTAATTATTTTTGAGCATGTTTTACTTTGTTGTCTTTCACATTCTGAAAGAATCAAATACACAAGAATCATCAGTACTGCACTTTTTGAGAAAAAATTGGATGGTTTAGCAGAATCGTTTTTATCTATCTCATCCATAAAGAAGTTCTATTGGATGTAAAATTCAAAGTATTTTGTTTGTTAGAGGACTGAGATTAGGATAATTCTGGCTCATGAGAGGAAAATTAGTCTAGTTAAGACCAGTCAACATGCTAACGGTACTAGCCACACCCTTGTTTGTATGGAAATGGCTCAATAGCAAACTGCTTCTTGGCTTCGAAACTTTCCTGATGAGATAGCTAGTGTAGTCAATTCTAAATGTAATCATCTTGTTTGATTAATGAAAATTCCTTCTGCTGCAAAAAAAAAACAAATTAACATGTGCAAGGTTCTAGCTTAGGAGGGACCTCCTGTACGATGCATTCTCCGACAAGATGTTGCTCCATCGCGTGGGGCACATGTCCGGGCATGCCCATTAGCAACGTCAGCAAAGCGATCATGTGGCTGTAGCGAGCAGGAGAATCGAGCATAGTAGAGATGGGAGAACCAAGCACTATAGTGCAACGAAGTTTTGGAGTAAGCCGGTACTGTAGCATGATGTTATTGTAGCACTTGCTTTTATAATGTTTTACCATAATTTTCGAAAAATTGAACAAATTTCAAACATGCTGAAGTTTTTACAATTTGCAACATTTTTAGAAAATATAATATTTTTTGGAAAATTCCGTACAAATTTCGAAAAGGAAAGAATCTTTGAATTTATGAAGAATTATTTTTAATGGGAACATGTTTCTGTAACTCCGAACAATAAAAGATATGAACATTTCCTAAAATTTCTAAACATTTTATATACCATGAGTTTGTTTTTTGAAATTTTGAACAAATTTTGAAAACAAGAATATGTTTTAAAATTCGTAGAATATTGGTAATCTCATTTTTTAATGTATTTTTTGGGGGATATTTCATCTTTTTCGAATATAAAGAGTTTTGGAAAAAAGGAAAACAAAAACAGAGGAAAGCCGATTAAAAGAAACAGAAAAAAACGGATAAAACCTAACTTTACCGAATGGTTCCCAAAATCAGAAAAGGTGGAAAAGATAACGGGCCGTCCCTCAGCTCTTTGCGGCAGAATGCGGCAAATAGGAAAACACAGCTTAGGCAACCAAACATATTTACAGGCTCAAAATGTGAGGACCTAGTCCATATAATTACTAATAGGTTTAAGAAACAATTTTATAATATTTTTAGCTTAGTGATTGTGCCGCACGCTTGCAGCTGATAATTTGCGGAAGTTATTCTTATTAGTTTTAATTTTTCGAGCGGCGCTTTACTAACATTGTAGTCCCTAGAGCAGTTTTCAGAAGGTTGTATGAACCGGTTTCGACGTTTTAGAACCTTTTATGTGCTTTTTTTCTTTTTTTCTATGAGTTTTTTTATCGGTTTTCAATGGATTTCTTTGATTTTTAAATACATGTCAATATTTTAATACATGTTGTACATTTCTTTATACATCTGTAACACATCTTTTGTACATGCCGAACTTTTTCAAATACATCATGTTTTTTTTCTTCAGATACATGTTTCAACAATTGTTAAACATCATTAAATGCACCATGTATGATAATACACCGAGATACCGGGTGTGCCTATATCTCTTTGTATCGGCGCTCTCGCCCTATTTCCACATAGACTAACGTCTCGCATCAATGAGAGTATGTAAGGGACGGCCCAGTAGCATTACGTTCGTTTGTTTTGATAATTTTTATTTTCTCTTTATTATTTTGTTTATATTCTCAAAATATATAAAAATATACTTTTCAGAATTACTGCACTTAGGTTACTTTTAAGAAAAAATGAAATAAATATTCATGAAATGTGAAAAGTTGTCTGCACAATTTTTGAAATTGATCATATCATTCAAAAAATGTCCATGCCATTTTAAAAAGTGCACACACGTTTAAAATATGTTCATGATTTTTTAACAATAATTATTAAAATGTAAAGAATGTCCGCTTACTTTCATAAAATGTTCGTACCATTCAAAAACAATTCATGGCATTTTGAGTGTTTAAAATATGTTTCATGAACATCTTTTTATATGAAATGTACAAATCTTTTGCACTATTTACTTTTAAAATATGTTCATAATATACAAAAACGATTGTGCTATTTAGAAAAATGTTCTAATATTTAACAAATGCTTGCATGTGTTGAACTCATGACAGTTGTGAAAGAAGAAAAAAAATCTTGGGTACCCTTGTTGTTAGACCAGCTTGACATAATCGACGCAACAGCCCTTGGAGCTGCTGGAGTCTGGTCAAAGGAGGAAATATTTGCGGCCGTGCACAAGGATAACACAAGCCCCCTCCCACAAGGTTGATGATGCACACCACACAGGAAGAGGAGAGGAGACTCCTGGTACAAGGAAGTTGCCAGATCATTCGATTTAGCTGATCTTTCTCTGTAAATTTGTCCTGTACTTTTCGTGAGTGGTCGTCTGGTCAGTGCTGTGCTCTGTCTGTTTTCAGTCAGTTATTGTCAACAAAATAAAGTGCTATATGTGTTATTCCTTCACTGGGACCGATGTTGACTTCTTTCTTTGTGTACCGTAAACAGAGCCGAACGTAATTGTATTTACAGATATGAGTCAGAAGTATCACCCATTCTTCAATACGAATTACTTTTGGAGTAATGATGATATTTTTCTACTAGAGCATGCATGATCGTTTTTCATGACTGATTTTCAGATAAGCTCATTTTCAGCTATCACCTTGGCGAGAGAAAATGGTAATGGAACAACAGTTATGGCTAACTTCCTTTTGAGGAAGCAATCCTGGGCTCACCTAGTTTTTTCTAGGCGGAAACGGCATCTCCTAGAGCAGAAGTCGCTGTCTGGGCAGCTTTTAAGTGTTAAGAGTTTGCATACGGAGGATCTACCTTGTGCAGTACACTCCAACGAAACTAGCCGCCGACGTCCGACGCCCTCCGCGTACTCTGGCGACGACATCCCCTGCGCGTCGCCGTCTAGGTACTGCAGCCCGCGCAGCCCGCCTGGAGATTCGTAACCGCGCCGTCCCGTGGAGTGGAGCCCGTCGCCGGCAACCATCGCGAGCAGTGAGGCCGATCTGCATTCTGCATTCTGCATTCTGCATTCTGCAAGATGAAGGACGACAGGCGTACAACAAGTTCGGGTGGCGCGACGGTGCTGCACGCATCCCAGCTGCTCCAACACGATTCGCCTGTCTGACAGGCGCGTTGGCGTGAGCTTCGTCCGGCCCGGGTGCTCCGATAGCCGATTATGCACACAACTGACTATGTAGACAATTTCTCATATATAATCAGCCCTAAACATAAGTTGACACCTCAAAAAATAAGTCAGGGCACTATTCCACTAGAAAGACTCGCCGCAAGGTATCTTCCAGGAAACGAGAACGCAAATAAAAGCGGGCTGCAACACAGCCAAATAAAATAGTTCAGGGTACTCCTCGCTCAAGGACACGAACACAAGGTACCTTCCGGGAAATTGGCGCTAGGGCTGTTCATAAAATCACTTGCGGTGGCAGTGGCACACACCACGCAGCAACAAAGCCAACAACCTCACCCCACTTCCACTCACACAGAGACCACCACGACACAAGCGCGGAAAGCGATCGCGACGGCAATTGGCCTTGACCGCGGTTGGCTGCCTCCCGATGCCAAGCGTTCCACCCGTCGTCGATCGGCGGCCCAACTTCGCGCTGCTCCTCGGCTTGCTGCCTGGGCAAGGCAATGGAGATGCCTATCAGACTCTGAAGAAATCTCGAACGGGTTTGCTCCTGTTCGGGACTCTTGCGGCGACTGCCACTTACTAAACTGGACTAAATCCGCAGGGCGGCTTTTGGCATGGCCAAGGTACATGTACCCATTTGTTAGAATATAATTATGTTTAAGTTAGACTACTCAATGCGAGTAACATATATGTGATGTCATGCAATACTTCATTTGCTAAAAGTCCTTAGAAGCATCGTCTTGAGAGTCTTTTTCAAAAAGTCCTAGGGACTAGAAAAAGTTCTAGGACTAGAGAACCAAACACCACCTTAATAACTTATATAGACTCATCTTATCTTGGTATATATGATGTTACTCATAGTATGAGTAACTAGCTATGTTACTTAATTCTTCTCTCTCCTTATTAAATCGTTGTCACATAAACAAAATTGTTGAGTTGGACATTATGTTACTGCCGAGGTTACTCACACTTCGTTCATTGGATACGTATTTTAAAATAGTTTTGTGCATGTCGCCAAAACTTATATCAATGGATACATATTTGAAAATAGTTTTCGGTGATATTATTTTTTGTGACATGCATTAAAATTTTGTAAGTTAAATCTAGGGCAACGTTACGCATCGGCCGGTGAATCTTTTTAAAAAATTCTACCGCGGCACGAGCCATTGGTTCAATGTTAGATGAGCGTTAGATTCAGTTCCCAGCTTTGCAAAACGGATGATATTGCACTGGACATTTGCATCCGAGTTTATGTCACAGAACTTTTGCAACAGAGTTGCAGTTTTTTTTTTGAAACATAGCTAATGTTGCATACTGTTTTTGTCTTTACTTCTATATGTTGCAGAAATCTTTTTTGCAACAGCGAGGATGTTGCAAGAAAAAAGATCACCATCGGTTGTACGCCGCGAGCCCCCACCAAATGTTGCTGAGGGAGCAGCGACGCCGCCCGGCCCCACAATCACACCGCCGCCGGTGAGCGCCGGAGCTCCGGCCGGGTCGCCTCGCCTCCTCTCCGAGGAGGTGGGCGCACTACGCACGGTCAACGGTCGCGGTGGAAGCAGGTGGCAAAGGCGGCCATGCGCCCGACCCCGGCTCCAACCTCGCCGCCTTCCTCCTCTCTGGCGAGGTGGGCGGTTGCTAGTGTTGGCGCCGAAACTTCGGGTGACACACATCTCTCGTTCGGTGCTGCGGGGATCTGGACATCACCGCCCCGCATTCGTCTTCGCCAGTCTGCAACGACCAGTTGTTGCGGTGGCAAAATTGCCACAATGGGCTTGTTGCAGAATTAGTGGTGGTGGCCATAGGGCACGTGGCGTGCAGGGTGGCGGACATGGGAGGTGCCATCCGTAAGGTGATTACAAGCATTTTTTTCCTTAAATCTAAGGTCAAATTTTGGCACAAAATACAAAAAGGATCAATAAACCAGAATGGAGATAGTAGAAGTTAGAGATGGGATTTGTTTAAACCACGACGATTTGCCCTTTACTCCAAGTCTCTCTCCCTCGTATTATACTTTCTATGTATCCCTATACGAGGGTTAGAACAATACAACACAAATATTAGCCAAGGTACAGTTTTTACATGGTAACAGAGTGGTTTGTCCAATGACACCGATACTAAAACCTTCCACCACTTTCACAGCACGTTGCCTTCGGAGAGATTAATTTCCTCTCCCTGACAACAAATCACCCTATCAATCAAAGATTAGATCGGTTTCTAGTTTAGATCCAATTTCCGATTTTCTCAGATCCATCCACTAAATCAGTTCTTTTAGCCACGAATGTGGATATATAATTATCGTGCCTAGTGAGAACAGCAGAAACTCGACGACGAAAACGCCGCGCCGCCCCTCCCTCTCCAGCGTGCAGCCGGCGTGCCCCGGAAGCGATAGCGCGTGGGCAAGTGAGCACTCTCACATCCAGCATTACCTACATGACGGGGCTGAGCCTGCCGGGCAGCCTCTTGTCCGGCCAATGCAATGGAGATACTAATCGGGCTCTCAAGAAATCTCCAACACATCTGCTCTTGTTCGGGACTCTTGCGATGAGTGCCACTTATCAAGATCAACTGGCCCCACCGGGCGGCTTTTGGCAAGGCGAAGCGACCGGTGCCCATTACCGCTCCCACGCCTTTCTTCTCCACGTGAGAATCCCGGTGTTCTTGTGCTGCAACGCCTCCTTCTTTCTCATGTCGCTGGCTGTCGTCCTGATCATTCTCCTGATGGATGTATTCGGCGCACTAGGAATCAAGTAGTACCGCGTCTTGTTGGTAGCCATGATCCTGGACCAGTTTAGCCTGATCGTGATCGGAGCCTATATCGCCGTGAGCTTCGACCTGTCCATCTAGGTTGTCGTTTGGGTGTCCCTCTGTGTCTTCTTGCTGTTAGCGGTGTTCCTGCCAGGCGCAAGATGGCGGCAGGCGTTCAGAGAGAAGATGGAGCTCTGTGTGCCCCGTAGGCTGAAGATGTTGTTTGCTGGTCCGTCAACCAATGGACACGCAGAGGGGGCGGTAGGCATGTCACTGAAGCTGGAGAAGAGGCGCAAGCTTCTGCTGCTCCTTGCAATTCTCGCAGGAATTCGCGCGTACCATGCCGGTGCGGGCTTCCCACCCGATGACCCATTCAACTACTACGGGTGCCTGGTGTTCTCGTACTGCAAAGCCACCGTCTTTCTCGCGTCCCTATCCATCATCGTGATGCTGGTGAACAGGAAGCCCCCGTCAGCGAGAGGACTGCGATGGCACGCGCTGCGGTTGTCTGTGATCCTTGTCGTGACCGGCCTCGCTGGCGTCTTCGCCGCCGGGCGCTACAGGATCAATGTCCTCGTTCTGCTCTTGGCAGTTTTACTCTGCATCGCGTTCCAAGTTACACCGTCCATCTTCGGAACGGCGGGAGGCCTGGTGCAGACACTGGCACCGAGCCTCGGAGCGGCGGAAGAGGAGGATGGCTCCGAGGACGAGTTGGAGTTCAGCATAGGGGGTGGGACGAAGGAGGAACCCTTCGGAATGGAGATCTCGTCTCCGATCCTCGGGGGCGCGCTCACTCTGATCCTCGCCGTCCCTATGGTGTCCATCCTCGCCGCTCCAGTGAAGTTGCTCGTGGCAATAATGATCGCCTCAATCGGGGTGCCCCTCTGGCGGAGGTCCTTCACCCCGCTGTCCAGAGCTCTCCAACGCCGGTGCACTGTGAGCCTCCAAGGTACCACCTACCACGCCCGCGCCGGCATCGACTGGTTCCGTCTCCGGCGCCTCCTCGACTCCCCGGGAACAACTGCTGTCCGCGCTATGCCATGGACTGTGCAAGGTGATACACGCGCTGTGTTCGGGAACATGGATGTGGATCCTGATCTTGGTTGCATCGGTTCCCTCGCTGAGGCACAACCTCAAGCTGAAGTTCAAGATCTCCAAGATAACAGCCGTACTATGCCTAGGCGTGCAGGTTGTCTGTGCACCGCCCACGACAGGCACGGTCACGGCTACTAGGGTGAGCACCACGACCACGACTACCCCGTCCACCGTTGCAGGGACGCCGACCTGACAGAAACTCTGAACCTGACAGAACTGAAGAAAACGGAACTGAAGAATTTTTTTGCAGGCTTGCACTGTTGCACAAGGAGATCACGACGGTGTTCTGCCCCATTGCAAGGTTGATGAGGCACACAGGAAGAACAGAGGAGACTCCTTGTACATGGCGGTTTCAGGATCATTTGTTCTGGCCGATCTTTCTCTCTAGTTTGTTACACCTTGTTGGACAGTAAAAGGCGTCAGTGTGTGTACTGTGTAGTGTGTACCAAGGTTAGGTGGTGTATCAGTTAGCCCTTGTTTGTCAACGGATAAAATGGTGTGTGGGGTTGCTCTTTCTTTTCCTAGTCCTAGAGGGGGAAACGAGTACATAAATACGGTAAATATGCACAAAGAAATTTTCGGCAAGTTTGCTGTTCAGAACCGAGAGGCTGATATTATCTGATATATTTAGCACACTGTTTTGCCCAAGCACATCCGTGTGTCCAGTCAAACATCATATAACGGTACCATAGCGGGGAACTCAACCATTTGTAGCCAGCAGTGGTCTACTTATTCGCTTTGCGTACTCTGCTTCATTATAATGAGCAGATACAAACTCTAGGAAGATATCAAGTCACTTCACAGCTTTAAGGAAGGAGGAAGAAGGGTCGGCCTTGCTAGCGGACGCTGAAAGAACCATCCCTTCTCCTCAGTGAATCCAGGGGCTGCAGCTGCACCATTCCCAGCTGCTGCTGCAATTTATCATGAACAAAAATTGGAGCAATCGTCAGAATCTAACCAAGTATTCATACTACGTATACAAGAAGAGTAAATGAAAGCAACGCGTGGGGCAAAAAGAAACAAATGGATCGCTTGCTATGAAAAACTCAGACAATTTTACGTACAGTGTTGCCATAAAAAGTTTGCAAATTATGGTGCCTACGGAAATAACATATGCAAATGAAGAACAAGTTTCTTTCCCCTCTCTGAACTGTAGAATGAGATTGAAAATACATAGCAAGAACGACTGTGTTCAAGTTTGAAGGTCTTACCCGGAGCAGCATCTTGACGTGGTAAGACTTTTGGACGATCTGATGGCGTCGTCTCGCCCATCACAGCAGGGAGATGCCCATGGGTGAGGGCCAGAACGATAGCCAGCACTGCGAACACCTTGGAGGCCATATTTTGGGCTCGGTCACTCCACTACTGAAAGAGCTTGTTTGGGTGAAATGAAACTGGGATGGTGCTTGCTATATAACAGACGCCAATGTGACAGGCTCACGTTCGGCCATCGCATAACAAGGCAAATATATCTTGTAGAGTCCACTAGGCCTTCTCAGCATCATGCAATGCTGGAAATTAAGTAGACTATTCAACAAAGGAGGAATCAGTCCACACTATATGTTAAAGGGTGCCAAACTAAACTGCCCAGCCGACATGAGTTCGGCCATCGACATGAATTAGCATGTGCGAGGTGCTAGCTTAGGTAATAAAACTTTTGTCGCATAGGCCATCAACGTGTTGACCACAGGACATACCATTTTATTTTATTTAAACACAAACTGCTTCATTCAGATAAGAACAATACAAATGCAGTTTTGCAAAACAGACTTTGCAATACAGAATAATAACAACCTCTAACATCAGCGAGTTGTCGTAGACGTGAATCACCCACACCGAGAACGTCATTGTAGCAAAAAACCATCTGCGCTGCCATGAGAACTCCACCAAGAATCCTCCTTGAATTTTTTTAAGCCGCTTGAGGCACCCAGGCTATGTGGGATCCGTAACCGATGAATGCACCTTGAACATGATGACAAAGTCATATCCAATGGTTGCGGGTGAGATCTGAAACCGATGAATGCATCATCCCTCCAAACGGTAGCGGGGGACGATGTTTTTTTCACCGAGGAAGATCTCGCTGATCCAAGGCCATACAAATTTACTAGACCCGTAATGTAAGAAGCAAGAACCTTATATTTAGGACATGTTTATCTAGCGAACGTTGTTGGGGGCGAATTGCCAGCGAACGTCCCTCTCGCCATGCCAACATAACTAAATTTGCCATGCATTTTGAGGGAAATGCCATGTACGGAATGAAAAATTCCCATGTATAAGAAATAATTGCCAGTGATCGTTTTTAAATGCCATCCAAGTGATTTGGATCCAATGGTTGTGAGGGCGTTTGCTGGAAGTGCCTTGCCAGCGAACGTTTGCCCATTAGCATTTCTGTACATTTATACATGGGCTTAGAAATAGATTTTTATAGAATCGCTTAAGAAATAGGTTGATATTCTTTTTGTCTTAGGTTGTGCCACACGGTTGATAATTCGTGAATGTTATTCTGGATGTGTTTGTATCTTGCCTATTACTCCCTCCGTTCCTAAATATTTGTCTTTCTAGACATTTCAAATGACTACTATATACGGATATATGTAGACATATTTTAGAGTGTAGATTCACTCATTTTGCTCTGTATGTAGTCACTTGTTGAAATGCCTAGAGAGATAAGTATTTAGGAACGGAGGGAGTACGAGATAGACATATGCCTCGCCTCAAGTAGAGTATGTAATGGGCCGGCTCAGTAGTATTACGTGTGTTAGTTTCTTTCTTTTTCCCTCTTTCCTTTTCTAAATTACAAAATTATAAATAAAAATTTAAAAATAATTTACTTCACTTTTAAAAATATAAATAATTTTTCATGTAATGTGAAAAATTGTTCCCGCAACTTTAAAAATGGTTCATACCATTTCCAAAAAATGTTCATGATATTTAAAAAGTGTACGGATAATTAAAAGTATGTTCATGACATTTTTAAAGAAAATCATGAGAATGTAAAATTTTGTTCTCCCTCATCGCCCCGCACAGCCACACTCGGATGCTGAGGAGACCTGGTCTTTGGCTCCTAGATGGGGATGTACCTTGAAAATGAATCCTCTCTCTCGCCTCCTCTCCACTGAAAAATGAGGTGCACTGTGGCAGTGAGATTCGTACACGATCAGACGACGAAAAAAACACAACCTGAAGTGAAATGAAAAACAGACAGCCAAATCCCTAAAAAAACAGACGGCCAAAAGTTAGGATAAGTGTAATTTTTTAATTCTGCTGAAATAGTAAAACAAACCCACGCAACCCGGATCGAAACCCAAATGCAAAACGCCTCACATGCAGCCAACACCTGTGCAGTCCTGGCCATGGGCAGCCCGGCCCGGTCGGCCCGACCCAGCTCGACCCGACCTTATCCACGGGATGGGCTCGGGCCTAAGTTTTGAGCCTGATGGCCAGGCTGGGCCCGGGCCTGTCATTTTTGCCGTTTAATGAAGAGGCCCGGCACGTGGCCTGAGGCCCGATGGGCTTTTAGCATGATGGGCTGGGCTTGGGCCCAATTTTTAGGCCCAACAGCCGGGCCGGGCCTGGGTTTTTTGTGTCGGGCTTTGGTTGGCCAGGCCCGAGGGATGGACAGGTATAGCTTGAGCCCCTAGGTCCGGGCTTCAGGGCTTCGGTCCGTTGTCCCCGGCGCCGCCGTGAGCGAGAGCCAAGACGCACCATGTGTGTTACCATACATGTCGGATCTGAACGGACGCGGGGGCAGATAGCATTGGCGAAGAGGAGAAAGGTAGCCGCTTGGATATTCTGATCCATTTAGCAAACAATTTGGCTGGTTTCGAGAAAAGAAACAGTCAGATCTAGATGCAAAGAAGTTTCTTCGGGCCGTTCCCTATTTTCCCCTCTTGCCAGTAGATCCGCCGATCTCTCTCTGTCCATGAGTTCCGCTCCTCGTCAATTTTGTGAGTGTGGATCTCTGGTTCACTCTGGTAATTTTGGTCCAAGACACATCTTCCAAAGCAAAGTAAAGGTACGTGACGATCTAGGGTTACTTTCATATGTCATTATGCTACCTTATGTCCAATTTTGTGAATAATGTCGAGGCGTGTCTTGCGAGCTTCCCCTGCCGATGTATTTTGACCAAGCAATTGTAGCTGCGAAATTGATATTTATTATTGTAAATCACATTTTCACTGCTCAGCAATTTGAGTTTCTCTCTTACATAGGTAAATTTGCTGCTGCTGAAAATATTGCGAGCCATCTGCTGACATCTCTCAAGGTTGATCGGCATCCTGAATAACCAAGCAACAAATGGCTGCCCGTGAAAGGTCAAGATTCAAATGTATAGACATAGATAAGATGGCCAGTTCCATGACGAGGGATATCAAATCTTTCTGGTCACAATATGATCCGGGTGGTTATGGCACTAACATGTGCCCAATCCATAGAGTCCCAGAACACATTCGTGAGGTTGACCGTGTGGCCTACGAACCAATTATTATATCGTTTGGCCCGTATCACCATGGAGGCCAACACTTTCAATACATGGAGAAGAAAAAATGGGAACATTTAGACAGGGTACTAAAACTGAACTGTAATAGAACTCTGCATGATTACATTAAAGCAATCGCCGAAGTAGAGAAGCAAGCAAGGAAATGCTACTCGGAGCAGATAATAATGGAAAGGAAAAAGTTTGTGCAGATGCTTTTGTTGGATGGGTGCTTCATACTTGTGAATATTGATGAAAATGTCGGCACCAGGATATCAAATTCCAGAACTTTGAACCAAGGACCCACCCAAACAGAAGTTGATGGAAACGTGACGGGAGAAGAGCTGGAACAGATTTATGTGGAAATTATTCAGGAAACAGGAACAAATACCAGAGAGGAGGATGCAAACCACCGGACAAGCGTTCAGAACAGTTACGGTCCCGGGGATTGGTTGAGTGGCCCTGCATGGCATGACATGCTCTCCTTGCTGGAGAACCAGATACCCTTTTTCGTTATGGAGAGGGTCTACGAGTTAGTATCAGGTGAATGTACAGAAGTTGGATCGCTTTGAAGAAAAGCTGCTGAACTTGTAGAGGTCCTCTTGCGTCATTATCCAATAGCTATACAAGAGAACGATAGACCCAAACATTTCCATCATCTGCTCCACTTATATCACACGTACTTGAGACCTAGTCAGAAATTTGATGAGGAGCTTCAGTATCAGGGGAAGACAGGTTATTTTCATGGTCTTCTACGTCGATGGAATATGTCAGGTAAATCAGTTGACCCTGACAAAAACCTAGAGCAGATGGAGCGCTTGGAAACAGGTAAGCTTTTTAAGCGTTGGCGTCGAGCAGAAGAATACCATGAAGCGGGGGTTCAGTTCATGCGTAGGGAGTATGACGGACAAAGTAGGCATTCTCTGCTGGACATAAGGTTCATCAATGGAGTTATGGAAATTCCGTGTTTGCCAGTTGACGAGTCCAGTGAATCGGTTTTCAAGAACCTGCTAGCACTGGAGCAAATGGACTACAGGTTCGGCAACGACATCAGTGCCTATGTCACTTTCATGTCCCAGATCATGGATACGCCTGCTGATGCCACGCTGCTGGTTGAGAAAGGCATAATTGTGCATATGTTGGATAGTGACGAAGAGGTGTCAGCTCTATTCACTAGACTCACCAAGCAATTGACAATTAGGTTTGATTTAAAATATTACTTAAAACCTTTGTGCCACAAGTTGGAAGCCCACTACCAGAATCGCTTGAATAGATGGATAGCTTGGTTATGGCATAACCACTTTGTAAACCCGTGGTTGGCGTTGGCAGCGTTCGCTGCTGTAGTGGTGCTTGTCTGCACCATCGTCCAGACCATATATACTGTGTTGCCCTTTGTCAAACCTGCATAATGTAATTTAGATCATTTTTATTCTTTGAAGAACTTGGCTATGTGTCCAGACAATTTAGCTTACTATTGTGTCTATCCATGGTATCCTCCCCTGTTCACAGGGAGACAGGACTCTATGCTCTGACAGACTTATATAGCTCTTTTCAGAGCGCACGACCTTTCGCTCAATAGGGCACGGAATGAGAGCATTGCTTTTGATGTATCATTTCACTCGTATAAATAATTTTCGCGCAAGACAGGATTCACATGTTGTCTACTGTGCCCTGGTCACATAAGCGTCCCGTTTCTTCATGAATGTATGTAAAGACTGGAAAAAAAAAAGCTAGCGCATGCTTTTATCTCAAGGAATTTATCGATTTGGGTTCGATTTTTACAGAAAGTTAAATTCGAGAAATATAATTGGTAGTGAGGCCAACAAAATATAATAAGTTGTTTAAGCAGTATTGATTGGAAATTTGGAATGGGGTAACAGAAATAGTTAAGACGAAATTCAGACTGTAAGACGTGAACGTTTATTTCCGTAGCAACACATGGATATTCAGCTAGTAGATACATGAGTTGCAAGCTCTTTATTTTAACACACACGAGTGACAAGCTCAATTATTCAATACGAAGCAGACACATTCTCGTCCAGAGCATACATTCCTCCATGTGGGTCGCGATAGTATCATCCTAACACGCCTTGGCCTTGCACGACGGAGAGGGAGGGCGTGGAAGGATCATGGTATTGGGTAGGCCGATAATGATTTTCTCGTCTCTGGCATACATCCGTTCTTTTGCTCCTAGAAACACAAGAAATGCTTAAAGCTCCGGACTGTAAGCCTCAGTAGTAAATGCGTACTAAATAATCCCCAAAACAAGTAGCAGAAATTAAGTTGCGAGATCACAACGAAGAAGGAACATACCTTCCACCGGCGTGCTGATTGCCAGCACCTTTCTCTCTGGTAGGCCATGGTTCAGTTCTGGGAGCCGTCGTGCAGCAACAAAAGGGAGTAATGTGACGGACATAGCCAGGAGAATGGCAATGGTGATAGCATGCTTGGAATTCATCTCAACACAACCTTCAGAGATAAGGAGAACAGATGAACTCTTTCTCTATCACACCAGCTTTTATACCCATCCATCCACCCACTACCATCTTTTCTTGATATTTTTTTCCATATGTTTGGCGCTTGGATGCTTGCATTCTTGAGAACTCTATGTTAACTAGGTGGAACAAATATCTTCTAGATTCCTATGTTCACAGCAATTTCTACTAGTAGTTCGGCATGGTCACCGCCCAATTTAAATGATACAGATGGCAGCAACATAAGGTCTCCAAATTGATAGAGGATATTCTAATAAATATTTTGTAAGAGTACAAGGCCAACTGAATTGTTTGCCAGATAGAGATACATTGAATACCAACAGTTTATGATGAAGAACAAAAAATGCATGTAAAGTACCATACAAGTTACATGTCCTACTGATGACCCAAACCTGATTCATTTGCAGTGGTTACTCATGACCAGGGGGTTTCCTGTATGCTTCGATAGTGAAGATGGTTTGCACGATGGTGCAGACAAGCACAACACCCGTCGCTACTGCAGCTAAGGCCAACCACGGATTACTGAAATGATTCATCAAGAGCCACGCAATCCATCGGTTCAGGCGACTCTGGTAGAATTCTTCCATAGCCTGACAAAGTGATTTTAAGTAATGCATACCATTGAAATCAAACACAACATCTTTACTAAGCATGGTAAATAGATCAGAGACATGTTCGTCGCTCTCAAGTTGGTGCACAATTATTTCTCTTTCAACAAGTAGTGTTACATCTTCTGGCATACAAATAATCTGTGACAGGAAGACAATGTAAGCTGTGAAGTCATCTCCAAACTGAGGACATGTTTGCTCAAATGCAATGATATTCCTGAAAAGACTGCCTGAATATTCATCAACAACAAGGGATGGAATTTCAATGGAACCATTGCTAAACTTAATGTCTAAGAGAGAATGAGGATCCATATTATCGTATTCGCGTTTCTTAAACTTGACTCCTGCCTCTAGATATTGTGCTACCCGCCTCCATCGATTCAGTTCTTGACCTGATTGTAGGGAATCCTCCTTCTGTTGAGCTAACTGAATTTGCTCGTTGACCTCAGGATGATGACCGAGTCTAAAATATCTCCATCCGAAACTAAAAAACCTATAAATGTACTGAGGTCCAACCTGATAATGATGGCTATTATCCACCTTTGGATTAGGCCTAAGATACATATGACACAAGTGAAGCAAATGTTGAAAATCTCCTGGCCTGTTGGGCCCTCGGATTGCCTTTGGATAAAAAGAGAATGCTTCTTCCACAACTTTGTTCAAAGCATCAGTGATGGATGGAGCCAATGGGACACTACCAGAAGCTAGCTCATAGAGTTTCTTCACAATGAAAAATGGAATTTGATTTTCCAGCAAGAACAGGTCATGATGGAGGAATCTCATGAACCACATCGCAAATGCTGCATGGTTTTGACCATCTTCATTTGCCCCTTTTCTATCAGTCTGGTTACCATCAAAAGCAGCTTCGCTCCCTGTGTTTTGCCTATCATTGTTTGAATCAAGAGATGTCTGTCCCCCTAGCATATTAGCATCTTCAACAACTATTTCCTCTAGAGCACATCTCTTACTCTCTGCTTCCTTTTTCTGTGCTATAATTTTTTCAATTCCACCAAGAGCAACTAGAATGAAGCATCCGTCCAGTAAGAGCATACGCATAAAATCCTCATCAGTCATATCAATATCCTCAGAATAACAGTACCTTGCTTCTTGTGCGAAATCCCTAGTCGCCAGCAAGTAGTCCAGTAATGTTTTCGTAGGGTTCAATTTAAGAACTTCATCTAGATAACCCCATTTCAACTTCTCCAGGTTCTGCAACTTTGCAGCTCCATGGTGATATGGAGAGTAAATTGCAAAAAACCACCACAATTGTGGACTCTAAATCAAAAAACCACCACCATTCATTTTTTTTTTTGCAAAAACCACCAGGTATTCAGTAATCCTTTTGTAAAAAACACTAACCGATCAATAAGCAGCTTTTAACACAGAATCTGACAGATGGGACCCAGTTGTAAGTGCTGATGTGGCGGTCAAATGTCACACCGTTAGCCTATACTGTTAAGTCGATAGGGGCTTTGACTCGCGCGGCAGCGCCAGCCACGGTAGCTGGGTCTGCCCGCACGCGCGCCCGCCGGTGCAGCTGGGTCCCCCGAGCCCACCACCCTCGCCCTGCGCCGCCGTCGGACATGGCGCACCGCCCGCCGCTACAGCTCCTGCCCGCCATGGACGCCGCTCTGGACGACGCTCGGCTCGTCGGAAGCCAACCAGCGCCAGCACTGGACGCGGAGTTCTTATGCTGCTCCACCTCGTGCAAGCTGTGCACGTGCGCCACCTATATGCTCAAATGGATTAGCAGTAGGCCGGACGCCTCCTTTCCGCCATGGTCGAGCTCCCAAGAGGCCCTCCTCTATCTCCTTGCATTTGATCGAACACCTAGCAGGCAGCGTGGCAAGACGCGGCCGCGCCGCCTGGGTAGTGCGCCATTGGGTCTTCAAGGTCCTTGACAACATCCACGACCACCCCATGCTCCTCAACCTCCCAGATAGCGGGCATCGCCGTGCTGGCCGCATACTTCAGCCGAGCTGTCGCCGCCGCCGTGCGCTGTCACCGCCGCGTGGTGGCCACCACCGCGCCGCCTCTGCGTCGGTGCGTCCGAGCCGCCGTGCAGGCCCGAGACCTCGGCTCACGCCCTGGCCATCGTGCTGCTCCGGGCCGCTGCACGCGTCTGAGCGCGGGGCTCGCCGTTCGCCATGCGCACGCAGCGCCATCCGAACTCGCTGGTGCACGGGTGCTCCCGGAGGTGGTCAGTGACTCAGGTCGTTCAATCCATCCGCCAGTACATAGCTGGCTAGCCTCCGTATGAATCAATCAAGTAGCTTGTTGTGCACCTGTACGTGTGTATGTATTCGCGCGCGAACGACGACGGGTTCCGGCGTTGATGTGGCTCACCTCGACGGCTTCGCTCCACGGCTCGGTGCTCGTCGTCTCCAAGCTCCGGATCTTGCCCAGCTCGGTGCGGCACCCGAGGAACCTCCTGGAGACGCGAGGAAGCAAAGAACGTGGTCCGGGGCTAACCGGAGCTGGAGATCGTGCGGCATAAGATCCATTGGCTTTGACCTCCGACCGAGCCATGGCCGCAGCTATGTGGCTTGCGGACGCGCACAGAAAGAGGAGAGGAAGAGGAAAAGAGGGTGGCGGGCGGCGGGCGCAAGGAGCAGCGGCGGCGGTGCGAGCTGCCCAGACGTGGCGGCGGGGCCGGCCGGCGCGCACGAGCGCGGCGCTGCCGTATCGACCCCATCGGCGGCGGCAACGCTAACTGTAGTGGGGTGGGTCCCAAGTCAACCTAACGGGTGATCCAAACGGTGTGACGAGCGCCGTCTTCATTAGCGCCACGTGGCACCTGACAGTGAGACCTACTCATCAGGTTTTCAATCAAACTGCTCTAATTGACCTATCAGCGTTTTTCGCAAACTGTCAGCACAATAATGGTGGGTTTTTGCAAAAAAACGAATGATGATGGTTTTTTGATTTAGGGTCCGCAATTGTGGTGATTTTTTGCAATTTACTCCATGCAGGGTACACAGGAACATGACTTCTTACTAATATGCAGGAGCTCAGCTGGAGAATGGCTACCATTACGGCAGGTGCAGGTGGCTGGGTATTCGCAGATACATCACCTCCGCCTGTTCGACCAAACCAAAAATCAACCAGTCATCACAGATCAATGAATCAACCAACAATCTGTGGTAGATGACTGGACTCTCAATGGCACCGAATAACGGCGACGTACCTACAACTGGTGGTGCCACTGGATGTCGTTGTTGTCGAAGCCGACGCAATCTGCTGCTGGCGAGGCCGGGGCAGAGGCCGCCGTCGATGGATACCATGTCGATGGGGCCGAAGCCGACCTCACCAAGGAAGTTGGAGGTGGATTTGTGACGGACTTGAGCTCGTCCAGGTGATGGCTTGCAGCCTTGTCATCGCCAACATATGTGAAAGGTCCTCCAAAGAAGGCAACCGCAAGTTCTTCCTTGAGCGTCGCTGCCGCACCCGCCCCGACCGAGGCCGCACCTCTTGCTCCATCATAGCGGCGGCCGCCGTCCTGTCTCAAGCATGCGAGGAGGCCCATGAGTACGGACCGGCAGCTCAGGAGGACCTTCAAGCCACGGACTAAGGAACCACACCGAGAGGGGGAACATACCCCGAGCGAACCCCGGGGAATTGCAGAGGGGAGCCAAGTCGGCGGTCCTACCGGAGGGGAGTGAGATGGGATCTCGACCGTCACATTGGACTATACATGGGGGAAAGGAGGTCGATGGGCTCAGCTAAATCGAGGGAGCAAGACAGCCATTCTACACGTACATGACTTTACAGGATGTTACACACTCCTTCCAAACTTAATAAACACACCCCTGATTTTCATGGGGATGGGCCCGCGTACTCCCCTTACACCCAATCAAAAACTGCCACATCAAATCAATCCTGTAAAAACCTGTATGTGTATCATTGCTATTTATACGCTGGCAACCTTTGATGGGTCTCTCCCTTGATTGTGTTGGGGAACGTTGCAGAAGACAAAAAAAATTCCTACGTTTTCACCAAGATCCATCTATGAGTTCATCTAGCAATGAGTGATCGGATGCATCTACATACCTTTGTAGATCGCGAGCGGAAGCGTTCAAGAGAACGGGGATGAGGGAGTCGTACTCGACGTGATCCAAATCACCGGAGATCCTAGCGCCGAACGGACGACACCTCCGCGTTCAACACATGTACGGTCAGCGTGACGTCTCCTCCTTCTTGATCCAGCAAGGGGGAAGGAGAGGTTGATTAAGATCCAGCAGCACGACGGCGTGGTGGTGGATGCAGCAGTCACCGCAGCAGGGCTTCGTCGTTCTTCTGCGAGAGGGAGAGGTGTAGCAGGGGAGAGGGAGGCGCCAAGAGTAAAGGGTGCGGCTGCCCCTCCCTCCCCCCTTTATATAGGCTCCCCTAG
>NC_041382.1:743491825-743510947 GCF_002162155.2 Triticum dicoccoides | reverse complement strand
GGGTGGAGTGCCCCCCAAGCCAGGTGGGGCGCCCCCCCACCCTAGGGTTCCCAACCCTAGGCGCATGGGGTGGGCCAAAGGGGCCGCACCAGCTCACTATGGGCTGGTTCCCCTCCCCACTTCAGCCCATGGGGCCCTCCGGGATGGGTGGCCCCACCCGGTGGACCCCCGGGACCCTTCCGGTGGTCCCGGCACAATACCGGTGACCCCCAAAACTCTCCCGATGGCCGAAACTGCACTTCCTATATATAATTCTTCACCTCCGGACCATTCCGGAACTCCTCATGACGTCCTGGATCTCATCCGGGACTCCGAACAACTTTCGGGTTACTGCATATTCATATCTCTACAACCCTAGCGTCACCGAACCTTAAGTGTGTAGACCCTACGGGTTCGGGAGACATGTAGACATGACCGAGACGGCTCTCCGATCAATAACCAAAAGCGGGATCTGGATACCCATGTTGGCTCCCACATGCTCCTCGATGATCTCATCGGATGAACCACGATGTCGAGGATTCAAGCAACCCCGTATACAATTCCCTTTGTCAATCGGTACGTTACTTGCCCGAGATTCAATCGTCGATATCCCAATACCTCGTTCAATCTCATTACCGGCAAGTCACTTTACTCGTACCATAATGCATGATCCCATGACCAGACACTTGGTCACTTTGAGCTCATTATGATGATGCATTACCGAGTGGGCCCAGAGATACCTCTCCGTCATACGGAGTGACAAATCCCAGTCTTGATCCGTGTCAACCCAACAGACACTTTCGGAGATACCCGTAGTATACCTTTATAGTCACCCAGTTATGTTGTGACGTTTGGTACACCCAAAGCACTCCTATGGTATCCGGGAGTTACACGATCTCATGGTCTAAGGAAAAGATACTTGACATTGGAAAAACTCTAGCAAACGAACTATACGATCTTGTGCTATGTTTAGGATTGGGTCTTGTCCATCACATCATTCTCCTAATGATGTGATCTCGTTATCAATGACATCCAATGTCCATAGTCAGGAAACCATGACTATCTATTGATCAACGAGCTAGTCAACTAGAGGCTTACTAGGGACATGTTGGTGTCTATGTATTCACACATGTATTACGATTTCTGGATAACACAATTATAGCATGAATAAAAGACAATTATCATGAACAAGGAAATATAATAATAATCCTTTTATTATTGCCTCTAGGGCATATTTCCAACAGTCTCCCACTAGCACTAGAGTCAATAATCTAGTTACATTGTGATGAATCGAACACCCATAGAGTTCTGGTGTTGATCATGTTTTGCCCTAGGGAGAGGTTTAGTCAACGGATCTGCGACATTCAGATCCGTATGTACTTTACAAATTTCTATGTCTCCATCTTGAACATTTTCACGGATGGAGTTGAAGCGACGCTTGATGTGCCTGGTCTTCTTGTGAAACCTGGGCTCCTTGGCAAGTGCAATAGCTCCAGTGTTGTCACAGAAGAGCTTGATCGGCCCCGACGCATTGGGTATGACTCCTAGGTCGGTGATGAACTCCTTCACCCAGATTGCTTCATGTGCTGCCTCCAAGGCAACCATGTACTCCGCTTCACATGTAGATCCCGCCCCGACGCTCTGCTTGCAGCTGCACCAGCTTACTGCTCCACCATTCAACATATACACATATCCGGTTTGTGACTTAGAGTCATCCAGATCTGTGTCGAAGCTAGCATCAACGTAACCCTTTACGACGAGCTCTTCGTCACCTCCATAAACGAGAAACATGTCCTTAGTCCTTTTCAGGTACTTCAGGATATTCTTGACCGCTTTCCAGTGTTCCTTGCCGGGATTACTTTGGTACCTACCTACCAAACTTACGGCAAGGTTTACATCAGGTCTGGTACACAGCATGACATACATAATAGACCCTATGGCCGAGGCATAGGGGATGACACTCATCTCTTCTATATCTTCTACCGTGGTCGGACATTGAGCTGAGCTCAATTTCACACCTTGCAACACAGGCAAGAACCCCTTCTTAGACTGATCCATATTGAACTTCTTCAATATCTTATCAAGGTATGTGCTTTGTGAAAGACCTATGAGGCGTCTTGATCTATCTCTATAAATCTTGATGCCTAATATATAAGCAGCTTCTCCAAGGTCCTTCATTGAAAAACTCTTATTCAAGTAGGCCTTAATGCTGTCCAAAAGTTCTATATCATTTCCCATCAAAAGTATGTCATCTACATATAATATGAGAAATGCTACAGAGCTCCCACTCACTTTCTTGTAAACGCAGGCTTCTCCATAAGTCTGCATAAACCCAAACGCTTTGATCATCTCATCAAAGCGAATATTCCAACTCCGAGATGCTTGCACCAGCCCATAAATGGATCGCTGGAGCTTGCATATCTTGTTAGCATTCTTAGGGTCGACAAAACCTTCCGGCTGCATCATATACAATTCTTCCTTAAGGAAACCATTAAGGAATGCCGTTTTGACGTCCATTTGCCATATCTCATAATCATAGTATGCGGCAATTGCTAACATAATTCGGACGGACTTCAGCTTCGCTACGGGAGAGAAAGTCTCATCGTAGTCAACCCCTTGAACTTGCCGATAACCCTTAGCGACAAGTCGAGCTTTATAGATGGTAACATTACCATTCGCGTCCGTCTTCTTCTTAAAGATCCATTTGTTTTGTATCGCTCGCCGATCATCGGGCAAGTCTGTCAAAGTCCATACTTTGTTTTCATACATGGATCCTATCTCGGATTGCATGACTTCAAGCCATTTGTTGGAATCTGGGCCCGCCATCACTTCTTCATAGTTCGAAGGTTCATCGTTGTCTAACAACATGATTTCCAAGACAGGGTTGCCGTACCACTCTGGTGCGGAACGTGTCCTTGTGGACCTACGAAGTTCAGTAGCAACTTGATCTGAAGTTTCATGATCATCATCATTGACTTCCTCTCTAGTCGGTGCAGGCACCTCAGAAACATTTTCTTGAGTTGCGCCATTTTCCGGTTCAAGAGGTAATACTTCATCAAGTTCTACTTTCCTCCCACTTACTTCTTTCGAGAGAAACTCCTTCTCTAGAAAGGATCCATTCTTGGCAACAAAGATCTTGCCTTCGGATCTGAGGTAGAAGGTATACCCAATAGTTTCTTTAGGGTATCCTATGAAGACGCATTTTTCCGACTTGGGTTTGAGCTTTTCAGGTTGAAGTTTCTTGACATAAGCATCACATCCCCAAACTTTTAGAATCGACAGCTTAGGTTTCTTCCAAAACCATAATTCATACGGTGTCGTCTCAACGGATTTCGACGGAGCCCTATTTAAAGTGAATGCGGCAGTCTCTAAAGCATAGCCCCAAAATGATAGCGGTAAATCGGTAAGAGACATCATAGATCGCACCATATCTAATAGAGTGTGATTACGACGTTCGGACACACCATTACGCTGAGGTGTTCCAGGCGGCGTCAGTTGTGAAACTATTCCACATTTTCTTAAGTGTGTGCCAAATTCATGACTCAAGTATTCTCCTCCACGATCTGATCGCAGGAACTTGATTTTCCTGTCACGTTGATTCTCAACCTCACTCTGAAATTCCTTGAACCTTTCAAAGGTCTCAGACTTGTGTTTCATTAAGTAGACATACCCATATCTACTCAAGTCATCAGTGAAGGTGAGAACATAACGATAACCACCGTGAGCCTCAACACTCATTGGACCGCACACATCAGTATGTATGATTTCCAATAAGTTGGTTGCTCGCTCCATTGTTCCTGAGAACGGAGTCTTGGTCATTTTACCCATGAGGCATGGTTCGCATGTGTCAAATGATTCGTAATCAAGAGACTCTAAAAGTCCATCTGCATAGAGCTTCTTCATGCGTTTGACACCTATGTGACCAAGGCAGCAGTGCCGCAAGTATGTGGGACTATCATTATTAACCTTACATCTTTTGGTACTCACACTATGAATATGTGTAGCATTACGCTCGAGATTCATTAAGAATAAACCATTCACCATCGGAGCATGAGCATAAAACATATCTCTCATATAAATAGAACAACCATTATTCTCGGATTTAAATGAGTAGCCATCTCGTATTAGACGAGATCCTGATACAATGTTCATGCTCAAACTTGGCACTAAATAACAATTATTGAGGTTCAAAACTAATCCCATAGGTAAATGTAGAGGTAGCGTGCCGACGGCGATCACATCGATCTTGGAACCATTCCCGACACGCATCGTCACCTCGTCCTTCGCCAGTCTCCGCTTATTCTGCAGCTCCTGCTTTGAGTTACAAATGTGAGCAACTGCACCGGTATCAAATACCCAGGAGCTACTACGAGTACTGGTAAGATACACATCAATTACATGTATATCACATATACCTTTCGTGTTGCCGGCCTTCTTGTCCGCTAAGTATTTGGGACAGTTCCGCTTCCAGTGACCACTTCCCTTGCAATAAAAGCACTCAGTCTCGGGCTTGGGTCCATTCTTTGGCTTCTTCCCGGCAGCTTGCTTGTCGGGCGCGGCAACTCCCTTGCCGTCCTTCTTGAAGTTCTTCTTACCCTTGCCTTTCTTGAACTTAGTGGTTTTATTCACCATCAACACCTGATGTTCCTTTTTGACTTCTACCTCTGCTGATTTCAGCATTGCAAATACTTCAGGAATGGTCTTTTCCATCCCCTGCATATTGAAGTTCATCACAAAGCTCTTGTAGCTCGGTGGAAGCGACTGAAGGATTCTGTCAATGACCGCGTGATCCGGGAGATTAACTCCCAGCTGAGTCAAGCGGTTATGTAACCCAGACATAGTGAGTATGTGCTCACTGACAGAACTGTTTTCCTCCATCTTACAGCTGAAGAACTTGTCGGAGACTTCATATCTCTCGACCTGGGCATGAGCTTGAAAAACCATTTTCAGCTCTTCGAACATCTCATATGCTCCGTGTCTCTCAAAACGCTTTTGGAGCCCTGGCTCTAAGCTGTAAAGCATGTCGCACTGAACGAGGGAGTAATCATCGGTACGTGTCTGCCAAGCGTTCATAACGTCTTGTTCTGCAGGGAGAACAGGTGCTTCACCTAGCGGTGCTTGTAGGACATAATCTTTCTTGACAGCTATGAGGATGATCCTCAGGTTCCGGACCCAGTCCGTATAGTTGCTGCCATCGTCTTTTAGCTTGGTTTTCTATAGGAACGCGTTGAAGTTGAGGACAACGTTGGCCATTTGATCTACAAGACATATTGTAAATATTTTAGACTAAGTTCATAATAATTAAGTTCATCTATTTAATGAACTCCCACTCAGATAGACATCCCTCCAGTCATCTAAGTATAACATGATCCGCGTTAACTAGGACGTGTCCGATCATCACGTGAGACGGACTAGTCAACATCGGCGAACATCTTCATGTTGATCGTATCTTCTATACGACTCATGCTCGACCTTTCGGTCTTCTGTGTTCCGAGGCCATGTCTGTACATGCTAGGCTCGTCAAGTCAACCTAAGTGTTTGCATGTGTAAATCTGTCTTACACCCGTTGCATGTGAACGTTGGAATCTATCACACCCGATCATCACGTGGTGCTTCGAAACAACGAACTGTCGCAACGGTGCACAGTTAGGGGGAACACTTTCTTGAAATTATTATGAGGGATCATCTTATTTACTACCGTCGTTCTAAGTAAACAAGATGCAAAAAACATGATAAACATCACATGCAATCAAATAATAATAGTGACATGATATGGCCAATATCACATAGCTCCTTTGATCTCCATCTTGGGGGTCCATGATCATCTTGTCACCGGCATGACACCATGATCTCCATCATCGTGTCTCCATGAAGTTGCTCGCCAACTATTACTTCTACTACTATGGCTAACACGTTTAGCAATAAACTAAAGTAATTTACATGGTGTTTCTCAATGACACGCAGGTTATACAAAAAATAAAGACAACTCCTATGGCTCCTGCCGGTTGTCATACTCATCGACATGCAAGTCGTGATTCCTATTACAATAGCATGAACATCTCATACATCACATATATATCATTCATCATTCATCACAACTTTGGCCATATCACATCACAACACACTTGCTGCAAAATCAAGTTAGACGTCCTCTAATTGTTGTTGCAAGTTTTACGTGGCTGCAATAGGGTTCTAGCAAGAACGTTTTCTTACCTACGTGAAAGCCACAACGTGATTTGTCAACTTCTATTTACCCTTCATAAGGACCCTTTTCATCGAATCCGCTCCAACTAAAGTGGGAGAGACAGACACCCGCTAGCCACCTTATGCAACTAGTGCATGTCAGTCGGTGGAACCGGTTTCACGTAAGCATACGTGTAAGGTTGGTCCGGGCCGCTTCATCCCACAATACCGCTGAAGCAAAATAAGACTAGTAGCGGCAAGAAAGTTGACAACATCTACGCCCACAACAAATTGTGTTCTACTCGTGCAAAGAGAACTACGCATAGACCTAGCTCATGATGCCACTATTGGGGAACGTTGAAGAAAACAAAAAAATTTCCTACGTTTTCACCAAGATCCATCTATGAGTTCATCTAGCAACAAGTGATCGGATGCATCTACATACCTTTGTAGATCGCGAGCGCAAGCGTTCAAGAGAACGGGGATGAGGGAGTCGTACTCGACGTGATCCAAATCACCGGAGATCCTAGCGCCGAACGGACGGCACCTCCGCGTTCAACACACGTACGGTCAGCGTGATGTCTCCTCCTTCTTGATCCAGCAAGGGGGAAGGAGAGGTTGATGAAGATCCAGCAGCACGACAGCGTGGTGGTGGATGCAGCAGTCACCGCAGCAGGGCTTCGCAGTTCTTCTGCGAGAGGGAGAGGTGTAGCAGGGGAGAGGGAGGCGCCAAGAGTCAAGGGTGCGGCTGCCCCTTCCCCCTTTATATAGGCTCCCCTAGGGGGGCGCCGGCCCTAGGAGATGGGATCTCCTAGGGGGGGCGGCGGCCAAGGGGTGGAGTGCCCCCCAAGCCAGGTGGGGCGCCCCCCCCCCACCCTAGGGTTCCCAACCCTAGGCGCATGGGGTGGGCCAAAGGAGGCGCACCAGCCCACTATGGGCTGGTTCCCCTCCCCACTTCAGCCCATGGGGCCCTCCGGGATGGGTGGCCCCACCCGGTGGACCCTCGGGACCCTTCCGGTGGTCCCGGTACAATACCGGTGACCCCCGAAACTCTCCCGATGGCCGAAACTGCACTTCCTATATATAATTCTTCACCTCCGGACCATTCCGGAACTCCTCATGACGTCCGGAATCTCATCCGAGACTCCGAACAACTTTCGGGTTACTGCATATTCATATCTCTACAACCCTAGCGTCACCGAACCTTAAGTGTGTAGACCCTACGGGTTCGGGAGACATGTAGACATGACCGAGACGGCTCTCCGGTCAATAACCAACAGCGGGATCTGGATACCCATGTTGGCTCCCACATGCTCCTCGATGATCGCATCGGATGAACCACGATGTCGAGGATTCAAGCAACCCCGTATACAATTCCCTTTGTCAATCGGTACGTTACTTGCCCGAGATTCGATCATCGATATCCCAATACCTCGTTCAATCTCGTTACCGGCAAGTCACTTTACTCGTACCGTAATGCATGATCCCGTGACCAGACACTTGGTCACTTTGAGCTCATTATGATGATGCATTACCGAGTGGGCCCAGAGATACCTCTCCGTCATACGGAGTGACAAATACCAGTCTTGATCCATGTCAACCCAACAAACACTTTCGGAGATACCCGTAGTATACCTTTATAGTCACCCAGTTACGTTATGACGTTTGGTACACCCAAAGCACTCCTACGGTATCCGGGAGTTACACGATCTCATGGTCTAAGGAAAAGATACTTGACATTGAAAAAACTCTAGCAAACGAACTATACGATCTTGTGCTATGTTTAGGATTGGGTCTTGTCCATCACATCATTCTCCTAATGATGTGATCTCGTTATCAATGACATCCAATGTCCATAGTCAGGAAACCATGACTATCTATTGATCAACGAGCTAGTCAACTAGAGGCTTACTAGGGACATGTTGGTGTCTATGTATTCACACATGTATTACGATTTCCGGATAACACAATTATAGCATGAATAAAAGACAATTATCATGAACAAGGAAATATAATAATAATCCTTTTATTATTGCCTCTAGGGCATATTTCCAACAGATTGACCCGTCAGTTACTGGGCGCAGAAGACGAAGGGGCCGCTCTTTTCGGTGACCATAGGATCAGCCGCGTGCAGCAGAAGAGATGAAATACAACGATGAGAAGAGATCAGATGGGTGAAGTTGGCTAGGCTAGATTGAATAAACGCCTAAAACAATTATGATGACCCACTCAGATTGGAAACGATTTGTTAATTATTTTCTGCTGAGGTGGAGGCTGCATGTTGAGAGAATGCTGATGTGGCATCATGTTGATGTAGATAGTGTGCATGTAGAGAGAATTGCTCCTAGTGGGGATCAACTTCTTAAGAATGTAAGATTTGGAGTTACATTGCATATTAGGTTACAGGTCATAGATCGATAAGGTTTTGACGATTGGTCTTGAGACCCATTCATCAGCTTATTTTTGGTCTTGATGGCCTAGTGTTTAACTACTTGCATGGGAGTTATAGTGGTATAGTTTCTCACACTAATACAAGTTAATGATAGAGTTCCTAGCAACACTGATGGTGCTTTGTTTTTACTATTTTCCTGATTTTACTCTTCACCCGGATGCATGTGAGTTTGGGATCACAAACTCCGTGTCCGTATGCCACTAGTATGTTACCGAACCACCTTACGTATTGTGCAAGGCCAGTAACATATTCGTGTCAGCATGTGCGAACTGCACTGTTTTTTCTTTGCCAAGAATGAAAAATGGGGCTCTAAAGGCCTACACGGTTTCCCTTGACCCTTGGCTTCTAATACTTGAAAGACATGTGAAAAGAAGAAGAAAATGTGATGATCACCGATGACAATGACGCACATCTGCATCATCTACCTCCCCTCAGCCTCTTGAAGAAAACAATGCAATGCAAAGCAAATCAATCACGCTTTTCTAGGCTAAAGTGAGCAAACGAACCACTACCTTCATCCTGGTTCATTAATCCTCTTGTGGTAGTTGCTTTAACAAAGTGAGACGGTTACAGTACATGTGAAAAACCAATCGATCAGAAGTACAAAGCGCTCAATACTTGAAAGTCGAAACATGTTGTTTGCTTCCAACAAACAATGAGGATCCTTGCAAATTACTCCTACGTGCACACAGCTCATTGTTTGTCCTACGTGCACGCAGCTCACTGTCACTGGACGACATTGCTATGGCCATAAAATTTATTTCGCGTCAGCTGAGGCTAGGAAATGTATGGCATAACTATGTCATCAACATAAGTTAAATCGGTAAATTGAAGTCCTAGATGTTCTTTAGAAAGGATAAGAGGAATTCTTGCATTAGAAAACAAGTGAAAATTGATCTTAACAAAATTGAATTCTTTCACAGAGTTGTGGTCTTGGAAAAAAATTATTATCTACTACCACTATAAAAGAAAGAGAGGACGGAGAACCAAGCAATCTTCACCGTCGGTACATTAAATCTAACGACTCATGATTCTCCTGTGTTTAACACCAAGCCATCGTGTTTTAGTGCCCGCAAATACCTTGGTCCACCATGCTAATAAAACCCCCCCACGATTTGTATGCCCCAACCGCGGCACGCCCATTATCTCGCTGCCGACCACGCCGACACACGCACCCCCTCCCCTTTCCGTCGCCTGCCCCGCCTCCCCCCACATGCCCCTACCCTACGCTGCCCCCCCTCATCCTTGACGGCGAGAGGCACGCGGGAGCTGCTGCCACCGACAGGGACATGGACCTATGCGGGCTAACTGCCGGCGGAGAGCTCCGCGACGCCACGCCGTGGGCTCAGGCGTACGAGGCCGGCCACGCCTGAGCCCGCGGCGAGCTCTCCGCCGGCCGCACCACCTCGCCTCGCCTCTCCCCGACGCCACCGTCCAGCCACCGAGTCAAGGCGTCTACTATGTATCCTTGGCTGCTATCTCGCCTGCGAGCTTCCTCCATCTGAAGGCCTACGAGCTTCCTCCATCTGAAGGTGAGGAATATCGATTACTCCTCTGAATTCATTGTTTCTTGTTGTTAAATTGCCCCTTTTCCTTGTTTGGTCACGGTACTTTCCTGCTTGTGATAATTCGACAGTGTTTTTGGCGAGGATATGAGATCCCTCCTTCTCCTTCCAATCTGTCAAATTGATTTTCTGTAGCTTTTGTTGATCTTCTATTTGTTCCAACTAAATTTGTCATTCCATTTCCTAATCCAATTCCTTTGCAGGAACCTGATCCTGATGATGACCAGAGAAGGATGTATGTGAGAGGTACCGGTGTTAGCTCATAAGTATATCAGAAGATAAGCATCCATTGTATAATTATTCAGTTATACTGTTAATCCATGCCTCAACAATTGACTAGATAAAATGAGAGGATGAACATTGGACTTTCCTCATGATTGGGTTCCTGGGAGGAGCATTAGGCAATCGACCAACCCACCTGTCATCATGACAAAAGCTAAAAAGTGAATGTTGTTAAATTGGTTAAAATCAAACCACTGAGGTTTGCATCGAATGTTGTTAAATTGGTTTCGTCAACCATCCAACTTGTACCCAAAGGATGTCATTTTTTTAGGTTAGTTGACTAACCCCTCTTTTTATAATGGTCCAGCAAATTAAGAGGAAAGAGGGAAAAATGTATGACACAAGAAGAGATACTTTTAGAAGCAGCTGAAACAGGTATCATTTGTTTCTCTTTCTAACTTTACACAAAGGATTTTTTGTGAAGAAATGATTTAAATGTGCCAGTGTTGATTAAATATTTGTTATTATCTTTAGCTATCTTTTGAGAGATCATGAACATGAGAAGGAAGTGAAGAAAATGTTTATTGTTCAGAAAGATGTTTTTGGGGATTCTACTATTATATTCTTCTCGATTCTTGAGAAATGGTAACTTCTCCATACCTAAATATGAATTTAGCAGCTATTCTCTTGGTACTTATCAGCCAGTGAATTAGGGGAATCGCATCTTGAATTTACTAATGGGGCATCATTTTGTTCCTGCCGTCTACATTGATGTTTTCTCTGCTAAAGTGACAACCAACTTTCCAAGTTCAAGTTAGATGACACGAAGAGCGGGAGAAGTTTATGATGGTTCTTCATGTATGTGCCATTTAGGTTATATTTGAAAATACTTTCCAATGTTGTTTTGAATGTAGTGAACTACCGATTAACTATTTCATTGGCAGATGAATACTTATGATTGCCATTTTTGTGGATTTGGATACTTACCATTGCCTTTTGTTGAGGATTTTGTAATCCTGTTCGTCAACATAATGGGTTAGTTGTCTACCTGAGATAGGTTTTGCTAAATATTTGCGCATGTTTGCTGACAGTATGGTCACCACATATATGACATTAAGGTAACAGAAGTAGTGCCCTTCTATTTCTACTCTTACTCACACTATCCTATTGCATTGGAACTAATTTACCATTTTGAATATTTGGTGTATGCTATGTAAAATAGGAAGCATGGTAGCCACGTACTCTTGTTTCTATACTAAAATCCTACCATAAAGAAGCTCTCTTTTGGATGAAGAACAAAGTAATCCCTGTTTGAGTGCCTATATTGTTGCAGACAATATGTGATTTTCTGTGCTATTATTTGTGTAATTTTAAAAGAATGTGATAATGGTCAGTGCTAATCACATTTCTTTAAATTTTTCAGCATGGTTCTTGCCGTCTACATTGATGTTTTCTCTGGTAAAGTGACAACCAACTTTTCAAGTTCAAGTCAAATGACACGAAGAGGGGTTAGAAATTATGATGGTTCTTCATGTATGTGCCATTTAGGTTATATTTGAAAATACTTCCAATGTTGTTTTCAATGTAGTGAACTACTGTAACTATTTCATTGGCAGATGAATACTTATGATTGCCTTTTTTGTGGATTTTGGATACTTATGATTGCCTTTTGTTGAGGATTTTGTAATCCTGTTCGTCGACATAATGGGTTAGTTGTCTACTAGAGATAGGTTTTGCTAAATATTTGCGCATGTTTGCTGACATTGGTCACCACACTGATGTTAGTGGACAGACCTTAATAAGAAACTATAAATGATTCTTCAAAATTTATTAGTACATCATTTTCTTATTTGCTTACACTTCCATTTTCCTCACTGGATCATAGTTACGTGGTACTATTGTGTGTTATCTTTTTCTTTCTACATACCTGCAGATGCAATGTGCCTTGGAAATGTTGTCATGACTATTTCCATGATACTGTTGCATCCAAGGGGGGAGCAGTCCAAGTACACAAAAAGAGGTATAAGGCCCGTAAGAGGTTGTGATACTAGCACACACATTTAGAACACCTCTATATTAGGAGGTATTCGTATTTTGTGCCCCATGGCATTATTGGGTCAATGGAAGGTAAGCATGCTTATGTGGGTGATTCTGAAAAGATGTAAAATCTCCGGGGTTACAATTATTTAGTACTCCCTCTGCCTCAAAATAGAGTCATATAATGTCTTATATTTTGAGACAAAGGGGAGTAGATTTTTAGCGTTTTCTATCCAGTTAAAGGCTTGAGTCTGCAATCTTGGAGGCAATCTTGGTAGTCTTACAGATTAACTAGGTATTCCTTTCAGTTACTATTTACAGTTATTGACATCACTCTTTGGAATAACTAATAAGCACGAAATTTGCAATGGCTAGACCGAGAATTAAAACATGTCCTATTGTCTTTGATTTGGCTTCTTCCTTTTTCTCTTTTGTAGCACACAACTGTAATTATACATGGCAACTGCAAAAGTATTCATTTTCCTTTGACACTTATAATTTTCTTTTAAGAAATTAGTAGTTTTTTTTTTGCGGGTGAAGAAATTAGTAGTTGATGAAGCAACAAAGTTGGTGTTGGTCTCTAGAGCCCTGCAAATTATTTGAAGTACGAAATGTACTCCAGTAGAAACACAAAAATGGATTAGAGCTTATACACATTGTAAGGGAAGTTTTAATTTCATTCAGCTGGTATGCAGTGATTCAGAAAGGAAACAATGACTCAAGCATTTCTTCTCTCCAGCCTCATGTGCTCCTTTTGGTTCAGCTCAAGATTTTAGTTGCAAGGTTCTACAATAAAAGTGAAGTAATTAAAGAAACTATTTGTGAGGTGGACATGCTCATCTTATTATCATTCTATCGTTGTGAATGCTCATCTGCAAATCCATACCTCAACACCTTGCGCACCACCACCCCTTCTTTTACCATCCGCCTTCCACCTTCCGGCCAATTTCAGTGATGTATATCCCAACCACCACAGCTTCAACAATATCAGGAACATGAGAAAAGCTAAGATATGATTTATTCCTAAAGCAAACCCTACACCTATACATATGGCGCAAGATCCATTACTCCCTACCACTCATGTATAATCAAACATTTAAAAAGTTAGCAGTAATGTATCATTATAAATATGCATACACTAGCGAAATTTTCACTGGATACAATTTTTTTTTGCCTGTATATTTTTGTGTCGGCATTTGTTAAAGAACGACAGCATTGTTTACCAATCCTTCTAAAGAAAAAGTGGTGTATCAATTTTTTATTCCTATGAATTTTGCTTAGTCAAAGTTTGAGACATGTGTTGCACGTGCAAGTTTACTAGTATTCTTAAAAGCCTGAGACCACCATGTATGCATGGAGCATTTATTGTGTTTTAGAAATTGCATGCATGACACCCGCAAAAAAAGAAGAAAAAAAAGGTGTGTCTAGAGCACATCTAGATGTGCTCTAGTTATTGCACATCTAAATGAGTGAATCAACCATAAAGAGAAAAAGAAAAAAAGAAAATAATCACACGAATCTCAATGTAAGATCAATGACATATGACTTAGATGTGCAATACTTATGGCACATCTAGATGTGCTTTAGCAAAACTGAAAAAGAAAAAGGATTGTCTAGGACACATCTAGATGTGCTCTAGTTATTGCACATCTAAGTCACTCAATCAAGCATAAGTAAAAGAAAAAGAAAAAGAAAATATACACACGAATCTCCGTGTAAGATCAATGACTTAGGACTTAGATACGCAATACTTATGGCACATCTAGATGTGCTTTAGCAAAACTGAAAAGAAAATTACATGCATACTACGTGGGATTGCTGCCGGCCAGGCCACACGGGTCGGTCACTAATGGCCACACGCCATGCGGATATAACCTTACAAACCACAAGTTGCATGCGGCATATGATCATGTCTGTGCTACGTGGGAGGGATTGCTGCTGGCCACACGCGTCGGTCACGAATGGCCGCTACAGCTTTTTCTCTTTTGAGTAGTTACACGCAGGATGACCGCGACAGCTAGCCGCCAATTCATCTTGCTGGATGGCCCGTGCCGTGTGTCATATTGCTACGACTACGACCTTGCATCGTTGTGGCAAAGCACGAGCACGTCCGTCATCTGCACGCGGCCGTCCATGATGGATCTGCACCGCTCGTACTAGCCAGCCAGCCAGAGCCATGCCCATCCGAAGGAGCCAACCTATCTGAAACCTCGCAAGTAGGTACCCGTCGTCGAGTCCAGATATGCTCCAGACCAAACGGAGCCAAGACGTCAACACGATCTGCACGGAGCCACGACGCACCCAGCCAATCGAGAGGAACACGTAAGGTACTCCGTGACGACAAATCCGGGCCAAACCGACGACACCGCTGAACCCAGATGAATACATGCATACGCCAGCAGTTGCAGGTGGTTGATTTAATGGAAAACAGCGATGCTCAACACGAGAAACGGCATACATATTTGAGTTCATGAAAATAAATCCCGGACACTAGTAGTAGATTCACACATACATACGGCACTCCATCATATACTGCGTGCATACTATAGGTTTATTCTTCCTTAGCTAGAACCACGATGTCATCAGTACCTCTCCTACGAGCTGATACATGCACATAATCACACATAATCTCATGCAGCTAGCTCAACTAAGCGTGGCTGCGTGGTGCGTACGTGCTGCTTGCCGGACGTGGATTTTGTCTAACTCGTTGCCCGCACATCTTATATCTCGGCCGCACATCAGCCATGCATGTCACATCACTAGGTCCACTATGCTGTCAGATCTGCAAGGTATCTCTGGTGTAATAGACTCCCGAATAGATTGATGCTGGTGTATATGAGCAGTATTCCACCTGACGCGTCGTACTGTGGGGCCAAGCTATAAGATTCGATCCTACCCTACTGTACAACATGCACCATTCAGTATGCTTCTCCTATTAGTATTATCTAGCACGAAGATTACATGCTAAATAGCATCCCTTGATGTGAGTACTAGTCGTAAGTTTAAGTAATAGTACTGTACTAATTTTTACACGTGTATATTAATTTATTTATTCACAAGGATTAAATATCCGATGCAAAAAAGTTCTTTGTGGTGAGCAAGTAACGCACCGGGACTGTTGGTAAAAAAGAACCTCATGAGCCTTTACAGCGTGGAGATTCGCTTGCAAGGAGTCGTCCGTTGCACTACAAAAAGTTCTTTGAAGTTGCCAAAAAACGTTTACACAAGGAAACAAAAGTGTACATTACATAATGACTCAAGAATCTCTGAGACTACATTTAAAAAATTAATTAATCCATCGGCGGGGCACAGCTAGCACGTCACCAGCATGCTGCGGCTGGCAGATGCTCACCTCCTCAACACAACATTGCACTACAAATAGAAATGTCTTAATATATTTTTAATATATTCTGTAAATATAAATTTTTTAATTTAGTTATGGGGTCGTTTTCCAAGATCCCTAATGAAAAAACTTATCAATCGATATAACATTAAAGTTTTTCATGGTCGGGTGAAAGAGGCCCCCCTTTGAGTACGTATGGTTGCTATCTCTAAAGTTCTTCGCATTCGACCATAAAAGGACCGAAACCGAGGATATAAAGTGTGCATAGAAGGTTATATGGGACGTAGTGTCCAGTGATGAAAATATCACAATAATTATGAGGTTGTTTCCCAAATTCCTAGTGAAAAAACTTACCAATTGATATAACATTAAAGTTCTTCATGGTCGGGTGAAAGAGACCCGACTTCGAGTACATATGGCTGCTATCTCTAAAGTTCTTCGTGGTCGACCATAAAGAGACCGGAACCGATGATATAAAGTGCACATCGAAGGTTATATGGGACGTAGTGTCCAGTGATGAAAGTATCACAATAATTATGAGGTTATTTTTCCAATCCCTAGTGAAAAAACTTACCAATCGATATAACATTAAAGTTCTTCATGGTCGGGTGAAAGAGACCCTCCTTCGAGTATATATGATTGTTATCTTTAAATTTCTTCACGGTCAACCATAACAGGACCATAACCGAGGATATAAAGTGCGCATCGGCGGTTATATGGCACATTCGGTATGGTTTCCGACCTTTGGTTCTGTCTCACACTTATTGTGATATTGTCATCACTAAACACTACATCACATATGGTATATGCATGATACGAGTACACTCAATCCATGTCAGGCTGGTCATAAAATTAAATGCATTTTTCTAAAATGTTGTAGAGACATGAGATCTAGAATTTGAGGAGATTAGCAAGGCAGCACACATACCACATCGTAATTCATACACCATCAGTGCTGACCGCACCAAAAAAAAAGCCTCACCCCCAAATCCAACACAGCAGCACAAAAAATCTTAAGTAATAAGTACGTGCGATTAATGGTCAAGCAAAAGATAAAAAATCGATGCCCAAGAATACAGATCTGGGAGGGAAATTTTGAGAAGGAGCAGAGGATGGCTCCTCCTGATTCTTCTTAGCAACCCAATAAAAACTAACAGCGACACATGAAGAATCGCAGGAAAGCAAATGGCATCAAGATTTGGGAAGAACAACCGCGGATCTGAGCCCTCGGCCTTCGAGCTCAGGGGAGGAACTAGTCGCCCGCGTCCTCGCCTTCTTGCTCCTCCTCTTCTTGCCTCCAACTCCATGTGCTGCTGCTTGGTGAAGCGCTGATGGGGGAAGAAAATGCATTACGGTGCTTGGGCGGCTCGCCGTGGAGGAGGACGTCGGAGAGGCGGGCCGCCATCGATTTCAGGAGCAGCAGAACAAACCCTGCACATGGATTTCACATGTTAAACAATCTTGCGGGAGGAAACAAAGAAGCACATAAATTAGCAGATCTCAAACACATAGATGAGTGGAACAATGATACGCATGCAGCCTAAGTAACAACTAGAAAAAATCCAACAGAGAAAATTGGGGAAAGAACTCACATGAGGCTAGATCTGGAGTCTGGGAATCGAAATTTGGCAAGTTATAAATTGCTGGGGTGGATGGGGCAACCGAGTGATGGTGTAGGCGCGCAGCTCAATGGTATAGGGGTCTGGTCGCCTGGACGGATACGATGTGACTGTATCCGGTCGTATAACCGTGGGAAAAAAGAATTAGGGAATCGTTGGTTGGGACCCGGTGGGCCTGGGCGCGCTGATCCACATGATTCATCGGCAAGGAGGATTCGCGTTGCGCGCGCAAACAGATAGGATTCGCCATATTCGCTGCTTGCCCTACTCCTCACTCCTCACCTACCAGGTAGAGAGTCATGCCGCAGATGATGTCGCCCAGCATGAACATGATCGAGGCCAGTGCGAAGTAGACTCCTGGGTGGAAGATGTAGATGGCGCCGTGGAACATGCAGTAGCCGGCGCCGGCGACCGCGACCGAGAAGTTGGCCAGTTCACGGATGATCCAGCGGGGGCGGCGTGGGAGCAGCAGCGCCAGCGCCGCCGCGGTAGCCTGGGATCCAGCGCAGCACAGAGTCCCGATCCAGAGGGCGCTGAAGCAGGCGGCCTTGGTGTCCGTCAGCGCATCGCACTTGCAGGTCATGGCCTGCATGCAGACGACGAACAGGACCGGCGCGTGATGGATCGGTCGGTCAGAAACTCGATCGGAATGTACAGGGTCCAAGGGGTAATTACCTGGCTGCAGGAGAGGGTGTAGTGGACCAAGCCCATGGCGCAGGCGCTGAGGAGCACCCATCCGCAGGCCAGCCTGACAGAACCTGGGATCTTCTGGCCGTCCATGGCTGCTAGGACGAGATGAGCTACAACGTAGCACACAATCAGCTTAATTTCAACAGGAGGCATCGATGGGACTCACACAGTCACACTCACTGCTCCGATTGCTAGCTAGCTTGACGGGTTCGAGCTGGAGAGAGGAGAGCAATGGCGGGGCAGAACGGCCACACTCGTGGAGCGGTTTAAGAGGAGCTGCGAGCCCCGCTGCGATGGAAAGCGACGACGCGGCCGGGGTGTGCAGCGTGTCGATGAATGGATGGCAGTGGCGATGGGGCTGGGCACAAGGAAGGAAACTGCGGGCAAGCAGCGTCTGTGGAGCCTGATCGATCGGTCCTTTGGCAACGCTAATTCCTTTCGCGCAATGGGATGTACAGACAAGTGATGTGAGTGAAGCTCAGCGCGGGCGCGCAGACAGACACATGCATACTCCCTCCGGTCCTTTTTACTCTGCATGTTAAATTTGTGCCAAGTTAAACTTTGTAACAACATAGATCGATTAGGTTTTGAAGATGGACCCATTCATCACCTTATTTTTGGTTTGATGGTCTAGTGTTTAACTACTTGCATGGGAGTTATAGTGGTATAGTTTCTGGCAAAAATAAAAGTTGATGGTATAGTTCCTAGTAACACTGATGATGATAATTTTGTTTACTATTTTCTGGATTTTACTCTTCACCCGGACCAGATGCATGTGAGGTCGGTATCACAAACACCGTGTCCATATGGCCCTAATATATGTTACCGAACCACCTTGCGCATTTATTCATGTCAGCATGTGCACTGTAACTGCACTGTTCTAGCTTTGCCAAGAATGGAAGAGGGGACTACACAGTTTTCCTTGACCCTTGGCATCTAATACTTGAAAGACGTGTGAAAAGAAGAAGAAAATGTGATGATGACCGATGACAATGACACACGTCCTCTGCAGGGGCGGAGCCAGGGGGGACG
>NC_041382.1:743485198-743491446 GCF_002162155.2 Triticum dicoccoides | reverse complement strand
TAGGAGCGGCGAGTAATTACCAACGAGATTTGATCAATATACGTACTCGGCCCCCTCTATACTCGAATCCTGGCTCTGCCACTGGTCCTCAGCCCCTTGAAGAAAACAAACCAATGCAACGCAAAGCAATCACGCTTGCCTTAGGCTAAAGTGAGCAAACGAGCAAACGAGCTACTACCTCCGTCCTGATTTATTAGTCCTACTAGTAATAGTTGCTTTAACAAAGTGGGACGGTCACTATACATGTGGGGAACCAATCGATCAGAAGTCCAAGCGCTCAATACTTGAAAGAACATGTTGTTTTCTTCCAACAAAACATGAGGATCCTTGCAAATTGTACCTCAAAAAGAGAAAAATACACCTACGTGCAAATATCATCATAGGTTTTTTTAACACATCATCAACATAAGTTTAATCGGTAAATTGAAGTTCTAGATGTTCTATAGAATGGACTATCACATACACCCGTGCGTTGCAAGGAGATAAAGTTTTGACATGTACTCAAATTAAATCCGTGGAAAGGAGAGAGCAAGGTGGGACTATGCAATATGTGAAGGAACCCACTTTAGCTACAAAAGCTAGAGTTAGCTCGGTTGGATCGCAGCCTAATAGAGAAAAGTAAGTTCTTCCGTTTGAACAAATAGTTCAGCTGGATGTGGTGGTCAGCGTGGCTGCTGGGTCTTTCCAAGAAACTAGGGTTTGAATCCTCTCGACCGTGTATTTATTTTTCTCAACCAGGATTATCTAGCGCTGGTGGGCAAGCCAGCCTGTAGCAACTCTAACTGCGTGTCTATATCGCATTGTCTAAAATGTCTATGTGCACAGTCTAGAAAGATTCCTTCCTATACACAACCAGTTTTGCAGTAAATTTGTCTATACGTAGGTTGTCTGTATTCTTTTTTCTATATTTTAGTATTATCTTATAACTACCAATTCAAACACCATATCAACAAATATAATTCGAACAATTTATACTTGCAACGGTTGTAAGTTCAACATGTTTAGGAAACATTTATTTCCTTTCATGAGGAAACAATCGACATGTATCATGCATGTAGTACAACCATTGATGTAAGACGGCATGGTGGAGATTTCATCAGGCTGCTCAGAGTGATCCTTATGAAAATGTTGACAATGACAAAAAGAATTGACATTGTTCTTCTGAATGGCATATGAGCACAACTGAATAATTCAAGATCATGTTGTTGCATATATATAACATCTTTGATAAAAAAACAGTTCACTCTATCAATAACCAAGACACAATTTTTTTAAACATTGTCCTTTGGAGCTTAAACTAAGAGCATCTCCAGCCGTCCCGCCAAGAAGCCCCCCAGGAGCACTTTTCCAGCGCCGGCGGAGAAAAGAAGTCCCAGCCACACCCCCCATGACCCTCACTTTTCGTCGGATTAGTCAAAAATACAGCCGGCGAGCCCAGGCGAAACCCAAGATCTCGTGGGGCACCTGGGGGGCACCAGCGCTGTTTTCTTTGCCTTTCTGGCCCCCTGTCGGCGACTTTCCCAAACCAGGCTGGCCCCACCACGTCCTTCTCTCACCCACCACGTTCTCTCTCTCTCCCTTTATCCCTTTCTCTCCCCTTCCTGCCGCTCGGGCTTCCGATCCACCGCCACCAACCACTCTGGTCTGCCCCCGCTCCCGCTCATCCCCTCGGCGCTCGTGAGCTGATGGAGGAGGCGCCGCCGCTGGGCTTCGCCGCCATCGCAACGCCACTACCTGCGCCGTCCACAGGAAGCCCTGCCCCGCCAGCACCCGCGGCCGCAAGAAGCGCCACTCCCCGCCTAGATCCTGCGGCCCCAATGCCACCCCCTCGCCGGACGCTGCCGTGCGCAAGTCCAACCTCACCGAGCCGGGCGCGAGGCCCGAGCAGGAACAAGCCAACAAGCCATCGGTGAGTAACTACTGGCCTCGGCCTCGGCCCCGTCTCCACGTCTCCACTGCCTCGTCGTCCATCGGTCCCTCCTACCGCCGCGCGTGGTGGAGGCGGTCCTCGGCAACGACGAGCACAAGAAGGCCGTGGGCGCAGGCGCGCACCTGCTCCTGGGGGCGCAACGAGTGGAATTTTTTTTGCCGGCATCCCCTCAAGCGATGAAAAAAATGCCTCCTAGGGGGCGCAACGGCTGGATATGCTCTAAGGCACCTCATTAGTTTAAGCACCATTCAGCTGGTTAATATAAACCATAATGCAAAGTAGATCTGAAAAGCACTGTCTTAAAAAAGGTTAACATAAATTAGCCAAAAAAAGCACGTTCCATTCATAGAACCTGAATGCTTTCTTTGTCGTGTTGTACTACAGTCACGCTTGAATGTAATCTGTACAGCCAACTGCCATTAACATGGCTAAACAAGCAAGTATTGAACTATAAGTTTATATTTTTGGAACTCAAAATTGAATCTAATGCTCCTGCAACAGTTTTCAACTTTTGTTAGTATTATCCATTACTTTTGGCTGCAGTTTTAAGTTTTGTTAGTATTATCCATCTATAGTATACCGTGCAACTGGAAGCACAAGCACAACAAACAACGTAAGGTAGTGTCCATTTATTAGAGGCGAGACGGATGTCATCGACAAAGTTTGTCCATCAGGCTAACAGAGGAGGAAGCTTGGATGTTTGAATCGACGTTTAGCGTTGTGTGAACTGACAACTGAACCCATCGTGTACCTTGTCTGCTCTGAATTCTACTACCCGCTACTGCTGCCTACCCCTGATCCTCTACTTCTACCCTTCTCTCGGTGCTTTATTTGCTGGTATACCCTGCTGCTGTATCTAGGTCCCTACTAACGGAGGCCATTGTGAAGCACTGAAGAGAAAGTCGCCTTTTTTTTCTCCGCCGGTTCAAGGGGAAACGGTGGCAGGGTAAGGAAAGTTAACTGAGGCAAACCGCGTCATGCGGACGCACTCTGTCGTGGCCAGCCGGAGGTGCACCAGCGCGTGATCCTTGGCTCATTAGGCCTTGTACAATGGAAGGTGCTTAGAGAGATGTTTTGAAAAATAAATTAGGTTTTTTTAAGTATCGGTGCCTATTTCTACAGGAGAGACGCTTGGTTAAGCGTCTACCCTGTGCAAATAAGCACCGGTGCTTAAGTTAAGCCTGGTTTATTTTTTGAAGCACCCCCCTAATCACCTCCCATTGTACAAGGCCTTACCCAGCCACAAACGCGTTCATAGCGCCTAGTCTGCATCGTCACAAACACTCAGTGGCAGCAAAAAGACCAGTAACAAGTTTGTCCTTATCTCATTCTTATATATCAGAAGCAGGCCTTGTACAATGGAAGGTGCTTAGAGAGGTGTTTAGAAAAATAAACCGAGTTTTTCTGAAGCACCGGTGCATATTTCTATAGGAGCGTCTACCTTATACAAATAAGCACCGGTGTTTAAGAAAAGCCTGGTTTATTTTTCTAAGCACCTCCCCTAAGTACCTCCTATTGTACAAGGCCTTATAGTCACAAGGAAGCCATCATGCGTGCCTACTACTTGTGCTTGTGCCAGATCTTATATATCAGATGCGTTACTATGTGAACTCTCCCTGTTCGTTCGGGTTGAGACCCTGCAATCAGAGAAAAGCAACATGAGGAAACTGCTAAGTTACCGCCGCATTTAGAGCCTCAACCGGCCCTGCGTGCGCTCAGCCAGTAGCCGCACGTGCGCACACAACGTCGGCCCGCGTGCCCGTAGGCCGTAGCTAGCCAATCGCAGTACGGGCGAGTACCCAGCAATGGTGCTGGTGGTTGTCCGGATCGACGGTGGCCACCTCCCAACCTCCTGGATTGACCGCCAGATGCGCACCGGAGGGAGGCAACCTTCTTCCCGCTCATCCCCTCCCCATAGCTGTGGCGGCGGCCCATGGCTCCTTGTCCTTGTTTGCCCTCTCTCCTTCTCTCGCAGATCCAGGATGGCGCACGACGGCGGCTTGATCGATGTCGAGCTGTGTGGTGTAGGCCTGATCGGCTACATGGAGCATACCTCGCGGGCGATCCGGCTCCAATGAATCCGGGTGGCGGCGCCAGACGCTCTTGGAGGGAGCAGTTGCTCTATCCACAACGTCTTGATGATTCGTACCCGTAGACAATGTGGAGGTAATTTTTTTTAATAGTTTGGATTGCTTACCACATGTGTCACATGGTGATGTGGAGGTAATTTCCACGACCTAGACTGATGGACAATGCAAATCGTTTTTCTACAAAAAATAAACATTGCCGTTTTAAATCTCAGCCGTTAATCTTAGTCGTTGACACAAAAATTGACATATATAAAGGGGTGACAGAAAAAGAATCATGAAATCTTTGTCGATTTATTATTAATAAGTAATAGATATAGATATAAAAAATACATATATAGATAAGAGGAATTCTGGCATCGGAAAACAAGTGAAGATTTTTATCTTAAAAGGGAATAGTGGATAACAATACTGAATTCTTCCACAGAGTTGTGCTCTTGCAAAAGAAAATTCGTAAAAGCCTGAGATTACCATGGCACGCATGCATGCATGCATGGAGCATTTTTTGTTATTTTAGAAATTTCATGCATGGAGGATATTCTTTTTATGGACATGCATGGAGGATATGACCGTACGTGCTACGTCTACGTGGGATTGCTGCTGGCCACACGCCCACGGGTCGGTCGGGATAGGCCGCTGTAGCTTTTTTTTCTTTTTGAGAAATGGCCGCGTACTGAGGCCTATTTAGAGGAATTTCATAGGAATTTTAGAGGATAGGATTTTTATAGAATTTTTCCTTTAGAGCCCTTTGGTTCATAGGAATGGATTCCTATTCCTACATAGGATTGGTTTCTATCATTCACATTTCATAAGAAAATAAAAAAGAGCCTAGACTCAGTGAAAAAAAAAATTTGGTGTCAACTAAATGACATCTTGTTTCCTATTCCTACTCATAGAATTTGAGATACATGTTATCTCATTTCCTACAAAACTTCTATTTCTATGATAATTCTATCCTATGAACCAAAAGAGGCCTCAGCTTCTGCTTACACCCATAAGCTTAACTGAGGCTCGATCCGAACGAGTGGCATGTTCCTCCGTTGAACGAGAGCGTGCATGGTCCGTCTGCATCACCACAAATGCGGCCTGTGACCTTGCGTCGTTGTGGCAATGCCAAAACACGTTCGTCATGTGTGCGCGACCATGATGGATCTGCCAGCCAGCCAGAGCCATGCCCATACACCATGGACCCAACCTATCTCAAACCTCGCAAGTAGGTACCTGTACGTCGTTCAGGCCAAACGGAGCCAACCGAGAGGAACAGGTAATTAAGGTACCCCTTAACAAAAAATCCGGACCAAACCGACGACACAGCAGAACCCATATGGATACTGTTGGCTTTGCCCAGGATGAAGGTAGAAAGAAACTACACACATACACAAGAGGTAGAACATGAATACACAGGCAATTCTTTTGTGGCACTGCACACACTTGTGCCTTTTCCTTTGTTCAATTCTCACTCTTAACCGGTGCTTAAAAAAATCTGGTTTTTTTTTTGAAAAGAGAGGGGTCGCCCCCCGCCCCAACTTTTATTAAGCCAAGGCAACGGCAGAGACCAGACTGTTAAACAGCTCTCGGCGACAACCAAAAGTAGCTGCCACAGATCAAACATACATCAGGGTTTCTACTACCCCTATTACATCCCATAAGAGAGTCAGACTCAACAGACCACACACCAGATGATAACTCACTCACTACCAAACACTAAGCCCAAGCAATTCTAAGCAGTTCCCCTCTTCGACGCTCCAAAAGTCTTAAGCACCGGAGAAGTAGAGCACCCTGGGCCTCTGAAGATAGGATTTTCCATTGCCTGATTGTTGCCGCCACCTGTCCCAGCACACAGCGTATATCTCGCCATCTTCCCCCCTGAAAGACAAAGTCATTGCGTAACTGCCATAAGCACCACAAGGTAGCAGAGGTAACCATATTCACATCTTCACATTGTTTTTTTCTCTTCCAAAAAGAAGTCAAGGATGAAAATGAGACAGGAGGGGGATGCCAAGTGCTTCGGCAACCATAGACCAGACATTAGACGCAACAATGCAGTCAAATAGAAGATGTTGGGTAGATTCGAACTCAGCACAGAAAACACAAGTTTTATCATCAACATGCCTTCTTTTGGCCAAATTGTCTCTAGTAAGGCTTTTATTATTATACATCAACCATAAAAAGACATGGATATTTGAAGGGACTTTGATTTTCCAAATGGAATCTTTAATCTCAGAAGAACC
>NC_041382.1:743463794-743484978 GCF_002162155.2 Triticum dicoccoides | reverse complement strand
TTTAACAGAGTATTGACCATTTGATTCCAGGGCCCAGACAGGGTTATCTGGCTGATTTGAAAGGGTAGTTTGTGAAACCAGGCTAACCAAATAACCCCATCTCTGCATCATGGCCTCATCCACACAACGCCTAAAGGTGAGACATAGGTTCACACCATCCCAAACCTGGGACAAAGTGGCATCCTGTTGATGACAAATATCATATAATTTCCAAAAGGCAGTTTTTAGGGAGCACCCCCCAATCCAGTTATCATGCTAGAAGGCAATGTTATCCCCATTCCCAGGATTCCATTTCCAAAAAAAAATTGCAGCAGCAAAAGCCCAAGAAATGCTTTTCCAGAAGGGAGACCCAGAGGCAGGCTTAGCATTGAAAATATTAGGTTTATCAGTAGCATATTTCAAACAAAGAAGTTTTTTCCAATTGAAGGAAATATGCCCTAGAGGCAATAATAAAGTTATTATTTATTTCCTTATATCATGATAAATGTTTATTATTCATGCTAGAATTGTATTAACCGGAAACATAATACATGTGTGAATACATAGACAAACAGAGTGTCACTAGTATGCCTCTACTAGACTAGCTCGTTAATCAAAGATGGTTATGTTTCCTAACCATGAACAAAAGAGTTGTTATTTGATTAATGAGATCACATCATTAGTTGAATGATCTGATTGACATGACCCATTCCATTAGCTTAGCACCCGATCGTTTAGTATGTTGCTATTGCTTTCTTCATGACTTATACATGTTCCTATGACTATGAGATTATGCAACTCCCGTTTGCCGGAGGAACACTTTGGGTGCTACCAAACGTCACAACGTAACTGGGTGATTATAAATGAGCATTACAGGTGTCTCCAAAGGTACATGTTGGGTTGGCGTATTTCGAGATTAGGATTTGTCACTCCGATTGTCGGAGAGGTATCTCTGGGCCCTCTCGGTAATGCACATCACATAAGACTTGCAAGCATTGCAACCAATGAGTTAGTTGCGAGATGATGTATTACAGAACGAGTAAAGACTTGCCGGTAACGAGATTGAACTAGGTATTGGATACCGACGATCGAATCTCGGGCAAGTAACATACCGATGACAAAGGGAACAACGTATGTTGTTATGCGGTCTGACTGATAAAGATCTTCGTAGAATATGTAGGAGCCAATATGGGCATCCAGGTCCCGCTATTGGTTATTGACCAGAGACGTGTCTCGGTCATGTCTACATTGTTCTCGAACCGTAGGGTCCGCACGCTTAAAGTTACGATGACAGTTATTATGAGTTTATGCATTTTGATATACCGAAGTTAGTTCGGAGTCCCGGATGTGATCACGGACATGACGAGGAGTCTCGAAATGGTCGAGACGTAAAGATTGATATATTGGAAGCCTATATTTGGACATCGGAATCGTTCCGGGTGAAATCGGCATTTTTCCGGAGTACCGGGGGGTTACCGGAACCCCCCCGGGGGTTTATTGGGCCTACATGGGCCTTGAGGGAGAAGAGAGAAGGAGGCAAGAGGTGGCCGCGTGCCCCTCCCCTTCCTAGTCCGAATAGGACAAGGGAAGGGGGCGGCGCCCCCCCCTTCCTTCCTCTCTTCCACCTCTTTCCCCTCTCTCCTTGTCCAACTAGGAGTCCTACTCCCGGTGGGAGTAGGACTCCCCCTTGGCGCGGCCACCTTGGCCGGCCGCCCCCTCTCCCTGGCTCCTTTATATACTGAGGCAAGGGGCACCCTAGAACACACAAGTTGATCCTCGTGATCGTTCCTTAGCCGTGTGCGATGCCCCCTGCCACCATATTCCACCTCGGTCATATCGTTGTAGTGCTTAGGCGAAGCCCTGCGTCGGTAGAACATCATCATCGTCACCACGCCGTTGTGCTGACGGAACTCATCCCCGAAGCTTTGCTGGATCGGAGCCCGGGGAGCGTCATCGAGCTGTACGTGTGCTAAGAACTCGGAGGTGCCGGAGTAACGGTGCTTGGATCGGTCGGATCAGGAAGAAGACGTACGACTACTTCCTCTACGTTGTGTCAACGCTTCCGTTGCGATCTACAAGGGTACGTATATCATACTCTCCCCTCTCGTTGCTATGCATCACCATGATCTTGCGTGTGCGTAGGAAATTTTTTGAAATTACTGCGTTCCCCAACAGTGGCATCCGAGCCTAGGTTTTATGGTTTGATGTTATATGCACGAGTAGAACACAAGTGAGTTGTGGGCGATATAAGTCATACTGCCTACCAGCATGTCATACTTTGGTTCGGCGGTATTGTTGGACGAGACGACCCGGACCGACATTACGCGTACGCTTACGCGAGACCGGTTCTCCCGACGTGCTTTGCACATAGGTGGCTTGCGGGCGACAGTCTCTCCAACTTTAGTTGAACCGAGTGTGGCTACGCCCGGTCCTTGCGAAGGTTAAAACGGAGTCAAATTGACAAACTATCATTGTGGTTTTGATGCGTAGGGTGAGATTGGTTCTTACTTAAGCCCGTAGCAGCCACGTAAAACTTGCAACTACAAAGTAGAGGACGTCTAACTTGTTTTTGCAGGGCATGTTGTGATGTGATATGGTCAAGGCATGATGCTGAATTTTATTGTATGAGATGATCATGTTTTGTAACCGAGTTATCGGCAACTGGCAGGAGCCATATGGTTGTCTCTTTATTGTATGCAATGAGATCGCGATGTAATGCTTTACTTTATCACTAAACGGTAGCGATAGTCGTAGAAGCATAAGATTGGCGAGACGACAACGATGCTACGATGGAGATCAAGGTGTCGCGCCGGTGACGATGGTGATCATAACGGTGCTTCGGAGATGGAGATCACATGCACAAGAAGATGATGACCATATCATATCACTTATATTGATTGCATGTGATGTTTATCCTTTATGCATCTTATCTTGCTTTGATTGACGGTAGCATTATAAGATGATCTCTCACTAAATTATCAAGAAGTGTTCTCCCCGAGTATGCACCGTTGCCAAAGTTCGTCGTGCCCAGACACCACGTGATGATCAGGTGTGATAAGCTCTACGTCCATCTACAACGGGTGCAAGCCAGTTTTGCACACGCAGAATACTCGGGTTATACTTGACGAGCCTAGCATATGCAGATATGGCCTCGGAACACGGAGACCGAAAGGTCGAGCGTGAATCATATAGTAGATATGATCAACATAATGATGTTCACCATTGAAGACTAATCCATTTCACGTGATGATCGGTTATGGTTTAGTTGATTTGGATCACGTGATCACTTAGAAGATTAGAGGGATGTCTATCTAAGTGGGAGTTCTTAAGTAATATGATTAATTGAACTTAAATTTATCATGAACTTAGTCCCTGATAGTATCTTGCTTGTTTATGTTGATTGTAGATAGATGGCTCGTGCTATTGTTTCGTTGAATTTTAATGCGTTCCTTGAGAAAGCAAAGTTGAAAGATGATGGTAGCAATTACACGGACTGGGTCCGTAACTTGAGGATTATCCTCATTGCTGCACAGAAGAATTACGTCCTGGAAGCACCGCTGGGTGCCAGGCCTGCTGCTGGAGCAACACCAGATGTTATGAACGTCTGGCAGAGCAAAGCTGATGACTACTCGATACTTCAGTGTGCCATGCTTTACATCTTAGAATCGGGACTTCAACGACGTTTTGAACGTCATGGAGCATATGAGATGTTTCAGGAGTTGAAGTTAATATTTCAAGCAAATGCCCGAATTGAGAGATATGAAGTCTCCAATAAGTTCTACAGCTGCAAGATGGAGGAGAACAGTTCTGTCAGTGAGCATATACTCAAAATGTCTGGGTATAATAATCACTTGATTCAATTGGGAGTTAATCTTCCAGATGATTGCGTCATTGACAGAATTCTCCAATCACTGCCACCAAGCTACAAGAGCTTCGTGATGAACTATAATATGCAAGGGATGAACAAGACTATTCCCGAGCTCTTCGCAATGCTGAAAGCTGCGGAGGTAGAAATCAAGAAGGAGCATCAAGTGTTGATGGTCAACAAGACCACTGGTTTCAAGAAAAAGGGCAAAGGGAAGAAGAAGGGGAACTTCAAGAAGAACGGCAAACAAGTTGCTGCTCAAGAGAAGAAACCCAAGTCTGGACCTAAGCCTGAAACCGAGTGCTTCTACTGCAAGCAGACTGGTCACTGGAAGCGGAACTGCCCCAAGTATTTGGCGGATAAGAAGGATGGCAAGGTGAACAAAGGTATATGTGATATACATGTTATTGATGTGTACCTTACTAGAGCTCGCAGTAGCACCTGGGTATTTGATACTGGTTCTGTTGCTAATATTTGCAACTCGAAACAGGGACTACGGATTAAGCGAACACTAGCAAAGGACGAGGTGACGATGCGCGTGGGAAACGGTTCCAAAGTCGATGTGATCGCGGTCGGCACGCTACCTCTACATCTACCTTCGGGATTAGTATTAGACCTAAATAATTGTTATTTGGTGCCAGCGTTGAGCATGAACATTATATCTGGATCTTGTTTGATGCGAGACGGTTATTCATTTAAATCAGAGAATAATGGTTGTTCTATTTATATGAGTAATATCTTTTATGGTCATGCACCCTTGAAGAGTGGTCTATTCTTGTTGAATCTCGATAGTAGTAACACACATATTCATAATGTTGAAGCCAAAAGATGCAGAGTTGATAATGATGGTGCAACTTATTTGTGGCACTGCCGTTTGGGTCATATCGGTGTAAAGCGCATGAAGAAACTCCATACTGATGGACTTTTGGAACCACTTGATTATGAATCACTTGGTACTTGCGAACCGTGCCTCATGGGCAAGATGACTAAAACGCCGTTCTCCGGTACTATGGAGAGAGCAACAGATTTGTTGGAAATCATACATACAGATGTATGTGGTCCGATGAATATTGAGGCTCGTGGCGGATATCGTTATTTTCTCACCTTCACAGATGATTTAAGCAGACATGGGTATATCTACTTAATGAAACATAAGTCTGAAACATTTGAAAAGTTCAAAGAATTTCAGAGTGAAGTTGAAAATCATCGTAACAAGAAAATAAAGTTTCTACGATCTGATCGTGGAGGAGAATATTTGAGTTACGAGTTTGGTGTACATTTGAAAAATCGTGGAATAGTTTCGCAACTCACGCCACCCGGAACACCACAGCGTAATGGTGTGTCCGAACATCGTAATCGTACTTTTATGATATGGTGCGATCTATGATGTCTCTTACAGATTTACCGCTATCGTTTTGGGGTTATGCTTTAGAGACGGCCGCATTCACGTTAAATAGGGCACCATCAAAATCCGTTGAGACGACGCCTTATGAACTATGGTTTGGTAAGAAACCAAAGTTGTCGTTTCTTAAAGTTTGGGGCTGCGATGCTTATGTGAAAAAGCTTCAACCTGATAAGCTCGAATCCAAATCGGAGAAATGTGTCTTCATAGGATACCCAAAGGAGACTGTTGGGTACACCTTCTATCACAGATCTGAAGGCAAGACATTCGTTGCTAAGAATGGATCCTTTCTAGAGAAGGAGTTTCTCTCGAAAGAAGTGAGTGGGAGGAAAGTAGAACTTGATGAGGTAACTGTACCTGCTCCCTTATTGGAAAGTAGTACATCACAGAAAACGGTTTCAGTGACACCTACACCAGTTAGTGAGGAAGCTAATGATGATGATCATGAAACTTTAGATCAAGATACTACTGAACCTCGTAGATCAACCAGAGTAAGATCCGCACCAGAGTGGTACGGTAATCCTGTTCTGGAAGTCATGCTACTAGATCATGATGAACCTACGAACTATGAAGAAGCGATGGTGAGCCCAGATTCCGCAAAATGGCTTGAAGCCATGAAATCTGAGATGGGATCCATGTATGAGAACAAAGTATGGACTTTGGTTGACTTGCCCGCTGATCGGCAAGCAATTGAGAATAAATGGATCTTCAAGAAGAAGACTGACGCTGACGGTAATATTACTGTCTACAAAGCTCGACTTGTCGCAAAAGGCTTTCGGCAAGTTCAAGGGATTGACTATGATGAGACCTTCTCACCCGTAGCGATGCTTAAGTCTGTCCGAATCATGTTAGCAATTGCCGCATTTTATGATTATGAAATTTGGCAGATGGATGTCAAAACTGCATTCCTGAATGGATTTCTGGAAGAAGAGTTGTATATGATGCAACCAGAAGGTTTTGTCGATCCAAAGGGAGCTAACAAAGTGTGCAAGCTCCAGCGATCCATTTATGGACTGGTGCAAGCCTCTCGGAGTTGGAATAAACACTTTGATAGTGTGATCAAAGCATTTGGTTTTATACAGACTTTTGGAGAAGCCTGTATTTACAAGAAAGTGAGTGGGAGCTCTGTAGCATTTCTGATATTATATGTGGATGACATATTACTGATTGGAAATGATATAGAATTTCTGGATAGCATAAAAGGATACTTGAATAAAAGTTTTCAATGAACGACCTCGGTGAAGCTGCTTACATATTAGGCATTAAGATCTATAGAGATAGATCAAGACGCTTAATTGGACTTCCACAAAGCACATACCTTGACAAAGTTTTGAAGAAATTCAAAATGGATCAAGCAAAGAAAGGGTTCTTTCCTGTGTTACAAGGTGCGAAGTTGAGTAAGATTCAATGCCCGACCACTGCAGAAGATAGAGAGAATATGAAAGATGTTCCCTATGCTTCAGCCATAGGCTCTATCATGTACGCAATGCTGTGTACCAGACCTGATGTGTGCCTTGCTATAAGTTTAGCAGGGAGGTACCAAAGTAATCCAGGAGTGGATCACTGGACGGCGGTCAAGAACATCCTGAAATACCTGAAAAGGACTAAGGATATGTTTCTCGTATATGGAGGTGACAAAGAGCTCATCGTAAACGGTTACATTGATGCAAGCTTTGACACTGATCCGGACGATTCTAAATCGCAAACCGGATATGTGTTTACATTAAACAGTGGAGCTGTCAGTTGGTGCAGTTCTAAACAAAGCGTCATAGCGGGATCTACATGTGAAGCGGAGTACATAGCTGCTTCGGAAGCAGCAAACGAAGGAGTCTGGATGAAGGAGCTCATATCCGATCTAGGTGTCATACCTAGTGCATCGGGTCCAATGAAAATCTTTTGTGACAATACTGGTGCAATTGCCTTGGCAAAGGAATCCAGATTTCACAAGAGAACCAAACACATCAAGAGACGCTTCAATTCCATCCGGGATCTAGTCCAGGTGGGAGACATAGAGATTTGCAAGATACATACGGATCTGAATGTTGCAGACCCGTTGACTAAGCCTCTTCCACGAGCAAAACATGATCAGCACCAAGGCTCCATGGGTGTTAGAATCATTACTGTGTAATCTAGATTATTGATTCTAGTGCAAGTGGGAGACTGAAGGAAATATGCTCTAGAGGCAATAATAAAGTTATTATTTATTTCCTTATATCATGATAAATGTTTATTATTCATGCTAGAATTGTATTAACCGGAAACATAATACATGTGTGAATACATAGACAAACAGAGTGTCACTAGTATGCCTCTACTAGACTAGCTCGTTAATCAAAGATGGTTATGTTTCCTAACCATGAACAAAAGAGTTGTTATTTGATTAACGAGATCACATCATTAGTTGAATGATCTGATTGACATGACCCATTCCATTAGCTTAGCACCCGATCGTTTAGTATGTTGCTATTGCTTTCTTCATGACTTATACATGTTCCTATGACTATGAGATTATGCAACTCCCGTTTGCCGGAGGAACACTTTGGGTGCTACCAAATGTCACAACGTAACTAGATGATTATAAAGGAGCATTACAGGTGTCTCCAAAGGTACATGTTGGGTTGGCGTATTTCGAGATTGGGATTTGTCACTCCGATTGTCGGAGAGGTATCTCTGGGCCCTCTTGGTAATGCACATCACATAAGCCTTGCAAGCATTGCAACCAATGAGTTAGTTGCGAGATGATGTATTACGGAACGAGTAAAGAGACTTGCCGGTAACGAGATTGAACTAGGTATTGGATACCGACGATCGAATCTCGGGCAAGTAACATACCGATGACAAAGGGAACAACGTATGTTGTTATGCGGTCTGACCGATAAAGATCTTCGTAGAATATGTAGGAGCCAATATGGGCATCCAGGTCCCGCTATTGGTTATTGACCAGAGACGTGTCTCGGTCATGTCTACATTGTTCTCGAACCGTAGGGTCCGCACGCTTAAAGTTACGATGACAGTTATTATGAGTTTATGCATTTTGATGTACCGAAGTTAGTTCGGAGTCCCGGATGTGATCACGGACATGAAGAGGAGTCTCGAAATGGTCCAGACGTAAAGATTGATATATTGGAAGCCTATATTTGGACATCGGAATCGTTTCGGGTGAAATTGGCATTTTTCCGGAGTACCGGGGGGTTACCGGAACCCCCCCGGGGTTTATTGGGCCTACATGGGCCTTGAGGGAGAAGAGAGAAGGAGGCAAGAGTTGACCGCGCGCCCCTCCCATTCCTAGTCCGAATAGGACAAGGGAAGGGGGCGGCGCCCCCCCCTTCCTTCCTCTCTTCCACCTCTTTCCCCTCTCTCCTTGTCCAACTAGGAGTCCTACTCCCGGTGGGAGTAGGACTCCCCCTTGGCGTGGCCACCTTGGCCGGCCGCCCCCTCTCCCTGGCTCCTTTATATACTGAGGCAAGGGGCACCCTAGAACACACAAGTTGATCCTCGTGATCGTTCCTTAGCCGTGTGCGGTGCCCCCTGCCACCATATTCCACCTCGGTCATATCGTTGTAGTGCTTAGGCGAAGCCCTGCGTCGGTAGAACATCATCATCGTCACCACGCCGTTGTGCTGACGGAACTCATCCCCGAAGCTTTGCTGGATCGGAGCCCGGGGAGCGTCATCGAGCTGTACGTGTGCTAAGAACTCGGAGGTGCCGGAGTAACGGTGCTTGGATCGGTCGGATCGGGAAGAAGACGTACGACTACTTCCTCTACGTTGTGTCAACGCTTCCATTGCGATCTACAAGGGTACGTAGATCCTACTCTCCCCTCTCGTTGCTATGCATCACCATGATCTTGCGTGTGCGTAGGAAATTTTTTGAAATTACTGCGTTCCCAAACAGTGGCATCCGAGCCTAGGTTTTATGGTTTGATGTTATATGCACGAGTAGAACACAAGTGAGTTGTGGGCGATATAAGTCATACTGCCTACCAGCATGTCATACTTTGGTTCGGCGGTATTGTTGGACGAGACGACCCGGACCGACATTACGCGTACGCTTACGCGAGACCGGTTCTCCCGACGTGCTTTGCACATAGGTGGCTTGCGGGCGACAGTCTCTCCAACTTTAGTTGAACCGAGTGTGGCTACGCCCGGTCCTTGCGAAGGTTAAAACGGAGTCAAATTGACAAACTATCATTGTGGTTTTGATGCGTAGGGTGAGATTGGTTCTTACTTAAGCCCGTAGCAGTCACGTAAAACTTGCAACTACAAAGTAGAGGACGTCTAACTTGTTTTTGCAGGGCATGTTGTGATGTGATATGGTCAAGGCATGATGCTGAATTTTATTGTATGAGATGATCATGTTTTGTAACCGAGTTATCGGCAACTGGCAGGAGCCATATGGTTGTCTCTTTATTGTATGCAATGAGATCGCGATGTAATGCTTTACTTTATCACTAAACGGTAGCGATAGTCGTAGAAGCATAAGATTGGCGAGACGACAACGATGCTACGATGGAGATCAAGGTGTCGCGCCGGTGACGATGGTGATCATAACGGTGCTTCGGAGATGGAGATCACATGCACAAGAAGATGATGACCATATCATATCACTTATATTGATTGCATGTGATGTTTATCCTTTATGCATCTTATCTTGCTTTGATTGACGGTAGCATTATAAGATGATCTCTCACTAAATTATCAAGAAGTGTTCTCCCCGAGTATGCACCGTTGCCAAAGTTCGTCGTGCCCAGACACCACGTGATGATCAGGTGTGATAAGCTCTACGTCCATCTACAACGGGTGCAAGCCAGTTTTGCACACGCAGAATACTCGGGTTATACTTGACGAGCCTAGCATATGCAGATATGGCCTCGGAACACGGAGACCGAAAGGTCGAGCGTGAATCATATAGTAGATATGATCAACATAATGATGTTCACCATTGAAGACTAATCCATTTCACGTGATGATCGGTTATGGTTTAGTTGATTTGGATCACGTGATCACTTAGAAGATTAGAGGGATGTCTATCTAAGTGGGAGTTCTTAAGTAATATGATTAATTGAACTTAAATTTATCATGAACTTAGTCCCTGATAGTATCTTGCTTGTTTATGCTGATTGTAGATAGATGGCTCGTGCTATTGTTTCGTTGAATTTTAATGCGTTCCTTGAGAAAGCAAAGTTGAAAGATGATGGTAGCAATTACACGGACTGGGTCCGTAACTTGAGGATTATCCTCATTGCTGCACAGAAGAATTACGTCCTGGAAGCACCGCTGGGTGCCAGGCCTGCTGCTGGAGCAACACCAGATGTTATGAACGTCTGGCAGAGCAAAGCTGATGACTACTCGATACTTCAGTGTGCCATGCTTTACATCTTAGAATCGGGACTTCAACGACGTTTTGAACGTCATGGAGCATATGAGATGTTTCAGGAGTTGAAGTTAATATTTCAAGCAAATGCCCGAATTGAGAGATATGAAGTCTCCAATAAGTTCTACAGCTGCAAGATGGAGGAGAACAGTTCTGTCAGTGAGCATATACTCAAAATGTCTGGGTATAATAATCACTTGATTCAATTGGGAGTTAATCTTCCAGATGATTGCGTCATTGACAGAATTCTCCAATCACTGCCACCAAGCTACAAGAGCTTCGTGATGAACTATAATATGCAAGGGATGAACAAGACTATTCCTGAGCTCTTCGCAATGCTGAAAGCTGCGGAGGTAGAAATCAAGAAGGAGCATCAAGTGTTGATGGTCAACAAGACCACTGGTTTCAAGAAAAAAGGCAAAGGGAAGAAGAAGGGGAACTTCAAGAAGAACGGCAAACAAGTTGCTGCTCAGAGAAGAAACCCAAGTCTGGACCTAAGCCTGAAACCGAGTGCTTCTACTGCAAGCAGACTGGTCACTGGAAGCGGAACTGCCCCAAGTATTTGGCGGATAAGAAGGATGGCAAGGTGAACAAAGGTATATGTGATATACATGTTATTGATGTGTACCTTACTAGAGCTCGCAGTAGCACCTGGGTATTTGATACTGGTTCTGTTGCTAATATTTGCAACTCGAAACAGGGACTACGGATTAAGCGAACACTAGCAAAGGACGAGGTGACGATGCGCGTGGGAAACGGTTCCAAAGTCGATGTGATCGCGGTCGGCACGCTACCTCTACATCTACCTTCGGGATTAGTATTAGACCTAAATAATTGTTATTTGGTGCCAGCGTTGAGCATGAACATTATATCTGGATCTTGTTTGATGCGAGACGGTTATTCATTTAAATCAGAGAATAATGGTTGTTCTATTTATATGAGTAATATCTTTTATGGTCATGCACCCTTGAAGAGTGGTCTATTCTTGTTGAATCTCGATAGTAGTAACACACATATTCACAATGTTGAAGCCAAAAGATGCAGAGTTGATAATGATGGTGCAACTTATTTGTGGCACTGCCGTTTGGGTCATATCGGTGTAAAGCGCATGAAGAAACTCCATACTGATGGACTTTTGGAACCACTTGATTATGAATCACTTGGTACTTGCGAACCGTGCCTCATGGGCAAGATGACTAAAACGCCGTTCTCCGGTACTATGGAGAGAGCAACAGATTTGTTGGAAATCATACATACAGATGTATGTGGTCCGATGAATATTGAGGCTCGTGGCGGATATCGTTATTTTCTCACCTTCACAGATGATTTAAGCAGACATGGGTATATCTACTTAATGAAACATAAGTCTGAAACATTTGAAAAGTTCAAAGAATTTCAGAGTGAAGTTGAAAATCATCGTAACAAGAAAATAAAGTTTCTACGATCTGATCGTGGAGGAGAATATTTGAGTTACGATTTTGGTGTACATTTGAAAAATCGTGGAATAGTTTCGCAACTCACGCCACCCGGAACACCACAGCGTAATGGTGTGTCCGAACATCGTAATCGTACTTTTATGATATGGTGCGATCTATGATGTCTCTTACAGATTTACCGCTATCGTTTTGGGGTTATGCTTTAGAGACGACCGCATTCACGTTAAATAGGGCACCATCAAAATCCGTTGAGATGACGCCTTATGAACTATGGTTTGGTAAGAAACCAAAGTTGTCGTTTCTTAAAGTTTGGGGCTACGATGCTTATGTGAAAAAGCTTCAACCTGATAAGCTCGAATCCAAATCGGAGAAATGTGTCTTCATAGGATACCCAAAGGAGACTATTGGGTACACCTTCTATCACAGATCTGAAGGCAAGACATTCGTTGCTAAGAATGGATCCTTTCTAGAGAAGGAGTTTCTCTCGAAAGAAGTGAGTGGGAGGAAAGTAGAACTTGATGAGGTAACTGTACCTGCTCCCTTATTGGAAAGTAGTACATCACAGAAAACGGTTTCAGTGACACCTACACCAGTTAGTGAGGAAGCTAATGATGATGATCATGAAACTTTAGATCAAGATACTACTGAACCTCGTAGATCAACCAGAGTAAGATCCGCACCAGAGTGGTACGGTAATCCTGTTCTGGAAGTCATGCTACTAGATCATGATGAACCTACGAACTATGAAGAAGCGATGGTGAGCCCAGATTCCGCAAAATGGCTTGAAGCCATGAAATCTGAGATGGGATCCATGTATGAGAACAAAGTATGGACTTTGGTTGACTTGCCCGCTGATCGGCAAGCAATTGAGAATAAATGGATCTTCAAGAAGAAGACTGACGCTGACGGTAATATTACTGTCTACAAAGCTCGACTTGTCGCAAAAGGCTTTCGGCAAGTTCAAGGGATTGACTATGATGAGACCTTCTCACCCGTAGCGATGCTTAAGTCTGTCCGAATCATGTTAGCAATTGCCGCATTTTATGATTATGAAATTTGGCAGATGGATGTCAAAACTGCATTCCTGAATGGATTTCTGGAAGAAGAGTTGTATATGATGCAACCAGAAGGTTTTGTCGATCCAAAGGGAGCTAACAAAGTGTGCAAGCTCCAGCGATCCATTTATGGACTGGTGCAAGCCTCTCGGAGTTGGAATAAACACTTTGATAGTGTGATCAAAGCATTTGGTTTTATACAGACTTTTGGAGAAGCCTGTATTTACAAGAAAGTGAGTGGGAGCTCTGTAGCATTTATGATATTATATGTGGATGACATATTACTGATTGGAAATGATATAGAATTTCTGTATAGCATAAAGGGATACTTGAATAAAAGTTTTTCAATGAAAGACCTCGGTGAAGCTGCTTACATATTAGGCATTAAGATCTATAGAGATAGATCAAGACGCTTAATTGGGCTTTCACAAAGCACATACCTTGACAAAGTTTTGAAGAAATTCAAAATGGATCAAGCAAAGAAAGGGTTCTTGCCTGTGTTACAAGGTGTGAAGTTGAGTAAGACTCAATGCCCGACCACTGCAGAAGATAGAGAGAATATGAAAGATGTTCCCTATGCTTCAGCCATAGGCTCTATTATGTACGCAATGCTGTGTACCAGACCTGATGTGTGCCTTGCTATAAGTTTAGCAGGGAGGTACCAAAGTAATCCAGGAGTGGATCACTGGACGGCGGTCAAGAACATCCTGAAATACCTGAAAAGGACTAAGGATATGTTTCTCGTATATGGAGGTGACAAAGAGCTCATCGTAAACGGTTACATTGATGCGAGCTTTGACACTGATCCGGACGATTCTAAATCGCAAACCGGAAACGTGTTTACATTAAACGGTGGAGCTGTCAGTTGGTGCAGTTCTAAACAAAGCGTCATAGCGGGATCTACATGTGAAGCGGAGTACATAGCTGCTTCGGAAGCAGCAAACGAAGGAGTCTGGATGAAGGAGTTCATATCCGATCTAGGTGTCATACCTAGTGCATCGGGTCCAATGAAAATCTTCTGTGACAATACTGGTGCAATTGCCTTGGCAAAGGAATCCAGATTTCACAAGAGAACCAAAAACATCAAGAGACGCTTCAATTCCATCCGGGATCTAGTCCAGGTGGGAGACATAGAGATTTGCAAGATACATACGGATCTGAATGTTGCAGACCCATTGACTAAGCCTCTTCCACGAGCAAAACATGATCAGCACCAAGGCTCCATGGGTGTTAGAATCATTACTGTGTAATCTAGATTATTGATTCTAGTGCAAGTGGGAGACTGAAGGAAATATGCCCTAGAGGCAATAATAAAGTTATTATTTATTTCCTTATATCATGATAAATGTTTATTATTCATGCTAGAATTGTATTAACCGGAAACATAATACATGTGTGAATACATAGACAAACAGAGTGTCACTAGTATGCCTCTACTAGACTAGCTCGTTAATCAAAGATGGTTATGTTTCCTAACCATGAACAAAAGAGTTGTTATTTGATTAACGAGATCACATCATTAGTTGAATGATCTGATTGACATGACCCATTCCATTAGCTTAGCACCCGATCGTTTAGTATGTTGCTATTGCTTTCTTCATGACTTATACATGTTCCTATGACTATGAGATTATGCAACTCCCGTTTGCCGGAGGAACACTTTGGGTGCTACCAAATGTCACAACGTAACTAGATGATTATAAAGGAGCATTACAGGTGTCTCCAAAGGTACATGTTGGGTTGGCGTATTTCGAGATTGGGATTTGTCACTCCGATTGTCGGAGAGGTATCTCTGGGCCCTCTTGGTAATGCACATCACATAAGCCTTGCAAGCATTGCAACCAATGAGTTAGTTGCGAGATGATGTATTACGGAACGAGTAAAGAGACTTGCCGGTAACGAGATTGAACTAGGTATTGGATACCGACGATCGAATCTCGGGCAAGTAACATACCGATGACAAAGGGAACAACGTATGTTGTTATGCGGTCTGACCGATAAAGATCTTCGTAGAATATGTAGGAGCCAATATGGGCATCCAGGTCCCGCTATTGGTTATTGACCAGAGACGTGTCTCGGTCATGTCTACATTGTTCTCGAACCGTAGGGTCCGCACGCTTAAAGTTACGATGACAGTTATTATGAGTTTATGCATTTTGATGTACCGAAGTTAGTTCGGAGTCCCGGATGTGATCACGGACATGAAGAGGAGTCTCGAAATGGTCCAGACGTAAAGATTGATATATTGGAAGCCTATATTTGGACATCGGAATCGTTCCGGGTGAAATTGGCATTTTTCCGGAGTACCGGGGGGTTACCGGAACCCCCCCGGGGGTTTATTGGGCCTACATGGGCCTTGAGGGAGAAGAGAGAAGGAGGCAAGAGGTGGCTGCGCGCCCCTCCCCTTCCTAGTCCGAATAGGACAAGGGAAGGGGGGCGGCGCCCCCCCTTCCTTCCTCTCTTCCACCTCTTTCCCCTCTCTCCTTGTCCAACTAGGAGTCCTACTCCCGGTGGGAGTAGGACTCCCCCTTGGCGCGACCACCTTGGCCGGCCGCCCCCTCTCCCTGGCTCCTTTATATACTGAGGCAAGGGGCACCCTAGAACACACAAGTTGATCCTCGTGATCGTTCCTTAGCCGTGTGCGGTGCCCCCTGCCACCATATTCCACCTCGGTCATATCGTTGTAGTGCTTAGGCGAAGCCCTGCGTCGGTAGAACATCATCATCGTCACCACACCGTTGTGCTGACGGAACTCATCCCCAAAGCTTTGCTGGATCGGAGCCCGGGGAGCATCATCGAGCTGTACGTGTGCTAAGAACTCGGAGGTGCCGGAGTAACGGTGCTTGGATCGGTCAGATCGGGAAGAAGACGTACGACTACTTCCTCTATGTTGTGTCAACGCTTCCGTTGCGATCTACAAGGGTACGTCGATCATACTCTCCCCTCTCGTTGCTATGCATCACCATGATCTTGCGTGTGCGTAGGAAATTTTTTGAAATTACTGCGTTCCCCGACACCAATCCCCCTCCCTCCCATCATAGAACCTTTTCCCCCAAGAAGCCAGGAGAGCCATGTTAAACTCCCTGAGATTAGGGACACCCAGGCCACCAAATTCCTTCCTTCTGGCCACAAGGCCCCAGTTAGCTAAGTGATATTTGTGAACCTCATCCACATTACCCCAAAAGAAATGAGACATTTGGGAAGTGATCATATCAATAGCCCACTTTGGGAATTTAATCATGGCCATAAGATATGATGGAATGCTGGCAGTGCAAGTAGTTAAAAGAATCAGCTTCCCTCTGTAGGATAAGAGTTTGCCTAACCAACCAGCAATATTTTTTATAATCCTATCAATGATAGGTTGCAAGTCTTCCCTCCTCAATTTTTTATAATGAAGTGGCACCCCAAGATATTTGAAAGGAAAGTCACCAAACTGACAACAAAAGATTTGGGCAAATTCTCTAGACATTTGCTCAGAAACATGAATGGTATGCAAATCACTTTTATGAAAATTGATTTTTAACCCAGACAGCTTCTCAAAACAGGTCAGGATCCACTTCAAGTTTTTTGCATATTCCACAGATTCTTGAATGAACAGAATGGTATCATCAACATACTGTAAACTAACTACACCACCAGGGATGGCATGTGGGAGAAGCCCACCAATCAAGCCATTATTAACAGCTTTAACCAGCATTTTGGAAAAAACATCAGCCACCAGGTTGAAAAGAAGGGGGGAATGGGGGTCCCCTTGTTTCAACCCTTTACCCCCCAACAAAGTTTGGCCCATTTGTGTCATTGATTCTAACATGAAATGTACCATGTTTCAAGGTGCTAAGCACCCAACTAACCCATTTAGTCCCAAAGCCTCTAGAAAGAAGCATTTCCTCCAGGAATTCCCAGCTGACCCTATCATAAGCTTTCTCATAATCCAGTTTAAGAATCAGCCCACTAGTGTTATACCTATGAACCTCATGAATCACTTCATGGGCCATAACAACACTTTCCAATATAAATCTCCCTTTAATAAAGGAAGTTTGGTTATGAGAAATGAGTTTATCACAGATAGGGGAATCCCTAGTATTCATAGCTTTGGAAAAGATTTTAACAGCACAGTTGCTAAGACTAATAGGTCTGAAATTCTTCATCTCTCTAGCTAAGGGCACCTTAGGAATGAGGGTAATGATAGCATAATTCAGTTTATAGATATCTAGTACCCCATTCTCAAAATCCCTAACCATCCACATAAAGTCATTCTTAATGAGATCCCAGAAGTTCTGGTAAAAGAGAAATGACAAACCATCAGGGCCAGGGGCCCCACTAGCATATGAACTCATAATTGCTTCTTTGATCTCATCCTCAGAAAAGGATCTCCCCAGGTCTCTCTGCATTTCCTCACTAATCATTTCTGTTTCAGACCAAAAACCATTCCCTAAATGTAGGTCAGGTTTGGGTTCGTAAGCAAACAGGGTTTTATAGAAATTAGTAGCTACTTCCAGCATATCAGTAGTGGACGTCACATGTCCAGAAGGACCCATCAACTCAGACAAATGATTCTTTCTATGTATGTGGTTAGCTAATGCTTGGAAATAAGCATTATTGCGGTCCCCTTCAAGAATTTTCCTATCCCTAGACTTCTGCCAGAAGGCAGTCTCCTCTTTTTTCCAGATATCCTCCAATTCTTTTTTCACAGCTTTCATTCTGTCATGGTCAACAGAAGACAATTGTTGGGATTCAGATAAAACATCTAGCAGGTCAAACTCCATAAGGAGAGATTTCTTCTTTTTTTTCATCGCAGCCTCAATATTAATAGCCCACCCTTTTGTTTTTTTACGAAGGAGTCTGGTTTTAGATAGCCAATTATCCACTGAAGAAGTGGATGATGAAACAGAAGACTAGGTTTCACGAACCAATTGATCAAAACCAGGTTGAGAAAGCCACCACTTCTCAAACCTGAACATTTTAGGGCTAGATGATCGGCGCTCCCCAGTATCTAACACCAAAGGGGTGTGATCACTCCCCACTCTAGGGAGAGCAGTTAGTGAAGACAAAGGAAAATGAGCATCCCAATCCATAGAAGTAAACACCCTATCTAGCACAGCAAAAACAGGGTCATCCTGATTATTGGACCAAGTGAAACCCCTGTTGGAGATAGAAATCTCTAGCAGCCCCCATCTGTTAACCCAATCATTGAACATAAAAGTGGTATGATGGTTAACAATCCCACTACTCTTCTCACTCACATTCCTAACTAAGTTGAAGTCCCCACATATCAAAATAGGATATGAGGCAGACTCAAGAATACTATGCAATTCAGCCACAAAATCTACCTTGAATTCTGGGTAAGCAAAACCATAAACAATAACAAGGTGCCATAGGAAACCATCTTCCTTATTTTTAACTGTGGCAGTAACTGAAAATTCATGGTTAATAAAACCAAGAGTATCAAACAAGCTTTTCCTAAGACCCAAAAGGATCCCCCCAGCAGTATTAACAGCAGGTAAATAATGCCAATCAAAGTTACCACTTCTGTCTATAGCCTTGAGGAAACCCTCAGAAATAACCTCTTTCTTACTTTCTTGGAATCCAATAAAATCAGGGTTAGCTCTAGCAATGGTGTCACACAGGCACTGAACTTTACCAGGTTTACCAAGCCCTCTAATATTCCAAATGAGACCTATCATATCTAAGCAACTTTAAAAGGATGAGACAAGCCACAAGGCCTAGCTTTGGTTAGGACATTTGGGGTTTTCCTCAAAGCATCAGCAGTGCCAACTGGCTTGAGAGGGTGAACATCCAAAGGTGTCCCAACCAATTCATCATGGTTTAGTTCTAAGTTATCTGGCAGCACAATTTCAGGGTTATTATTGGCAAAAGCCAAACACCTCTCCTTCTCCCCATCAACCAAAATGCCAATGGTTTCAAGTCTATTAACATCATCCCCCCCAATGCAAATGTCAATTTTATTCATATGATCAAGCAGGATGTCATGACCAGTGTTAGTGAATGATTTACCTTTAAAGTTTTTTGGAATTTCCAGGTTTTGCTTCATCTTATAAGCAGCAGCCTTCTCCATGATGTTTAAATTGCCATGCCCTCTAGTATTAGGCTTCTGAACCAACACATACCCCCACTTGGATTTCCCAGCCTCTGAAGAGATATGAGCTTGGTCAAGAGATTCCATCAGAGATCTTTTCAGAGAAGTGGTCTGAATAGCCTGTATAGCTTCAGCAGGAAGAGTTTCAAGGTCATCATTGTTGGGGTCCTCTTCCTCAGACTCAGAAAAGTCAACAGATTTGAGGATACTCTCACAATATTCCATGTTCTCAAGCTTCCTCCCAGAGCTAGTGTTTCCCTCAACAAACATCACCACTGACTTAGATGGAGTGGAATCCATCAGGACAGGAGGACATAAATCCTCAAGGTCAGTTCTCTTATCAGTTACTAGGTGTTTTTTTCGCCAGTGTTAACACACTCCAGGATAAAGGTTTCATGATCAGAATCAGAGCAGAACATACCAGCTTGCACCTTTTTCTGTGTACTCTTCCCCAAACTAGTGACACTAGCCTTATCTAACTCATCAATTGCCTCCTCACTGTCATGTAAGTCCTCCAGACCATCCTTATGACCATCTCCACCCTCATCCTCCTGTCTCTCAGCAGCACCATCTCCTTCAAACTCCTCATCATCCTCAATATCAATAACAGAATCAACCCCACCCACTTGTTCAAAGCCCTCCACAGTAAAACCCAGCAAAAATAACTTCTTCTTCATTTCAATGAGCCTTTCAAAAGGAATTTTTGTGGGGTCTCTGCAAGCAATTTTGATCCTTACATTCTCAAAAAAGTCCTAAACATCCCATTCCAGTCTACATCAGTCAGAACCCCAAACAGGGAAGCAATCTGGGCGAAAGCCTTCCAGGTACACCATTTGGGTGGGATTCCCTCAATCAAAACCCAAGCCTCAATAAGTTCTCCAAACGGGTCACAAGCCCCTTTCCACTCAGTAAGTGTGACAGAAACATCTTGAGGCAAGGAAAATCCAGGCAACTCAATGAGATCCTCCACTTTCTTCCATGGTGGGAATCTCACCAGAAATGTCTTACTGGACAGACCCTGATCTGCCAAGGCCACTGTCTGGTTTTGCAAAGGTAGCAGTCAAAAGATTTAACAGCAACTCCTTATCCACATCACCTTTGAGAATATTGACCACAACACAGTTTTGAAAATTCAACCAATTGGATTCATTAGCAACAGGGACATCCACATGGTAAAAACCAAGACCACTTGCTCCACTACCAAAAAAGGCAGCTGTTGGTTGTACCTTAGTCCAGGCAGCACAATTGTTCACATTGTGATTTTGCTAACATATGAAGCATGATTTTGGCTTAATACAATTCCCAACATAATGCCCTGGACCACCGCAGTTGAAGCAGATCATATCTTTGTACCTAGGATCTAAAACTTGTTCCATCTCTACCTCAATCGATTGAGAGGACTGCACCTGTGATGAAGCAGCTGTAGAGGCCGTGGATCTGGTGGGTTTAGCTGCTGGCACCAGATCTTTCGAGGTGGTGGCAGATGGCTGCCTCCTCCCTCCTTGTGGGTTGGCTCTTTGGTTAGCAGTCTTCGAGGGGCCACCTACCCCAGATCCCGTACCAGTCCCCCGCCGGTCAGCCATCGCACTCCCTTGCTTCACAGCAGCCGCAAACGAAAGAGATCCGGGGCCCAAACCCTCCCTCGACACCTTGATAGTTCTTGGAATTGGATCAAAGGATCGACACGGTGCTGGATGACAGTCAGCAGCCGTGAACGAGAGGTTGGAAATCAAATCCTTCCGGATCCAGCAAGTGAACCCAGAAGAGGAGGTATGGACACGAGAAGAATTTTGTGGAGAAGGTAGGCGGCGGCGGGGAGGGGACGGAATGACCCAAAGCTGGCCAACATGCTCTTCTATAGTTTCTAGGTCACCCTGCTCACACGAACGCGCCCCCTGAGAATACGTTTTCCTCCCTAGCTCACGAATTCTGAAACTGGGGCCTGTCGCAGTCAAAGTAGGTACAGAGGACGACTTT
>NC_041382.1:743459829-743463419 GCF_002162155.2 Triticum dicoccoides | reverse complement strand
TAGGCTATCGCCTAAATTCAAATTGTTCATAGATTTACTGACCGTAGAAACGGCAACATCATTGATAGAAGCAATCGTCGCATCTGATTTACCCATAATCTCACCTAGTTTTGAGTTAATCGCAAGTCCAGAAGCCATAGAAATGGCAGCAGCAACGTCAATTTGTTTATCATACAAGGTAGGAAGAGTCCCACCCACATTTGATTCAACTAATTGAGACGGAAAGCACCCCGTCAGTCTCATAAGCTGGGATCTCGCAAACGCAGAGCCAAAATTCGTGGACGAAATGTACGGGGGAGGTGGAAATTATGCATACCTTTCTCACCAGGCCAAGGAGGGGGGTCGATGGCGCGGTGATGGGACAGGCGGGGCGCGGGATCCATTACTGACGACGGCGGGGCAGCTCCACCCCCGGGGGGAGGAACTCCGGCGGAATGCGGGCAATCCCCTCCACCGACGGCGGCCTGATGTTGAGACAAGAGGGATTCGCCGTTGTACAAGGCCTAATACTTCTGCATGCAAACCACATCTTAATTGCATGCACTAACTAACTCGTCACTAAATACATGACTCATCCTAACAACACTTGCATGCATATACTCAACTGATGGTTGCCGATCCGACTCGCTGCAATACACACACTATCTCTTGGTGTTGTGCTCTCTGCCGATCCGGCCGCTGCCAGACTGAATGCATACAACTAGCTAAGACTTTGTCGACTACTACAACTAGTGTCATCAAACAAAGATAAACATAAGACTAGTCCTATTCACTTAATACTAATAACAAGATTAGTTCCAGCAGATACATACGCCAGCTAGCGGTTGCAGGTTGAATGGAAAACAATAGTAATGCTCAACGCCAGGAACAACATATGAGTTCATGAACATATATAAATCAGGCACTAGTTGTATATTCACACATAGATACATACTGCACTCGCTCCATCACTCCTCGTAGCATACTGCATACTACTACAATAGATTTATTCTTCCTTGGCGAGAACTAGCTCATCAGTACCTCGATCTTGAGCTGATCCATGGACACATATAGTCCCCTGCAGTTTGGCGGAGGCGATTTGCCACTAGTGCAGAACCGGCGGTTTGTAAGGGCCTTTAGTGCCGGCTCCACAACCGGCACTAAAAAGTGGGGACTAAAGATCCCCCCTCCCCCTTTAGTACCGGTTCATCATGAACCGGCTAAAGTTCCACCACGTGACACGAGCCAGGCCCGGGTGCGTGTAGGACATTAGTACCAGTTGATAACATCAACCGTTACTAAATGTTTGGGGATGTTTTGGTATTATTTTTTATTTAACTTTTAATTTTGTGTTTTCAATTTAATTTAGTGATTATTTTAGTTGTTAAATCATTAAGTGAAAGTACCGCAGATTAGTTTTGACTGGATGCATGTGGATCCTAGCTAAGTGATCAAGTATATGCCATATCTATATTATACTTGATCACCTATAATTAAGTGATCAAGTATAACATGGATATGACATATACTTGATCACTTAGTTAGGATCCATCCAGCTGAAACTAATCTGCGGTTTCTTTCATAAATGATATAATAACTCATCATCATCATCATCATATTAATATAAAAACTCTTGCATCATATCATCAACAACAGTATACTAGCTAGCTAAAAATCATCATAGTCGTCATTACCACTGTTTAATCATCATAGTCATTACCGCTATCTAATCATCACCAACACTAGCTTAAAGAAAAAACATTCACTTGTACCAGAAGCAAAGATATCACCGAGTTCAATATGGTCATGATATTATAAGCGTTCATAACACCACAAAAGCAAATCACTCTTTGAGGTTAAGTTCAGGACGAAGAACACGGACATGACAGGACAAAAGTACTAAGAGCATGAACTAGCTAAATCACTCCTGCTGCTCTCTCTCTCAGGTAAAATAGCATAGAACATGTATAGCTCTCCTGATTCATCATACTGAAGCATGCAGATGAACCTGTCTCCTAATCGTGGGCTGCGCTTCTCATTGCTGCCCCCTAGTACTTCTCTGGGATCGTTAACAATTTTTCTCCAATCTTTCACTATTAAGCATTCATCGCTTTTAGAAATCCTGAATGCACTCATGTGCAATGTAGGATATCTTGTCCGTAAGCTAACCATTGACATGTGACCTTTAGTCTCGATCCACTGAGGCACAACTGTCATCGGGAGTCCCTATTGAAGAACATCGTATAGTAATTAATATACTTAGCAATGAAAGTTTAGCAAAAATAATAATGTATGCAAAACATGCACTGAGGACAAATAGTAAAAACTTATCATCTTTCGTAAATAGATGTGACCGTAGTTCAATACGATCAGTATTGGTCGCACGTTTTGAGTACTAACATTTCTAAGTGCAGGAAGAAAATTTGTGTTGACAGTATGAAGATCCTCAAGCCATGAAACATAATGACTTATCTCCTCGCAGTTTAGTTCAGCTCCGGGACAATAGTAGGTCCTGTCTACCAAGCGCCGGACATGTTTGCTTGAATGGAAATAAGCTTTCAATAGAAATTAGTTGTCAACTATTTTTGAATAAACAATATCAAAGACATAAATATGGTTGAGAAACTCACATAATGGTAGAACTGGAGGCGTCTGCACATCGACCCAGATGTCTCTATTACCTTCAATATCATCTTTCGGACGAATATCGAAGGTGATAACCATATCAGGCTCAAATGCATAAGCCTTGCATAGTGCTTGCCAAGTTTTGCATTCAAAATAGGTGTACGTGTCTGCATTGTATAATTTGACGTTGAAAGTATAACCATGCTCGGTCTTCAAGTAAACTCTCTTTACCTCCATAGTTTCCATAGCACTAAAACCTATCTTATCCAAGACAAAAATTCTTGCATGGCAGGGGATGCACTAGTAGAATAGTGAAAATTTAAAATTATAAGTTGAAGCAAATGAAGCATATATAAGTCATGCTTAATTACAAAAAAATACTCGTCATTGTGACTTAATGTATCCACTTCGAAGGTCTTATCCAGCTTGATGCTGAAGCGTCTATTATCAACAAGGAAATTTCTATTGCACAGGCCGCGCTGGTCTTCACAGTATTCGCACTTAATGAAATCTTCTTTGTCGTCAGACAACATTTCCTATGTTCATATAGGTGAAACATTAAACACTTACTAGTTCTATTAATTCAACTAATTCTATTAATTCAACTAGTTCTATTAATTCAACTAAGCATTTAATAAAAATAAACTTGTTCTATTAATTTTCATACAAAAAATAAACTAGTTATATTAATTCAACTAGTTCAAATCTCATATATATACCTAATTAATATCTAGCTAATTCATCTAAAATTGACATTGGTATTTAACATCTTTTCCATATAATTCATCTAACATTAACATTTTAACATTCTTATCTACGTAATTCATCTAACATTAATCTAAATAACAGAAAACAGAAAATAAGTAAAAAAATGTGTGTGTGTGTGTGTGTGTGTGTGTACGAGCGAGGGGCGGCGGCGTACGGGCGGCGGCGAGAGACGGCGACGCGACGAGGACAGCGCGACGACGGGCGGCGGGCCGGGGACG
>NC_041382.1:743412433-743459520 GCF_002162155.2 Triticum dicoccoides | reverse complement strand
GACGGCGACGACGGGCGGCGGGGGAGAAGGCACGCGGCGGGGGCGGCGAGGGTGGCGGGGCCGGCGAGGGTGGCGCGATGGGCGACGGCGCGGCGGCGGCGGCGATGTTGCGCGAAGAAGTTGGAGAAGAAATGGTGGTCGATGAAACTGGTTTTTCGTAAGTGCTATATATATAGGAGGGACCTTTATTACCGGTTGGAGCCACCAACCAGTACTAATGGTTGTGCGCTGCCACCGGCGGTGCACAATGTTTAGTCCCACCTCGCCGAGCGAAGGGCAGCCGCACTGATTTAGAAATCCAGCCGTGGCTGCTCCTTCAAACTTCTCTATATAGCAGGCTTCTGGGCCTAACTATGGTGCGCTGCCATGTGAGCCTGCAGGCCCTTCTGGGCCTGAATTTGCACACCCTAGGTCTGGCAGGCCCACTGGACAGCGCCCCAACAAATTTTTATATAGTTTTTTTTTCTGCGTTCTTTATTTTCTTCTATTTATTTTTGAATAATTTTTTATATAGTTTTTGTCTTTTCTGTTTTATTTATTTTCTTCTATTTATTTCTGAATAGTTTTTTTGCTGTATTTCGTTTCTTTGTGAATATTTTTGCTTTCTCGTCCGAAACCCTGATACTCCGAAAGAAATTGTCAAAACGTGTTTGAAATTGATGACATCGTTTTGAATGCTGCATACTGAACGCAAAAATAGTCTGGAGTTCAAATAAGTTTAAAAAACATTGAAGTGCCCGTGTAACAGATGAGTTCTCGTCTGACACCCTGATACTGCGAAAGAGATTGTCCAGTTTGTACACGAAGTGCGTCCAGTTTTCGCTGTGACCCTCTCTACTCTTTTGCACATGCTATGCGGGTGAAATGATGATACCATGCCAAGTTCCAACATTTTCAGAGTTCATTTTGTAGTGATTTTCAATTTCACGGTCACTTAGCTCTCTAAACAAATCGGTAAATGACTGAAAAACAGCAAATGATGTCAGAACGTGTTAGAAATTGATGACGTCGCTTTGAATGTTGCATACTGAATGCAAAAATAGGCTGGAGTTCAAATAAGTTTAAAAAATATTGAAGTGCCCGTGTAACAGATGAGTTCTCGTCCGGAACCCTGATACTCCGAAAGAGATTGTCCAGTTTATACACGAAGCGCGTCTAGTTTTCGCCGTGACCCTCTCTACTCTTTTGCACATGCTATGCGGGTGAAATGATGATACCATGCCAAGTTCCAACATTTTCAGAGTTTATTTTGTAGTGATTTTCAATTTTACGGTTATTTAGCTCTCTAAACAAATTGGTAAATGGCTGAAAAATAGCAAATGATGTCAGAACGTGTTGGAAATTGATGACGTCGCTTTGAATGCTGCATACTGAACGCAAAAATAGTCTGGAGTTCAGAAAAGTTTAAAAAACATTAATTATCATAAAAAAATACATTGATTATCAATGATTTTTTTGTGTACAATCTGAATTGTCAATATGAGTCCTCAACGGTTTAGAAACCGATGAACACTCATATTGCGACCACAAATTCTACACATAGAGTTCAATGAAAACCAAGTGCTTGTGTTAGTTTGAGAAGTAACATATTTAAGGTGGTAAAAATCTTGCTAGGGGAGCGAGATGGGACTAAAAACAGCCTGCCACAACCTCTTTGCTACCGGTTCATGCCACGAACCGGTACTAAAGGGGCTGGCCGGGCCAGTACCGGTTCGTGGCATGAACCGGTACTAAAGATCTCCTCCCGCCTAGCCGTTTGAACCGGAACTAATGGACACATTAGTGCCGGCTCAACTGCAAACCGACACTAATGTGTCTCACATTTGACCCTTTTTCTACTAGTGTGCTCTTCGCGGCGGCGCTCGAAGAACATCGTCCACAGCGTGTGGCTGTCGACGGCGTACCTCGGCTCGTTCCGCTGCGCCTCCGTCAGCGGCGAGCGGATGCGGGCGATCTCGGCCCGCCGTGCAGCCCCTTCGGGCACCGGAGGCACCGGGACGCTGCCGGCGCTCAACTTCCATGACCCCGGCACATGCATGTTCGGGGGCGCCGGATAGTCGGCCTCGTAGAGGAGGCGGGCCTCATCCTCATGGAGGAAGCGCCGGCCGAAGCTGTTCGCCGCCGCGGCGTCGCCGGGGTACGTCTCAGCCATTGCTCGTCGGCGGGAAGAGGGGGGACTGGTGCTTTCTGTGGCGAGGCGAGGTGTGGCGACTGTGGCGTTCACCGGCAGGGAGATCGGCTTTTATCGCCGAAGCGGGCGGTGAGAGCCTGCATGCCGGGCGACATGTGGCGGGAGCGGGTGGGACGCGCGTCGTTGTCGCCTTCATTGCGCCGCCCGTGAGGGATCAATGGACGCTGACCGGCGCTGCAGCGCGGCAGCCTTGGCATTGATTCCTGCGGGAATCGAGGCGATGAGGACAAGAAGCGGCGTCTCGCTGACTTGGCGGGCCCATCCCCGTTCGCGCCAAAACCGCGTTCCCCGACGTCCCTCAGGGGACCCCAGCGCGCCGGGTTCGGCCTGGGTCCCCTGGCGCCTGTTTTGGCACAAACCGGCGAAAAACGGACTCCTGAGTACGTGACTGAGTCGTTTTTAGACGACGGCGGTAAAAAACGTCTGAGGTGGGTCTGTTGGGGGCGCCGCTGAAGATGCTCTAACCCCGGCTAGGAACCCGGCCATTCCATTTGCGGTACTACTAGTTGCTTCCCCTCCCCTAGAGAACCCATACCACTTGGAGGACTGGTGCTTCCAACAATTTGGTTTGAGATTATTTCTAGCCTAGGGCTAGGAGCCTACTTGCAGGTAGTAGTACATTATTTTGACTATAGTTTAATTTTTCATTTATTTTGGTGTGAGATTATTCTACCTTGGATGTCGTCAGCCGGTATGTACAAGGCAGCACAACCTTAATTTTGAGTTACACTGCGTACTACTAGGTGACTGCTCATCGATCGATTAGGTTCTGATGATCGATCATGAGACCCATTCCTCAGCTTATTTTTGGTCTTGATGGCCTAGTGTTCAACTTCTTGCCTGTTGGTTAGACTGGTACAGTTCCTCTCGATCTCGGGTAGCAACCCTCGTGCACTACTAACATCAGCTATCGACTGGCCATTCCATTTTCGGTACTACTAGTTACTCTTGGAAGGGATCCAAGCCTTGATTGATGTAACGTAAATCTTTGAGCTTGGGCCTGAGCAATCCCTGTCCTCTGCTCATGAGAATCTACCACATGCTCATTACTTCCTCCGTTTTTAAATATAAATCTTTTTAAAAGATTTTAATATGGACCCACAAAATAGATGAATCTCACTCTAAAATCCCTTTATATACATCTACATCTAGTCTACATTGAAATTTGTAAAAGGACTTATATTTAGAAAGGAAGGAAGTAGTGTACATGTTGTACGATCTGCACATGCATCGCAGTAAAAGGTTACGGTAGCTGTCAAGCTCATTTTAACTGCAGTAATTTTCTACCCCAGTAGCAACTCTCATGCTTTGTGCACTACTAACACCAGCTATCGACTGGCAATTCCATTTGCGTCACTACTAACACCACCTTGCTGCAAGCTCAGTAGCCGTTTTCTTGAATTAATGTCAGCATGTGCACTCTAATAACCGCACTGTTCTATCTTTGCCAAGAATGAAAGGTGGTGCTCTAAAGGCCTACGCGGTTTTCCTTGACCCTTGTCATCTATTCAAAGGACGTTTGAAAAGAAACAGAAAATGTGATGATAAGCGGTGACAACGAAAACAAACTAGTGCAAACCAAAGCAATCATACCTACAAACGAGCTAGTTGCTTTGGGCCTTTTTGATTCGCAGATTCTAAAAACATAGGATTGAAATGTCATATTCATCTCAATCCTATAGGATATTAGTTTGTTTGTTTGCATCATAGGGAAAACAAAGGCTTCTTTCAAAGAGGGTTGAGTGGATGCTAGAAATGCTACGAAAACTAGTACAAAGAAATCGTTAGATAAAATTCCTATAGGATTCAATCCTACAAATCAAACAGCAAACATAGAATTATTTTTTCTAAGGATTCTAATCCTTCAAAATTCCTTTGAGTCAAAAGAGCCCTGAGTGAGACGGTCTAAACAGGTGGAGAACTGATCGATCAAAAGTCTATAGCTCTCAACACATGCAACATTATTATTAGCATCCAAGCAAAAAAAGATCAAAGATACCAAAACTAAGCGGCAAGAAAAGCAGGAGAGCATCAGTTCAAGCGCACACTAGTACGATGCAAGTGACACGGACGTTTCCTCCAGAAAGCAAAAGGAGTTGGCTCAATATATACCAAGCAGTATCATCGTCGCCACGTCACTACACCTCGGCATCCACCATGCATGCATGGAACCAACCTAGCTATCTGAAACCCCGCAAGTAGGTACCCGCGCGTCGTCGAGTCCACACCAGATCGACGGAGCCAAAAGACGTCAACTCGATCTCAACGGAGCCAGTCTAAACACAAATCGGACACTAGTATATTCACACATACGCATACGGCCTTCGATCACAATCAGTCCTCTTAGCATACTGCGTGCATAGCATACTATAGGAGGAGAGCCAGGGAGCTGATGATGTCGCCCACCACGAACAAGAACGTGGCCACGGACCATGGTGAAATACTGAGTATTTGACAAAAAACTACCACATTAGGGATATCCGTCCCACGAAACTACCACTTTCAAAAAAGTGACTAATAACTACCGAAAATTTTAAATTTTGTGGCAAAAAACTACCAAGTCATGTTGATCGTCCATTTAGCCGTTTTAACCGCATAACTGACAGGGATAGCCCACAGGTAGGCGGGCGGCTGCCCTAACGGCTAACGGCTCCCCACTGGTGGCCGTTAGTGGCCCGGCTTGGTCGGAACCAGCCAGGGGCTAGGTCAAAACGACCGGCCGGCCGGCCGACCGACCGAACCACATCTCTCTCCTCTGTATCCCTAGGCGGCGGTGGTAATGGCGGCGGTGGATCCAAACCCCGACGGCGATTTGTTCGGCGGCCAACCTCCTGACGTAGTTGGGGGCCGCGTCGACCTTTCGGAGGTCGATACGTGGCTAGGCAGCTCTAGCTTTGCGGCGCAACAGCCCGAATTTGGAGTTGGCGGCGGCGGCGGCTCGACCACCGATGAGCCATCCCAGGAGTTGGCGGCGGCTCCACCACCGACGACGACAAGAAGTGCACCTCGCGGCCGGCGCAAGCTTCCTCGTGCGGGAGGCGGCAGGTACAACATATCTTCTTCTTTTTCAGTTTTATTGACATGATGTATTTTAGGTCAATTTTCCCTAATGTATGATAACAGAGTAATTGCAAATTGTTAGAAACTTTAGCAATGTGCATTCTTTATAATAATCCATTCCATTTTTGTCCAGTATTGATGACCCAAAATGGGGAATTTGGTTCCATCTAGAAGGCAGAGATTCTGTTGTTAGAAACATGTACCAGTCAGACATATCATTTGGGACTTTGATATCTCTTATTAGGAGTGAGGGTTGCTACTCTGATGATTATATGTACTATGTTAGTGATGCTCTGATGTTGCTCCACTCTCTAAATGAAAAGAGTGTGAACATAAGAGTTGTGAGAGCAAATGAGCTGTGTAATGCAGATGAAAACAGAGATTATAATTTTGTTGATCATTGCATTAACACCCAATAAAGTTGCACTAAGTTGGTGGATAGAAGCATGGACAGAAAGGAAGAGCTTAAGAAAAGTATTCTTCAGAGAGAAGCTCACCTCAATCATTTTGAAGGTGACACTGATGTGTCAGAATTTCTGTCTGATTCAGATGGCAACAGTGTGGAACTGCAAGCAATTTCTTCATCTGATGATGAAGATAGGACAATGGCACAGAAACTAAAGCCAGTGAGAAATCCTAGTCCAACAATTAGATCACACAATGAGGCTGAGAAAATGGAAAAACCAGATTGGTTCCCTGAAGCTGATGAAAAATGTTTTTCTGGTGATTATGGCATTAGTGATGAAGAAGATGAGCCTGAAGGATCCTATAAACTACCAAGTGGTAGGAAGAGAAGGAATATGAAGTTGAAGGAAAGGGTATGGTTCAATCCCAAACTACCAAACACAGAAGAACAGTTTTGTAAGGGATTGTGCTTCACCAGTGTTTATGAGTACAGAGATGCACTTAGGGATTTTCACATTAGGACATTGAGGAACTTTCAATACCATAGAAATGCCCCAGATAGGATTATTGTTTGGTGCTCAGAGAGAGCACAAGGATGTGATTTTTATATCACTGCCTCTAAAATAGCTCATGAGAAAACTTTCTGCATCAAGAAGTGTGATATTGTGCACACTTGTGGAGGATGTGCAGAGTACACAAAGGTTACTACAAAGTGGTTGTCCAGATCAGTACATGAAGCATTGAGAGAAGACATTAGATCTCCTGTGGATGCATTAATTAAAAAGACAAAGACCAAGTTTTCAGTGGATGTGTCAAGGAGTGTGGCATATAGGGCAAGGAGGAAGGATGTTGATGTGGTGCAAGGTGATCACAAGCAGCGGTATTTGAGGTTAAGAGATTATCTTCAAGCTGTTCTTGATACAAACCCTGGGAGCAGGTGTATAGTGACAACATTTGAAGATCCAGAAAACCTAGCACCTACTCCTAGATTCAAGTATCTTTTCTACTGTTTTGCAGCTTCAAAGGAAGGCTTCCTTAATGGTTGCAGACCATTTATAGGTAATTTTTGAAGATTTAACTGTTATTAATTAGTGGTTTCCTAGTAGTTCTATGTTGTAGCTAATTTGTCACTTAATCCAGGTCTTGATGGATGCTTATCAAGTTAACCACTGGAAAACAAATACTTGCAGCCACAGGAAGGGATGACAACAACAACATCTACCCCATAGCTTTTGGTGTGGTTGACAAGGAAGATTGAGAGAGTTGGACTTGGTTTTTAACTCAGTTGAGATGTTGCATTGGTAGTGGCAACAAGTTTGGAACATACACCATCATATCTGACAGGCAAAAGGTTAGTGTCTTATGCACAAATATGTTTGATCAATGTGGTTTTAGTACCTATTGGAATTATTTAAGTTTGATCATGTGCATTACTAATTTGTTAATGTACATGGCTTGCTTAAGGCAATAAATGAGGTATTCCCCGATTCACCCAAAGGTACTGTCTTAGGCACATATATGCAAATTTCCAAGCAGCTGGATTTAGGGGGCAGGAACTAAAGAAATGTGCGGACCAGGCTAGCTACTCTTACACAAAGCATGGTCATGAATTAGGGATGGCAGATTTGAAAGTACAGTGTGAGGATGCTTGGAAATGGCTAAAAAAGATTGATGCTTCTGCTTGGGCTAGGTTTGCTATGGATCATACATACAAAACAGATCTAGTGGTGAACAACCTGAGTGAAGTGTTCAATAAGATGATACTGGATGTTAGGGCTAAGCCTATAAGGACAATGTTTGAAGGGATTAGGACCAAACAAATGATCAAGAGGTAGCAGACCAGAGAGAAGTTACAGATTAGCAGGTGGACAATCACACCCAACTATGCAGAGATTTTAGAAGAGAACAAGAAATATGCCAAGTATTGCCAGGCTGATAGAGCAGGTGAAACAATATGGCAAGTTACCAGCAAAGAAAAACAATATTCTGTTGACATGGAAAAATATACTTGTGATTGCAAGAGATGGAACATGTCAGGAGTACCTTGCAGTCATGACATATCTGCAATGACAAAGCAAAAACTGCATCCTAAGGACTATGGTAGTGAATTTTTCAAGAAGACACTATATTCTGAGACATACAAAGAAATCATATTCCTTGTCCCTGGTCCAGATTGCTGGCCTCAAACAAACACACCAGACATTGAGCCTCCTATTTTTAAAGAAAAGGCAGGGAAAAAACAAACTGCAAGGAGGAAAGGGCGGTTTGAAGTTCCAGGTCCAAGAGATAGTAGTAGGATGGGGACTATAACATGTAGTAATTGTGGGCTAGAAGGACACAAATATACAAGTTGCCAGAAGGCTCTGAGGCCTAAGCTTCAAATGAGGAAAAACAAACATCAGGTAATTACATGACTTACAAGTTTCCTTTTTCCATGGTATTTACCTCACTAAATGTGTCATGGTTCTTGAATGCAGGAAAACAGGGCAGTTTATGCAGATACACCAGCTGCACCAGCTCAAGTCCATGCTACAACTGGAAGAAGAGTCAATCCTACCATATCAATCCCTGCTGCAACAGCAAATAAAGCATCCCATTCTGCTCCAGGCCCTTCAGTATCAGCACCAGCTCCTGTTGGTACATCCAGAAGGGGCAGGCCTGCAGGTAGAGGGAGAAATTCTGGTTTCAGTGCACCAAGATCTGCCACAACTTCTGCACAAGGTTTGGCAGGGATCAAAAGGAAGAGGTATCCAAGCTCCAAATTGAAGGGCTACTTCTATGCAAGTGGTAACTAATGGTAAGTCTGAACTTAGTTTCTGAACTTTTCTGAACTTAGTTTCTGCACTTAGTTTCCGCACTTGTCTGAACTTGTCTGAAACTGAATTTGTCTAAAACTGAACTTGTCTAAGATGGGCCTGCTGCCTTGTTATGCTTTATTAATTTGGGACTGGTACTGGGCTCGATTATTGGATCTCTCTGCCCCCTCCCAAGCCTGACATTCTGTCTACAAAAGTCACAGCGATCGTACAACCTCTTTCCCCTAACCCAAAACCTAGCCGCCGCGGAAGCACGCGGACCCTAGTTCAGCCAGAGATGGATCCAGCATTAGGAGAGGTAGTGGATGACCATGAGGAGGTTGATAGGGCTGCTGCGAGGGCCAATCGCAGAGCGCACGCGCTGGAGCGACGGCGGAGGCTGGCTGCCAGGATTATGGCAGAACGCAATGCCAACGATGTCAAGCAGTTCAATGAGGCGTTCCCAGAAGGAACACACAACATGGATGACCTTGTCATCTGGTGGGCAAGAGACAGGGCAAGCTTCCATCGATTCCAAGTAACAAGGACTCGGTGGACTAGGATGTTGGCTGCGTTCGAAGGAAGAGAGGATTAGTTCTCTACATGTTATCTGCATGCTCTGTGTTTTCTGTTTATGTATGTCTCTGAACTTATTTCTTCCTTTATACTGCATTTGCCTGCACTTATTGTTGTTACTTCTAAATGTTCAGAGCGGCGTCATCTTCGTCGTCTGCAGAGTGAGAGAGCATGCAACAATGGAGATGCAGCAGCAAATTATCGTCATCTTCGTCGTCTGTATTAGTACTATGTTTGCTTAAATCAGCTCGAACTATGTATGTTTTATGCGTTTTAATGCGTGGTACTGAATGTTTTGTCTCTGTCTATGTCTGAATCTGGTTAAGGATCATGCTATCTAAGCATTGCTGAATGTTTCTAAATTTTGTTTAAGTTTATGAATCAGGTTTACCTTTATGAATGTCTGTAAATACTTGAGAAATCTTTTTTGTGTTTGGTTATATTCCAACCTAACTTTCACTTTCCCGATGAGAAATGGCAGCAAATTATCACAAGTTTCAACACACTGAAACTGTGAACATTAAATACAGCACATCTACCACCTCACTATTACTACTCCACTGCCACACAACACCTCCCCCCACTTAACTCCTCCACGTAACTACTACTCCAACACCTATCCACCTCACTTCTGCCGCACCCACAACTACTCCTCCTCTCCCGAGCTCCAACCATGGCTGGTTCTTCCTCTTCCCCTTCGCCAGACCCATGGCTAAACCCATTCCCAACTGGCAAGGGATGGGTTGCCATGCTTCTTGGTTCAGCACGCGACGACCAAGAACTCTTCCTCGACTACATGAAGGTCGCCATGAGGTACACCAGTGCTATTGGGCTGGTAGATGCAGCAGAGGAAGTGAGGAAGAAGGCGACTAGCGAGGAGAAGCAGCGCATGGAGCAGCGCTATGGAAACCCAGGTAAGGTGGTCATGCCCATTGACATTCTCCTATGGGCAATGAAGGAGGCCGACTCCGGCGATGCTGGGCAGAGGCAGTGGTGGGCAGACCATCGCTATGTCGCTCTAGCACAAGCTACATCAAATTCAAACGCAACAGAGGTGCACGAAGACGAGGACAACCTACAGATCGTTGCACAGCTAGTTGTGCAGGCTCGCCGCCGTCCTCCTCCCATCATCATCATCAATGAATACGAAGAGGAAGAGGCGGTGGAGGTGCAGCCAAATCCCACCCAACTGAAGCAAGAGGTATGACGATCGGGACGCTTAGTAGGACAGACAACTAAATGAATCTGAAACTATAAGTTTCAGATTCAGTTTCGTCAGTAGTTGACCTACCTATGTCAGTTTCGTCAATTGAACTACCTATGTCAGTTTCGGCAGTGTCAGTAATCTTCAGTTTTAGCAAGTATTGTGCTATCTATGTAATGCTACCTGACGGTGTCCTGGACTAGGGGGTACTCACCACGTCATCTCTCGATCTATTAGATTGGGCCGAGGACCCCCATGGCCGTATACTCATGGGCCAGTTCGGACAGCTGCCGCATACAAGGAATATTCCACAAGACTTGGCGATCAAGATAAGGACTCCTCCCCACCGGCGTATTCGGCTAGGACTCTTGTTATCCTAGGCCTCTGGTGCATTATATAAACTGAGGTCAGGCTAGTCGATAGATGATATATACAACAATCATACCATAGGCTAGCTTCTAGGGTTTAGCCTCCTTGATCTCGTGGTAGATCTACTCTTGTACTACCCATATCATCAATATTAATCAAGCAGGACGTAGGGTTTTACCTCCATCAAGAGGGCCCGAACCTAGGTAAAACATCGTGTCCCCTGCCTCCTGTTACCATCCATCTTAGACGCACAGTTCGGGACCCCCTCCCCGAGATCCGCCGGTTTTGACACCGACACTACCTATGGTGCCTCCTATGTGAACTACCTACCTTTGTTCAGTGTTACCAAGTTTGTGCAATCTGTGAAATGTTACAACAAACTTCTCAGGACCATATTGCAGGTAGGATAAAAAAGACAGATAGAAACTATAGGAGGCTTAGATAATAAGGTTCTTAACTTAGCATCAGGGCATTAAAGATAACATCATCTTAGAGCATTACAGACCAGGTGCTATTAATCCCAGTATTTTTTGCTTGTTTGGGTTCATTTTTCCCAAGGAATTATTACTCTGGTTTGTCCATGATATGTACACAGGTCTATCAAATGGTGACCGCATTAATGACGGTCGCGTGGTGGTTCGATCAGTTTCCGTACATAGTCCGGCGAACGCCGCATCCGAAGCTCGGACCGACCTGTGAATTCGGGCTTTGCCACGCCTTTACTACATCACGCCGACGCCCTGCATTGACATTGACTGCGGCGTCAGGCCATATTTCTTCTATTCCTCACTTTGCATAAATTATTTATTATGCAACACATTTTTTTAATTATCATTATTACTATTATCTCCGGTTTGCACTATTTTTTGTGCACAGGAAAATGATCCGAGGACTTTGGCGTCACTCTGCCGGTCTGCATTGACCGTGCTATGTCACCACTTCGGCGTGTCGAGCTCTCCGCTCCGCCACCTCAGGACCAGGTTGGGGGATGGAACCTTGCCCCGCATCAAGCTCAGACCGTGTCATCAATACTGAACACATTAACCAGCTAAGTCGCTTTCATGCTCAAAGCTTTAATTTCTAACTTGTGTTCGGTTCGACCAAGCATTATACTTTTTTTGAAAAAAGTTGCTTGTAAAAAATTTCCTTGTCCAAACTTTGTTTGTGACACACAAATTCAAGGACCCAATTCACTTGGGGGCTTCATTTATGAAGCTTTTCCTCTTGCATATGATTATACTTGTACGGCTTCGTTCCTTGTTCGTGTATTATGCCACAATATGCACCATATTGACTTAAGCGATTTGCAAGCTGGGTTGCCTCGCTCCTGTGTTTACCCCTACGTTCCCGATTGTTTGGCTAGGGAGTAAAGGGAGCACCTCTGCGATTGTCACGATCGGGTCAACTGAGCAGGACCTCAGACTGGGTGAAGCCGAAAGCTAGCGCTCTTATAGTTTTCAATGATGGTCGGCACACAAAGGAACTCATGAGTACAAAAAATCTATTGCACAAGTCTCATAATAACAATGAGCACCGAAGAAAGGTATCGGTGGGGGTACTATTTTCTTCGAAGATGCTTCTTACACTTCACGGTAATATAGCATAAGTTCCCTGAGCGCGCTTTGTCTATTACAGCCTTATGGCATGATTGTCTGGTTATTGGAAACACCGTTGATATTCTCGACCGATGGAGTACATAACACTTTCCGGTCCTTGACCGAAGAGGGAGAAGCTGACGGTCGGTTAAGACGCGTTTAAAGTTCGGTTGAACATAGATATGATATAAGTACTTCGATACATGCAATCATTCCTCTACCCAAGTCACTTGGGGGCTCTTAAGTTTATTTGAGCCATTTTATAATAAGTGTTTGTCTTCTTAGTCGTTGCAAAGTTTTATTATTATTTATCACTCCTTTTTCGACACGAGTGTGCGGTCACTAGCCGAGGAGCCTAATTTCTCTCTTAAAGCCGATAGAGTTTAGTTTGCTAAACTGGCCTGATGAGAAGTACTCCGCCCTCGGGATAGGAGGTTGAAGCCGTAGGCTGACCCGCTCAAAGTCTTGAGATAGGATGTATCATGTTAAAGCACGACAGAAGCACTTCTTTTTTCTCAGACCAACTTTCGGATTGGCACCGAACACTTGATATTGTTCGAACGCCATGTTTTTACTAACGTTTCTTGGTTTTCCAAGCTTTTTGGCACTTTTAAAACTATTTGCGCTTCTCCAGCATTAGTCTCGCAGTGCAACGCCGGACACCTTTAGGGATTCGGCAAAAACATTCTCAGATATTGCTATATATGCATCGGTTTCGAATTGTGTCTTCGGTCAATAGTTGGGTTGCCCGGCTCCTACACTTGCTTCCTACGTTCCGTTTTGTTCGGCTAGGCGTGCAAAGGGAGAACCACTGTGATTGTGCTTCCAGCTCACATGGTTAAGCACCTCAGTGGAGAAAGCCGAAAACTGACTTTCACAATAAGCGTAAACTGGTCAGTGATCCAATGACTATGTTAAATGATGGGCCGTTCATAACATTGGCCGAAGTGTTTACGGCTTGACCCCAACTGTCGCCGAACACTACCGGGGGCTATTAACTGGCCTCCCAAACTAAATCCTCAATATTTTTCTCTTACATTAGAGCTGAGGTTTAATGATCATGCTTAGCATGACAACCCAAAGAAAGGAACCGATAGCGGGACTATTTTCTTTGGAAGACATTTCTTCTGTTAAACAGTGATATAACTCTCTGCGTACCTTTGTTTATAAAACCGTATGGCCAGATTGCCTTGTTTGTTTTAAATCTTTGCCCTCATAAAGGCTTTATAAAGTAGGACAAACACTCCTCGGCTACTGGCCGAGGAGGTGGAAGCCGATGGTCGGTCAAACAAAGTTTTGTACAATGCGGATCCGAGCATTAATGACGTAAAGTACTTGGATACATAGAGTCATTACACATAATTTGTGATTTTACTATGGATATTGATCCTTAATTCGGCCACCCGTGCCCGCCTTAAGGCTCGGGGGCTACTGGGGTTCGGGCTTATTATTTACAAATATTAAAGGGGCACATCGATCCCCCGATCTGGTGTTGCCACCCGACCAGTGTCTCGGGGGCTACTGCATTGCTTGTCCAATGCAGAAAATCTTATGTGCAATATAGTTTTCGAGGAGATTTTGATCCTCAGGTTGGTCGGCCGCACCCAACCTGAGCCTCGAGGACTGAGCACACCGCTTTTAGTGTCCCGAAGTATTCTGCCGAGTTTGGACTTGATCCTCAGGCCGATTTTGCAAATCAACCTGAGTCTCAGAGGCTACTAGGATCAGCAGTCTTACGTCATCCTTCAGGTGCATCTCGGGTTTTAGACCGATACACACCTTGAGGGCTACTGGCTATATATCTCGGCAGAGAATAAATTGCACCAATAAAAAATATTCACAAAAATCGGCCCACATTCGGGGTGGTGCACCACCTCGGAAGCAGTCCGGCATAAAGCTCGGGTGCTAGTGGCTGGCTCCATAGAGGGCATTTCCGGCATTAAGCTCGGCTAAACTCCATCAAACTTTTTTGAACCAAGGTGATATGACACCTCGGATATAGTCCGGCGTTGGAGCTCGGATACATAGTCCGGCGTTGGAGCTCGGATACATTCCGACGTTAGAGCTGGGAAGCGGTCCGGTGTTGGTGCTCGGCTGCAAAAGATACCTCGAATGCAGTCCGGCGTTGGAGCTCGGTCGCAAGAGGACGCTGCCGCCCAGAACAACTTCAAACCCGAGGTGTGGCATAAAAATAACAAGGCATTGATAAAGGCCAGAAACTTAAAGGGGCTCCTTGGATACCCGACGTGTAAATTCGCCGAATGCATTTCGGCGATCCTCAAGATCGAAGATGAGAAGATTTGTTGAACCAGTTTTCAAGACCGTCAACCGAAGATGAAGAACAGTTCGGAAGAATCGAGGAGCATCCCTAACTTGAAGATCGGTTCAGGAGGCTACTGACGGTGTCCTGGACTAGGGGGTACTCACCACGTCATCTCCCGATCTATTAGATTGGGCCGAGGACCCCCATGGCCGTATACTCATGGGCCAGTTCGGACAGCTGCCGCATACAAGGAATATTCCACAAGACTTGGCGATCAAGACAAGGACTCCTCCCCACCGGCGTATTCGGCTAGAACTCTTGTTATCCTAGGCCTCTGGTGCATTATATAAACCGAGGCCAGGCTAGTCGATAGATGATATATACAACAATCATACCATAGGCTAACTTCTAGGGTTTAGCCTCCTTGATCTCGTGGTAGATCTACTCTTGTACTACCCATATCATCAATATTAATCAAGCAGGACGTAGGGTTTTACCTCCATCAAGAGGGCCCGAACCTGGGTAAAACATCGTGTCCCCTGCCTCCTGTTACCATCCACCTTAGACGCACAGTTCGGGACCCCCTTCCCGAGATCCGCCGGTTTTGACACCGACACTACCTATGGTGCCTCCTATGTGAACTACCTACCTTTGTTCAGTGTTACCAAGTTTGTGCAATCTGTGAAATGTTACAACAAACTTCTCAGGACCATATTGCAGGTAGGATAAAAAAGACAGATAGAAACTATAGGAGGCTTAGATAATAAGGTTCTTAACTTAGCATCAGGGCATTAAAGATAACATCATCTTAGAGCATTACAGATCAGGGCCATAACAACACCCCACACCACAACCAAAATGATCTGAACCATAGACAGTTCTTAGGCTTAGGCAGTTCATTAGCTAATATTAGTACTGAGATGCATATTTGCATCAGACTCCTTCATTGCTAGGCTAGTTATATATAGAGGCCTCATATTTACTTACCAACCATGCCTAATAAATCACTCCTCCATGACAACTTCTTTGATCTTGTCCAGCTTTTCCTTGCACCCATGACCAGCCTTCAGTAGCTCAGAAATGACATGCTCCAGCTTCTTCTTCTCTTCTTTAAGGAGGTCTCTCTCCACTTGTATCTCCTTCATGGCATTCATGGTGTTTTGAATGATATCAGCTTGACTTTGTAGGATGCACCTTTGTTCTTTCTTCAGCTTAAGCTTCTCCATTTGAACCTCAATCTTTGCCTTCTCCTCAAGCTGATGCTTCTTCTCCTTAAGTTCATTGATTTCCTGGCTTGTGTAATCCATGTCATGGGATTTCTGCCCATCCTGGTAATCAAATAGCTTGGATACATCATCCACAAGCTGACTGTACTGATTGGCAAGAGAATCCAGCTCCTTCAGTTTCTCAACCTCTATCTCATGAGCTTCTTTGTCTTGGACTCTACCAAGGTTCTCCTCATGATACATATCCCACAGCTTGGTTAAACACCTTTGCAGAATTACTGGCCAAGGGGCATCTACCCACTCCAGAACACCATAGTTCACACCATCCTGAAAATGCAGTGAAATACTAATGATAACTAAATCCAGTAAAATTCAGTTACAAAATTCATACATACATATCAATGTTTGTCTGAATGCAGTAACAAAGAAATTCAGTTAGACCAATTTTAGATGCTTCCTAGATTCAGTTCTATCAGAGATTTAGCTAACACATGAACACTACACCAGCTTTGTACTTCAGTTTTCAGTAAACAGATATTGAAACAACAAGAATATCAATGTTGTTTGCACTATGTACCACCAAATAAATCTACACATGAAAACCAATAACAATAGTTGCTCTTATCATAGTAGCACATCCAATGAATCTCCTTCCAGTGTTAGTCCCTTCAAATGCCACAAACCTGCCTGGTCTCTGTCTGTGCAGGATGCACTTACGGTCAGATTCAACCACAAGCCCACTAAAACTTGGATCTATCACCGTGTCAGGAGTTTGCTGCAGTACCAACCCCATATATATCAGCCACAACACCTCACACATAAGAACTACATGGAAGAGCAGAGTGAGCTCAAACCCTAAACCTAACCCTAGCATAGAAGAGAACAGAGTGAGCTCATTTACGAAATACTCTATCTGCATGTTGTTGTACTCATCCATGTACTCGTCATCGTCGGTGTCGGATGTCTCGTTGCTGTTGGGCCAGGAAGGCATCCTCGCGCCGCTGCGTCGCAGTCGCTGGAGGAAACAGAGGAAGAAGAGAGCTCGGGGAGAGGAGTGAGTGAGGGTCGGCCTGCCGGTCGGTCGTTTTGACCTAGCCCCTGGCTGGTTCCGACCGAGTCAGGCCACTAACGGCAGCGAGCGGGCGTCCGTTAGCCGTTTGGGCCGCCGTCGGCCTGACATGTGGGCCATCCCTGTCAGTTAAGCGGTTAAAACGGCTAAATGGACGATCAACCTGACTTGGTAGTTTTTTTTCACAAAATTAGAAATTTTCGATAGTTATTAGTCACTTTCTTGAAAGTGGTAGTTTTGTGGAACGGATACCCCTAATGTGGTAGCTTTTTGTGAAATACTCGTGAAATACTAGTATTCTGCACGGAGGAGGTAGGCGGTGCCGTTGTACATGCTGTGGCCGGCGGTGGAGAGCACGAATGCGAGGGAGGCCAGTTCACGGCTCACCCGGCGGTGGCGGCGCGGGAGCAGCAGCGCCAGCGCCGCCGCGGCCGCCTGGGATGCGGTGCAGCAGAGGATGCCGATCCAGAGGGCGCTGAAGAAGGCGGCCTTGGTTCCCGTCAGCTCAACGCACGCACACCGCCGAACCAACGAAGCCTGCATGCAGACGACGAACAGGATAGGCGCGTGATCGATTGGTCTGTCAGAAACTCGATCGGAATGTCGAGCGTCCTAGGGGTAATTACCTACCTGCAGGGGAGGTGGTAGAGGCCGAAGGCCGTGGCGCGGGCTCTGAAGAGAGTGAGGCTCAGCCTTGGTAGAGGTCCGCCGAAGTAGGACCTGGGATATGCACACATGTGATGTGACATGTGAGTGAAGCTCAGCCCGCGCAGAGCCATAGACAAACGCAGAGGCACATGCAGACATGCATGGGGAAGTAAAAAAAATTACACAATCCCCTGCTTGCCCTACTCCTCACCTTGCAGGTCCAAAGGAGCTGATGATGTCGCCCACCCAGAACCAAAGCGAGGACACGATGAAGTAGTCTCCTCGGCGGAGGATGTAGACGGTGTTAAAGTGTATATTGTAAATGTGTGTATAGTATGTGTATAAACCGTACATACGAGATAAGGGATGCGTTGCGTTTGTAATCCGGTTTTAGAGTAGTTACTGATGATCTCGTATATCCCATGTATAGATCATTACTTGGAGATCAATCTAGCAACTACCTAACAACCAAACCCTGTAATCTATGTGCCTATATAAACACGTAGTGTGTCCCTGCTAAGGCATACGCTTCACGCTACTTTTACATGGTATTCAAAGCCTATCCCCTCTAGCACATCCTCTCTGCGCCGCCATGTCTTCCTCAAGCACCGCCGCCGCCGCATCCGTCCTTATCCCCATAGCTGAAAAGCTCCACCGCTCCAACTTCAATGTCTGGTGTGCGCAAGCCCTAGCCACCATCCGCGGCGCTTAGCTTGTCTCCTATCTCGATCTGGAGAGGGAGATCCCGGCGCTCAAGCTTGCTGACAAGGACGGCAAGCCCACCGACGTGCCCAACCCGGCCTATGAGATCGACACGGCACGGGATTCTCAAGTTCTGAGTTTTTTGTTCAATTCCATCTCACCTCCTGTGATGGTTCAGATTGCAAACTGCACCGCGGCGTCAGTAGCATGGACTGCAATCACGGAGATATTCATCTCCCAGACGCAGGCGGCCATCGTCAACATGAGGATCGCCCTCTCCACCACCAAGAAGGGGAACTCCACCGTCGCCGAGTACCTTGGCCGCATGAAGGCTCTTGGCGATGAGATGGCTGCCATCGGCAAGCCGCTCACCGACGACGACATGGTGTCGTACATCCTCGTCGGACTCGACTTCGACTACATCTCCTTCGTCTCCTCCGTCTGCGCCAGGACCGTCCCCATCAAGCCCAACGAGCTCTACTCCCGGCTGATCAGCTTCGAGAGTCGCCTCGCCATTTTCGAGGGAAACTCATCATCATCCCACTCCTCCACCAACGCCGCTTCTCGCGGCGGCCGTGGCTTCACTCGTGGAGGTCACGGCAGGGACGAAGGTGGTCGTGGCCATGCTTGCGGTCGTGGCAATGGAGGAAACGGTGGCCGTGGCAACGGCAATGGTCACGGTGGGCGTGGCCATGCAAGAGGAGGCGGCCGCGACGATCTCCCGGAGGTTTTCTGCCAGATCTGCAAGAAGCCAAACCACACGGCTATTAAGTGCTACCGGCGCTTTGACATTGCATTCACCAAGGAAAAGAGTGCAAGTGTCGTGGCTAACTCATCCTATGGCGTTGACACCAACTGGTACGTCGACACTGGTGCCACTGATCACATCACCGGCGAGTTGGACAAGCTCACCATGAGGGAGAGGTACAATGGCCATGACCAAGTGAACATGCCCAACGGGTCAGGTATGAAAATTACTCATGTTGGTCAAGCTTATGTTCGTACTCCCACTCGCAATCTTCATCTAAAAGATGTCCTTTATTCTCCTAAAGCCATGAAAAATCTTGTTTCTGCCCATCGTTTGTCCCAAGATAATCATGTGTTCCTTGAAACTCACCCTCGCTTCTTTTTCATCAAGGACAAGGCAACGAGGAGCACCCTCCTCCAAGGCAGGTGTAGAGTCGGTCTCTATCCCCTATCATCAGCTTCATTGCACTCGGGCAGGCAAGCTTTCGGCGCCACCAAGATATCTCCTTCAAGGTGGCACACTAGATTAGGTCATCCATCTTTGCAAATCGTCCAGCTTGTTCTTCGGCAGAATAAAATTCCTTTTTCCAATCAAGAGTTGAATAAAGAAGGAGTGTGTGATACATGCCAAAAAGGCAAAAGTCACCAACTCCCGTATCCGCTTTCTAGTAGCACTTCGAATGCTCCTTTAGAGCTTATTTTTTCGGATGTATGGGGGCCTGCCCGTGATTCTATAAATAAGAAAAACTATTATGTGAGTTTTATCGATGATTACAGCAAGTTCACCTGGATATTTCTTCTCAAACATAGATCTGAGGTCTTTATAGTGTTTCATGAATTTCAAGCACTTCTTGAGAGACTCTTTGATCGTAAAATCATCACCATGCAAACAGATTGGGGTGGTGAGTATGAGCGATTAAATTCCTTCTTTTGCCAAATTGGCATCACACACCATGTTTCTTGCCCGCACGCTCATCAGCAAAATGGCTCTGCCGAGCGAAAACATCGCCATATTGTCGAAGTTGGTGTCTCCCTCTTAGCACATGCATCCATGCCCTTGAAGTTCTGGGATGAAGCATTCATTGCTGCCACACACCTGATCAACCGTACCCCTAGCAATGTAATAAACCTTGAAACACCTTTGGAAAAGCTCTTTCATGAGAAACCAAAGTGTCATGCTCTCCGCACCTTCGGTTGTGCTTGCTGGCCTAATCTCCGTCCCTTAAATTCTCACAAGTTAGAATTCTGGTCAAAGCAATGTGTGTTTCTTGGTTATAGCAATCTTCACAAGGGTTTCAAATGCCTAGATGTTGCTGCTGGACGTGTCTACATCTCACGTGACATTGTGTTCGACGAAACAGTTTTTCCGTTTGCTGCCCTCAATCCAAACGCCGGTGCTCTCATTAGATCGGAAGTTCTTCTCCTTTCCGAAAACACCTTGCCTACTTCTGTTGATCAGGGGCACGAACATTTAGCAAATGACCCTTCGGGTAATTTTCATGAAAATCCTGCAGTAAATTTTGGTGGAAATCCTATTTTGTGTCATGATTTTATGCAGCAGCAAGAGACAAACACAGGACACGAGGAGGATTCTGGTGTTGTACCAGATTCTGACGGCAGCGATCCCGAAGGCAATCCGTCCTCGCCTGCCGCGCCAGGCAGTGGCGGCGTATCCGCCTCGGGGCCAGGCGGGCCATCGCCAGGTGGCCACGCGTCCCCCCACGGCCCAGCGGGCGAGACAGCGACGTCTTGTGGTGGGCCCCATACCGGTGGTGGGCCATCTGCCTCACCATCCGCGTTGACGCGCTCGACTGGGCGGTCCCTCGACTCTGCTACCCAACCAACTGGGCCTTGCCAAGTGGCCCAGCCCGATGGAGACACGGGAGCAGGCGCGGGTGCGCCGCCGCCAGCCTCCGACAGCATCCGCCTCGGATCGGGTGTCGCTGGATCGCGTGCTGCTGCCTCGGACTCCGTTGGATCCTCTGCGCCATGCGATTCTGCTACAGCTCATGTGCCAGCACCGAGAACACGGTCACAACATGGAGTTGCCAAACCAAAAATTCGTACTGATGGTACGGTCAGGTATGACAAGCGTTTTGGAGGTCTTGCTGTCACGCGTGAACCCAACAATTTAAGTGAGGCTTTTGAAAGTAAAAAATTGGAAAAATGCTATGGATGAGTGTCAGTGTCAAAACCGGCGGATCTCGGGTAGGGGGTCCCGAACTGTGCGTCTAGGTCGGATGGTAACAGGAGGAAGGGGACACGATGTTTTACCCAGGTTCGGGCCCTCTTGATGGAGGTAAAACCCTACATCCTGTTTGATTAATATTGATGATATGGGTAGTACAAGAGTAGATCTACCACGAGATCAGAGAGGCTAAACCCTAGAAGCTAGCCTATGGTATGATTGTTTTTCTGCCCTACGGACTAAGACCCTCCGGTTTATATAGACACCGGAGAGGGCTAGGGTTACATAGAGTCGGTTACAATGGTAGGAGATCTACATATCCGTATCGCCAAGCTTGCCTTCCACGCCAAGGAAAGTCCCTTCCGGACACGGGACGAAGTCTTCAATCTTGTATCTTCATAGTCCAGGAGTCCGACCGAGGGTATAGTCTAGCCATCCGGACACCCCCTAATCCAGGACTCCCTCAGTAGCCCCTGAACCAGGCTTCAATGACGATGAGTCCGGCGCGCAGATTGTCTTCGGCATTGCAAGGAGGGTTCCTCCTCCAAGTACTTCATAGAAGATTTTGAACACAAAGGTAGTGTCCGGCTGTGCAAAATAAGTTTCCACATATTACCATAGAGAGAATAATATTTACACAAATCTAATCTGCTGACGTATTCCGTAGCGTGACATCACACCACGGCCAAGTCTTTATTCGAATCATTTTACTGTCCCACCTCAGCGCGTTTAGCGAGACGGTTTCCTTGGCACGTCTTGTTAAAGCAGAGATTGTGTCCCCTTATTCCGGGATTCTCATCAATACGGGTGTGGGTAACCCAACCGCGCCATTGACTGCGGCGCTTGGGGGATAAGCGAGTTTTACCAGGCTGGTGGGGGCGCATAGTCGTGTTTGCCCATATAAGGGGATAAGGATCCACCTTTTCATTCACGCCTTCTTCCTCCTTTGCCTATCCATTTCCGCGCACTCGAGCTCCAGCGCCCAAGTCCGCACACCCCACCTCAACCTTCTCCAGCCATGTCCAGAGCGGGAGGCAAGTGGATGGTCTCCTCTGTCACGGAGGGACACATCAAAAGACTAAGGAAGGCCGGATACTTGTCTAGCGACATTGCGCACCGGCTTCCCGAAGAGGGGCAGCTCATCCCCACCCCTAGGCCCCATGAGAGGGTGGTGTTCCTCCCCCATTTCCTCCGTGGAATGGGCTTCCCTCTCCACCCATTTGTCTGGGGGCTCATGTTCTACTATGGCCTGGATTTCCACGATCTGGCCCCGAATTTTGTCCTCAACATCTCGGCGTTTATCGTCGTGTGTGAGGCTTTCTTCTGCATCCGCCCCCATTTCGGCCTATGGCTCAAGACTTTCAATGTCAAGCCGAAGGTGGTGCGCGGCACTCAGGCGGAGTGCGGAGGCGCCATGGTGGGCAGGATGCCCAACGTCCTATGGCCCGAGGACTCCTTCGTGGAGTCCCTAAAGGGGTGGCAATCGGGGTGGTTTTACATCACCGAGCCGCGCGACCCTGAATGGGTCGCAGCCCCCGAGTTCCGATCCGAAACCCCTACGCGGCTCACCTCCTGGAAAGAGACGGGCCTGTCGTGGGGTAAAGAAGGAGAGCTGACCGGACTCCAAACATGCGTCCAAACCCTGGTGGACAAGAAGCTCAAACTTGTCAACATAGCCTAGGTTATGCTCATCCGCCGGATCCTCCCGGGTCGACAACGGGCTTTCAACCTGTGGGAGTTCGACCCGGCGCAGCACCGAACTCTAAGCAGGTTCTTAGACACAACGTACGAAGATGCCTGGAAGGTGCTTTTCAAGGGTGCCAAGGCCCCCGCATCCGCTACCGAGGACCACGGATTTAGCACGCAGTGTCGCGCTCATGCGGTAAGCTGTATTTACCTTTTACAGGCTATTAGTTTTTCATAGTTTGACTCCACACGGGATCTTAAGCTTCCTTACCTTTGACAGGATTGGCAGGAGACGTCCGGACAGATCAACTGTCCGGCTCCTTTGCCCGAAGCCCTAGCGGACGCTCGCTTGGCGAAGCTGCTGGTTCCGGCACCCTACGTGGTGCCGGAGAAGAAGGCCAAGAAGAAGGCCACGGGGACTCGGAAGAGTGCCCAGCACCTGGAGATGTCGGATTCATCCTCCAACGACTCCAAGACGCACTCCTCCCGTGAAGACGAGGAGGAGGAAGAAGAGACCTCTCCCCCTCCAGCGGGGGGAGAGAAGAAAAGGAAGGCCGCCCCAACTGGGGTGGCCAAAGGGTCCAAGAAGGGGAAAACCCTTCCTCCGGATGGCTCCACCAACGCCGACGACGGCGAAGAGGAGTGGCCGCACAGGGCCAAGCCCCTGGCGAGATCGTAAGTGTCTGGATACCAGAGCGATTCATAGTATCCTTCCATTGCGCAGCTTTTCCTTATGTCAAACATGTTTATGCAGTCCACCCAAAGACCAGCTCGACGTGTCGTCGAGCGGTTCCCTGGATTCGTCGGATGTGAATTCGCTTCCGACGGCTACCTCCCCCCACCCTACGGACGACGCCGAGGTGCTGTCCCAACAGGTTCCAAGCCAGGAGGAGGTGGTCCTGGAGGTGCCGCAAGGCGACCTCCCGGACTCTAGGCGCGGAGGGGATAAAACCCTCAAGGGCTCCGAGTCCGGTCTTGAGCCGGACACCGCGCCGGAACCTTCAATGGTTCCGGACTCCTGTAGGCGGCCTCCTTCCAAGAGGAGCGAGCCTACCGAGTCGGTGACCTCCGTCCAACCGGAGGCACCGGACAATTTGCTGGAGACGCTTAACGGTGCCTACATCGACGAGGAGCACCGCACTATTATGAGTGCGGTGATCCAGAAGGTTCAGTCCGCCAAGAGCGGACTGACTGAAGGCTGTGCCAGCCTTCTAACAGGCTTTGAGGTAGGTGAAGAATATGTAAAAATATTACCGCATAGACAGTAGCCCCTGATGCTCTGTTCGGCGTTCGGAAAGAAAAGCCGAATAGAGGATCTAATAATCGCAGGAGTCTAACATAATCAAGTCAATATGCGTATGCAGGCTTCGCTGCTGGCCTCCGCCGCACTAACTGCGGAGGTGGATACGCTGAAGTAGAACCTCGTGCGGTCCGAGAACGAGCTCGGCCATGCCAAAAGGCAACTCGAGGAGAAGGAAGGTAAGTAATACCTTGGGCAATTATATAGAGAAGATGTGGTTGCAAAAAATTACAGGATCAACATGCTATTGTAGGGGCCACGGTCGAGGTGGCAACCCTTAAGCAAGCGCTGTCCGAGGCCGAAAACAGGGCGGCCGCGGAGCGCACGGAGAGAGAGAAGCGGGAGGCGCGGATGGAGGAGGTGCAGAAAGAGCTCCAGGCTCTCATGGAAAAACACGAGAGTTTGGAGCTTGACTCAAAGACGCAAGCGTCCGAGCTTGCGACAGCCCTCAAAAGCGCGAAGTCTGCCAAGGCCGAAGCCCAGAAAGCCCTCAAAGAAATTGACACGATGAAGAAGATAGCGGCGGGTAAGGCATTCATTATGCAAAGCAAGCACGTGAAAGTGAATTTTTTGGTACTTACCCGAGTCCGGAGCTCTCCAGGAGCATTCACAGATTTGCCCCGCAGTGCGTCTGATGCCGCCGCCTACTACTGAGCCGAGGAGGGGAGCTCGACGGAGAAGGTGTTCTGGTCTCAGTATGCTGAGGCCGGACACCTAGTGCCTTTGAGCGACCAGCTGAAGCAGATGGTCGAGCTCCACAAGGTTGCCGAACAGGCCATAAAGGGCCTCATAGTTCGGCTATGGCCTGGAGAGGCTCTGCCTGGGAGCTACTTCGGGATGATGAGGCGGCTGGCGGATGCCTATCCACGGCTTGAAGTAATCAAGCGCTCCGTTTGCATTGAAGGTGCCCGTAGGGCGCTTGCCCGTGCTAAAGTGCACTGGGGCAAGATGGATGCGGAGAAGATGGTTGAGGGAGTCCTGGATTAGGGGGTGTTCCGATGGCCGGACTACACCTTCGGCCGGACTCCTTGACTATGAAGAAACAAGATTGAAGACTTCGTCCCGTGTCCGGAAGAGACTTTCCTTGGCGTGAAAGGCAAGCTTGGCGATACGGATATGTAGATCTCCTACCATTGTAACCGACTCTGTGTAACCCTAGCCCTCTCCGGTGTCTATATAAACCGGAGGGTTTTAGTCCGTAGGAGGAAAAACAATCATACCATAGGCTAGCTTTTAGGGTTTAGCCTCTCTGATCTCGTGGTAGATCTACTCTTCTACTACCCATATCATCAATATTAATCAAGCAGGACATAGGGTTTTACCTCCATCAAGAGGGCCCGAACCTGGGTAAAACATCGTGTCCCCTGCCTCCTGTTACCATCCGACCTAGACGCACAGTTCGGGACCCCCTACCCGAGATCCGCCGGTTTTGACACCGACATTGGTGCTTTCATTGAGAGTTCCTCTGTGTCATTGCTTTTAGGCCCGATGGCTTCTCCGATCATCAACAGCGATTCGATCCAGGGGATCCATGCCGTAGGATCTGTTGTGCCATCGTATGATTCGATGTTCACGGGTTTGAAACCCTCGGGGATTTGATGATCCATTACTTCATCTGTGAAGCATAGTGGGTGTGCGGCGCCTCTGTATTGGACTACATCATGACGCAGCTCAAACGAGCTTTGTCTACTGTGTTCGGCCCGGGCAGATTTACTGTGTCCGGTGTGACGAGTACCGTCTCGTGTCGTGGGGCACCCACGTGATCCGTAGATCGACCTTGTTTGCCTTGCTTTGTCCTCCAATATATCTTGCAGGTCTGGCGGATTGTCCCATGCCTTGGTAGTTTTTGAGCGGCGCCGGGGTGCGAATTGAGTGGAGGGCCGGGAGGCCTCTCTGTCGCGGCCACGGGGTGGCCGGTCTGCCGCATCATGCGCTGGTGATGTAGGTTTAAGTGCTTCCTCCTCTAATTGGGGTAGCAACCTGCGCTTTCGGTAACTCTTGGAGGGGCGTTCGAGTTCATACTCTTCGGCCGCAAGGACTTCAGTCCATCTGTCGGCAAGCAAATCTTGATCAGCTCTAAGTTGTTGCTATTTTTTCTTGAGGCTGCTCGCCGTGGCCATAAGCCTGCGTTTGAAACGCTCTTGTTCGACGGGATCCTCCGGTATGACAAATTCGTCGTCGTCGAGGCTTGCCTCGTCTTCGGAGGGAGGCATATAATTATCGTCCTCGACCTCTCTGTCTGTCGCTCTCTCATGAGGGCTGGCTTCTCTATCCTCCTGTGCTGAATCTTGCTGGAGGTGGTTGTCTTCGGCACTGTCCGGGGTGTTAGTATCCCCCGTGCCGGAATCACCGTTTTTGTTTTGGCGGGATTTAGAGCGGCGCCGCTGACGCCGACGCTTAGGCTGCTTTTTGGAGGGGTCATCCTCCGCTGTTCCATCGCCATTGCCCTCTTTTGGGGTGTCCACCATGTATATATCATACGACGAGGTGGCTTTCCAGTGCCCTATAGGTGCTGATTCTTGATCGTCTCCTGCATCGGCGTCCATACCGTCGATGTCTTCGGAGTCGAAGTCGAGCATGTCGGTTAAATCATCGACAGTGGCTACGAAGTGGGTGGTGGGTGGGCTTTGAATTTCTTCATCATCCGCATCCCAACCTTGCCGACCATAGTCCGGCCAGGGCTCTCCTGACATAGAGAGAGACTTTAGTGAATTTAGGATATCGCCGAAGGGCAAGTACTGAAAGATGTCCGCGGCGGTGAACTCCATGATCGGCGCCCAATCAGGTTCGATCGGTCGGGGCGCAGAGGGCTCGGAGCCCGGAGAGGAGTCCGGCTCCTTGGAGTCACGGGCTTCACAGAGAATAGGGATGGTGTTCGGCGTGATCGCCGTAGAGATTGCAGCCCCCGAGGCGGTGTCTAACCACCCATCCTCGGTTGGTGTGATCGGCTTCGAGCTAGGGGTCGGAGCGGACATGGGTGCGGCCTCCAGGGCACTGTTCGGCGGCATAGCTAAATCATGCCCATCATGACAGTGCGGCGCGCTCGGCTGTGGCTCGAATCCGTCTAAGATCAAGTCTCCGCGGATGTCGGCCGTGTAGTTCAAACTTCCAAATCTGACCTAATGGCCAAGGGCGTAGCTTTCGATCTGCTCCAGATGGCCAAGTGAATTGACCCGCAGTGCAAAGCCACCGAATACGAAGATCTGTCCGGGGAGAAAAGTCTCACCCTGGATCGTGTCGCTGTTGATGATTGGAGAAGCCATCAGGCCTAAAAGCGACGACACAGAGGAACTCTCAATGAAAGCACCAATGTCGGTGTCAAAACCGGTGGATCTCGGGTAGGGGGTCCCGAACTGTGCATCTAGGTCGGATGGTAACAGGAGGTAGGGGACACGATGTTTTACCCAGGTTTGGGCCCTCTTGATGGAGGTAAAATCCTACGTCCTGCTTGATTAATATTGATGATATGGGTAGTACAAGAGTAGATCTACCACGAGATCAGAGAGGCTAAACCCTAGAAGCTAGCCTATGGTATGATTGTTTTTCTGCCCTACGGACTAAAACCCTCCGGTTTATATAGACAGTGGAGAGGGCTAGGGTTACACAGAGTCGGTTACAATGGTAGGAGATCTACATATCCGTATCGCCAAGCTTGCCTTCCATGCCAAGGAAAGTCCTTTCCGGTCACGGGACGAAGTCTTCAATCTTGTATCTTCATAGTCCAGGAGTCTGGCCGAAGGTATAGTCCGGCCATCCGGACACCCCCTAATCCAGGACTCCCTCAGTAGCCCCTGAACCAGGCTTCAATGACAACGAGTCCGGCGTGCAGATTGTCTTCGGCATTGCAAGGCGGGTTCCTCCTCCAAGTACTTCATAGAAGATTTTGAACACAAAGGTAGTGTTCGGCTCTGCAAAATAAGTTTCCACATATTGCCATAGAGAATAATATTTACAGAAATCTAATCTGTTGACGTATTCCGTAGTGTGACATCACACCACGGCCAAGTCTTTATTCGAATCGTTTTACTGTCCCACCTCAGCGCGTTTAGCGAGGCGGTTTCCTTGGCATGTCTTGTTAAAGCAGAGATCGTGTCCCCTTATTCTGGGATTCTCATCAATACGGGTGTGGGTAACCCAACCGCGCCATTGACTGTGGCGCTTGGGAGATAAGCGAGTTTTGCCAGGCTGGTGGAGGCACATAGTCGCGTTTTCCCATATAAGGGGATAAGGATCCACCTTTTCATCCGTGCATTCTTCCTCCTTTGCCTATCCATTTCCGCGCACTCGAGCTCCAGCGCCCAAGTCCGCACACCCCACCTTAACCTTCTCAAGCCATGTCCGGAGCGGGAGGCAAGTGGATGGTCTCCTCCGTCACGGAGGGACACATCAAAATACTGAGGAAGGCCGGATACTTGTCTAGCGACATTGCATACCGGCTTCCCGAAGAGGGGTAGCTCAGCCCCACCCCTAGGCCCCATTTGAGGGTGGTGTTCCTCCCCCATTTCCTCCGTGGACTGGGCTTCCCTCTCCACCCATTTGTCCGGGGGCTCATGTTCTACTATGGCCTGGATTTCCATGATCTGGCCCCGAATTTTGTCCTCAACATCTCGGCGTTTATCGTCGTGTGCGAGGCTTTCTTTTGCATCCGCCCCCATTTCGGCCTATGGCTCAAGACTTTCAATGTCAAGCCGAAGGTGGTGCGCGGCACTCAGGCGGAGTGCGGAGGCGCCATGGTGGGTAGGATGCCCAACGTCCTATGGCCCGAGGGCTCCTTCGTGGAGTCCCTAAAGGGGTGGCAATCGGGGCGGTTTTACATCACCGAGCCGCGCGACCCTGAATGGGTCGCAACCCTCGAGTTCCGATCCGGACCCCCTACGCGGCTCACCTCCTGGAAAGAGACGGGCCAGTCATGGGGTAAAGAAGGAGAGCTGACCGGACTCCAAACATGCGTCCAAACCCTGGTGGACAAGAAGCTCAAACTTGTCAACGTAGTCCAGGTTATGCTCATCCGCCGGATCCTCCCGTGTCAACAACGGGCTTTCAACCTGTGGGAGTTTGACCCGGCGCAACACCGAACTCTAAGCAGGCTCTTCGACACAACGTACGAAGATGCCTGGAAGGTGATTTTCAAGGGCGCCGAGGCCCCCGCATCCGCTACCGAGGATCGCAGATTTAGCACGCAGCGTCGCGCTCGTGCGGTAAGCTGTATTTACCTTTTACAGGGTATTAGTTTTTCATAGTTTGACTCCACGCGGGATATTAAGCTCCCTTACCTTTGACAGGATTAGCAGGAGACGTCCGGACAGATCAATTGTCCGGCTCCTTTGCCCGAAGGCCCAGCGGATGCTCGCTTGGCGAAGCTGCTGGTTCCGGCACCCTACGTGGTGCCGGAGAAGAAGGCCAAGAAGAAGGCCACGGGGACTCGGAAGAGTGCCCGGCGCCTGGGGGTGTCTAATTCGTCCTCCGACGACTCCAAGACGCACTCCTCCCGTGAAGACGAGGAGGAGGAGGAAGAGATCTCTCCCCCTCCAGCGAGGGGAGAGAAGAAAAGGAAGGCTGCCCCAACTGGGGAGGCCGAAGGGTCCAAGAAGTGGCCGCACAGGGCCAAGCCCCTGGCGAGATCGTAAGTGTCCAGATACTAGAGCGATTCATAGTATCCTTCCATCGCACAGCTTTTCCTTATGTCGAACATGTCTATGCAGTCCACCCAAAGACCAGCTCGACGTGTCGTCGAGCGGTTCCCTGGATTTGTCGGATGTGAATTCGCTTCCGACGACTACCTACCCCCAACCTACGGACGACATCGAGGTGCTGTCCCAACTGGTTCCAAGCCAGGAGGAGGTGGTCCTGAAGGCGCCGCAAGGCGACCTCCCGGACTCCAGGCGTGGAGGGGATAAAAACCCTCAAGGGCTCCGAGTCCGGCCTTGAGCCGGACACCGCGCCGGAACCTTCAATGGTTCCGGACTCCAGTAGGCGGCCTCCTTCCAAGAGGAGCGAGCCTACCGAGCCGGTGACCTCCGTCCAACCGGAGACACCGGACAATTTGCTGGAGACGCTTAACGACGCCTCCATCGACGAGGAGCACCGCACTATTATGAGTGCGGTGATCCAGAAGGTTCAGTCCACCAAGAGCGGACTGACTGAAGCCTGTGCCAGCCTTCTAACAGGCTTTGAGGTAGGTGAAGAATATGTAAAAAATATTACCGCATAGACAGTAGCCCTTGATGCTCTGTTCGGCGTTCGGAAATAAAAGCCGAATAGAGGATCTAATAATCGCAGGAGTCTAACATAATCAAGTCAATATGCGTAAGCAGGCTTTGCTGCTGGCCTCCGCCGCACTAACTGCGGAGGTGGATACGCTGAAGCAGAACCTCATGCAGTCCGAGAACGAGCTCGGCCATGCCAAGAGGCAACTCGAGGAGAAGGAAGGTAAGTAATACCTTGCGCAATTATATAGAGAAGATGTGGTTGCAAAAAATGACAGGATCAACATGCTATTATAGGGGCCACGGCCGAGGTGGCAACCCTTAAGCAAGCACTGTCCCAGGACGAAAACAGGGCGGCCGCGGAGCGCACGGAGAGAGAGAAGCAGGAGGCGCGGGTGGAGGAGGTGCATAAAGAGCTCCAGGATCTCGTGGAAAAACACGAGAGTTTGGAGCTTGACTCAAAGACGCAAGCGTCCGAGCTTGCGGCAGCCCTCAAAAGCGCGAAGTCTGCCAAGGCCGAAGCCCAGAAAGCCCTCAAAGAAATTGACGTGATGAAGAAGATAGCGACGGGTAAGACATTCATTATGCAAAGCAAGCACATGAAAGTGAATTATTTGTTACTTACCCGAGTCCGGAGCTCTCCAGGAGCATTCGCAGATTTGCCCCGCAGTGCGTCTATTGCCGCCGCCTACTACCGAGCCGAGGAGGGGAGCTCGACGGAGAAGGTGTTCTGGTCTCAGTATGCTGAGGCCGGACACCTGAAGCAGATGGTCGAGCTCCACAAGGTTGCCGAACAGGCCGTAAAGGGCCTCATAGTTCGGCTGTGGCATGGAGAGGCTCTGCCTGGGAGCTACTTCGGGCTGATGAGGCGGCTGGTGGATGCTTGTCCACGGCTTGAAGTAATCAAGCGCTCCGTCTACATCGAAGGTGCCCGTAGGGCGCTTGCCCGTGCTAAAGTGCACTGGGGCAAGATGGATGCGGAGAAGCTGGTTGAGGGAGTCCTGGATTAGGGGGTGTCTGGATGGCTGGACTATACCTTCGGTCGGACTCCTGGACTACGAAGATACAAGATTGAAGACTTCGTCCCGTGTCCGGAAGGGACTTTCCTTGGCGTGGAAGGCAAGCTTGGCGATACGGATATGTAGATCTCCTACCATTGTAACCGACTCTGTGTAACCCTAGCCCTCTCCGGTGTCTATATAAACCGGGGGGTTTTAGTCCGTAGGAGGAAAAACAATCATACCATAGGCTAGCTTTTAGGGTTTAGCCTCTCCGATCTCGTGGTAGATCAACTCTTGTACTACTCATATTTTCAAAAATAATCAAGCAGGACGTAGGGTTTTACCTCCATCAAGAGGGCCCAAACCTGGGTAAAACATCGTGTCCCCTGCCTCCTGTTACCATCCGACCTAGATGCACAGTTCGGGACCCCCTACCCGAGATCCGTCGGTTTTGACACCGACATTGGTGCTTTCATTGAGAGTTGCTCTGTGTCGTCGCTTTTAGGCCCGATGGCTTCTTCGATCATCAACAGTGACGCGATCCAGGGTGAGACTTTTCTTCCCAGACAGATCTTCGTATTCGGCGGCTTTGCACTGCGGGCCAATTCGCTTGGCCATCTGGAGCAGATCAAAAGCTACGCCCCTGGCCATTAGGTCAGATTTGGAAGTTTGAACTACACGGCCGACATTCGCGGAGACTTGATCTTCGACAGATTCGAGCCACAGCCGAGCGCGCCGCGCTGTCACGATGGGCATGATTTAGCTCTGCCGCCGAACAGTGCCCTGGAGGCCGCACCCGTGTCCGCTCCAAACCCTAGCTCGGAGCCGATCACACCAACCGAGGATGGGTGGTTAGACACTGCCTCGGGGGCTGCAATCTCTACGGCGATCGAGCCGAACACCACCCCTATTCTCTGCGAAGCCCGTGACTCCAAGGAGCCGGACTCCTCTCCGGGCTCCGAGCCCTCTGCGCCTCGACCGATCAAACCTGATTGGGCGCCGATCATGGAGTTCACCGCCACGGACATCTTTCGGCACTCGCCCTTCGGCGATATCCTGAATTCACTAAAGTCTCTCTCTCTGTCAGGAGAGCCCTGGCCGGACTATGGTCGGTAAGGTTGGGATGCGGATGATGAAGAAATTCAAAGCCCACCCACCACCCACTTCGTAGCCACTGTCGATGATTTAATCGACATGCTCGACTTCGACTTTGAAGACATCGACGGTATGGACGCCGATGCAGGAGACGATCATGAACCAGCACCTATAGGGCACTGGAAAGCCACCTCATCATATGATATATACATGGTGGACACCCCAAAAGAGGGCAATGGCGATGGAACAGCGGAGGATGACCCCTCCAAGAAGCAGCCTAAGCGCCGGCGTCAGCGGCGCCGCTCTAAATCCCGCCAAAACAAAAACGGTGATTCCGGCACGGGGATAATAACACCCCGGACAGTGCCGAAGACAACCACCTCCAGCAAGATTCAGCACAGGAGGATAGAGAAGCCAGCCCTCATGAGAGAGCGGCAAACAGAGAGGTCGAGGACGATAATTATATGCCTCCCTTCGAAGACGAGGCAAGCCTCGATGACGACGAATTTGTCATACCGGAGGATCCCATCGGACAAGAGCGCTTCAAACGCAGGCTTATGGCCACGGCGAGCAGCCTCAAGAAAAAACAGCAACAGCTTAGAGATGATCAAGATTTGCTAGCCGACAGATGGACTGAAGTCCTTGCGGTCGAAGAGTACGAACTCGAACGCCCCTCCAAGAGTTACCCAAAGCGCAGGTTGCTACCCCAATTAGAGGAGAACGCCCCTCCAAGAGTTACCCGTGGACGCGACAGAGAGGCCTCTCGGCCCTCCACTCAAGTCGCACCCCGGTGCCACTCAAAAACTACCAAGGCATGGGACAACGCGCCAGACCTGCGAGATATATTGGAGGACAAGGCAAGGCAAACAAGATCGATCTACGGATCACGTGGGCGCCCCACGACACGAGACGATACTCGTCACGCCAGATACAATAAATCCGGCCGGGCCGAACACAATAGACAAAGCTCGTTTGAGCTGCATCGTGATGTAGCCCAATACAGAGGCGCTGCACACCCACTATGCTTCACAGATGAAGTAATGGATCATCAGATCCCCGAGGGTTTCAAACCCGTGAACATCGAATCATATGATGGCACAACAGATCCTGTGGTATGGATTGAGGACTATCTCCTTCACATCCACATGGCCCGCGTTGATGACTTACACGCCATCAAATTCCTCCCACTCAAGCTTAAAGGACCAGCTCGGCATTGGCTCAACAGCTTGCCAGCAGAATCAATTGGTTGTTGGGAGGACCTGGAAGTCGCATTCCTCGACAATTTCCAGGGCACTTATGTGCGACCACCAGACGCCGATGACCTAAGCCACATAATTCAGCAGCCAGAGGAATCAGCCAGACAATTCTAGACACGGTTCCTAACAAAGAAAAATCAAATCGTTGACTGTTCGGACGCAGAGGCCCTAGCAGCCTTCAAGCATAACATCCGCGACGAGCGGCTTGCACGGCACCTAGGACAGGAAAAGCCGAAATCTGTGGCAGCCCTCACGACACTTATGACCCGCTTTTGCGCGGGAGAAGACAGCTGGCTAGCTCGCAGCAATAACATGACCAAGATCCCTAGTAATTCGGATACCAAGGACAACAGTGGCAGGTCGCGACGCAACAAGCAAAAGCGCCGCATTAACGGCGACAATGCTGAGGATACGGCAGTTAATGCCGGATTCAGAGGCCCTAAACCCGGTCAGCGGAAAAAGCCATTCAAAAGAAATACTCCGGGCCCGTCCAATTTGGACCGAATACTCGACCGCTCATGCCAGATACATGGCACCCCCGAAAAACCAGCCAATCACACCAACAGGTATTGTTGGGTGTTCAAGCAGGCAGGCAAGTTAAATGCCGAAAGCAGAGACAAGGGGCTGCATAGCGATGACGAGGAGGAGCCCCGTCCGCCGAACAACAGTGGACAGGAAGGTTTTCCCCCACAAGTGCGGACGGTGAACATGATATACGCAACCCACGTCCCCAAGAGGGAGCAGAAGCGTGTGCTAAGGGACGTATACGTGATGGAGCCAGTCGCCCCAAAGTTCAACCCATGGTCTTCTTGCCCGATCACTTTTGATCGAAGGGACCATCCCACTAGCATCCGTCATGGCGGATTCGCCGCATTGGTTCTAGACCCAATTATTAACAGATTTCACATCACTAGAGTCCTTATGGACGGCGGCAGTAGCCTGAACCTGCTTTATCAGGATATAGTGCGGAAAATGGGCATCGATCCCTCGAGGATTAAACCCACCAGAACGACCTTTAAAGGCATCATACCAGGTGTAGAAGCCAACTGTACAGGCTCAGTTACACTTGAAGTGGTCTTTGGATCTCCGGATAATTTCCGAAGCGAGGAGTTAATCTTTGGCATAGTCCCGTTCCGCAGTGGCTCTGACGCACTGCTCGGGCGAACTGCATTTGCCAAATTCAATGTGGTGCCGCACTACGCATACCTCAAGCTCAAGATGCCAGGCCCTCGAGGCGTCATCACGGTCAATGGAAACACCGAACGCTCTCTTCGAACGGAGGAGCATACGGCGGCTATCGCAGCGGAAGTACAAAGCAGCCTCCTGAGGCAATTCTCTAGTCCGGCCATTAAACGTCCGGACACCGTCAGGCGCGCCCGGAGTAACCTACACCAAGACCACCCGGCACGTTCAGAGCAAGCGTAGCAATGCGGCCCCAACCCCAGCCCTCGCGAACTTGCAAAACCAGTGCTGCGCGTACATAACTACGCTTTGGAAATACCATGGGCACAGGGGGAGGGGCACCATCACGGCACGCCCGAAACGCGGCTCAAACCGCACTAGGGGCTACCGATTTCTTAATTTTCTCTTATTTCCAGGACTCCATTCTTCGGAAGGCTTGTCCGGAAGTACAATCGCCGCACAAACGATACAACCAGGGAAGCAAAAAGCTACACCGCACTACGGAACTCTAAGGTGGTCTCTATAATGAGCAGTATACCTGTTTCGCATGACATTCCGCTGCTCGCCCCTGGAAAGGACATACTTGATAGTCCCATCTTTTGCTTATCGCACTATTTGTATCGTTCTGCTTTGATCGCAGCTTTTTTAAATAAACAATGCATAGCTTCCGTCTATTATTGCATTACCCCTTTTTACGAATATATGTTCATTAATGACATGTTGCACCCGTACACTTTGGTACGGCCAATACGCCAGGGGCTTAAGTACCCCACAACATGGTGTGAGAAGTCCGAACACTTTCACAAGTGCGGCACCCCGAACTTATAGCATTATATGCATCGGCTCCGAATCATGTCTTGGGTCAATAGTTGGGTTTGCCCGGCTCCTATGTTTTGGTACCTTACGTTCCGTCATATCGGCTAAGGTAGCACTAGGAGAACTACTGCGATTGTGCCCCAGTTGAGCTGGGCTAAGCACCTCAGTAGAGAAAGCTAAAACTGACCGTCATGATGAGGCGAGACCTGGTCGCTGTTCGAGAGGTTTTCGAGTCCCTAAAGACTTATGCCGCTTAGAGCGAGGAGTCAGCTTTGTCCGGCCTAGGCATGGATAGCGCCCCGAACTCGGTCTTCCGAACACTAGGGGCTTCGCCGAAATTTAAAATTATAGAATTCTCTGGCTAAGTGAGAGTGGTCAAGCACTATAGTCCGATTGCCTTGTTTGTTGTGTTGAGCGCCTCCCTCGAAGGACCCAAGAATGGGAAAAAGAGCGCTCATGTTTATCCCGAACACCCCAGCACTCGTGCCATGGGGGTAGAAGCCGACGACTCGCCATCTCTCAAATTTGATAAACGGACGCACAGAAGGTAATATTTTAAATTCAAAAAGCATTGCTTAGCGCACATGAACAAGTTTTCAGCGCACAGGACAAAACGAGCGAGTTCACTGAAAAATTACATTCATGGAACATTCATCCGCCACAAGGCGGGCACCCTTCAGAACACCTTCATAATACATCTCGGGCTTGCGATGCTCCTTGCCCGGCGGTGGCCCGTCCTTCACAAGCTTCTCAGCATCCAGCTTGCCCCAGTGCACCTTCGCACGGGCAAGCGCCCTACGGGCACCCTCGATGCATACAGAGCGCTTGATGACTTCGAGCCTTGGACAGGCCTCCACCAGCCGCCTCACCAGCCCAAAGTAGCTCCCAGGCATGGCCTCTCCAGGCCACAGCCGAACTATGAGGCCCTTCATGGCCTGTTCGGCCACCTTATGGAGCTCGACCAGCTGTTTCAGCTGGTCGCTTAAGGGCACCGGGTGTTCGGCCTCAGCATACTGAGACCAGAACACCTTCTCCGTCGAGCTTCCCTCCTCGGCGCGGTAGAAGGCGGTGGCATCCGACACACTATGGGGCAAGTCTGCGAATGCTCCTGGAGAGCTCCGGATTCGGGTAATTGACAAGTAATTCACTTTTACGTGCTTGCTTTGCATAAAGAATGCCTTACCCGCAGCTATCTTTTTTATTGCCTCAACCTCCTGGAGGGCCTTCTGGGCTTCGGCCTTGGCAGACTTGGCATCTTCAATGGCCGCCACAAGCTCAGACTCTCGCGTCTTTGAGTCAAGCTCCAAACCCTCATGTTTTTTCATGAGAGCCTGGAGCTCTTGCAGCACCTCGCCAACCTGCGTCTCATGCTTCTCCCGCTCGGTGCGCTCCGTGGCCGCTCTCTTTTCGGCCTCGGACAACGCTTGCTTAAGGGTCGCCACCTCAGTTGTGGCCCCTACAATAGCCGCGTTAATCCTGTCACTTTTTGCAATTGCACCTTTCACATATTTCAATAAGGTATTTCTTACCTTCCTTCTCCTCGAGTTGCTGCTTGGCTAGGCCGAGCTCTTGCTCGGACAGCTCGAGGTTTTGCTTCAGCGTATCCACCTCCGTAGTCAGTGCGGCAGAGGCCAGCAGCGAAGCCTGCATATGCATATTGACTTGATTATGTTAGACTCCTGTGATTATTTGATCCTCTATTCGGATTTTCTTTCCGAACGCCGAACAGAGCATCAGAGGCTACTGTCTATGCGGTAATATTTTTACATATCTTTACTTACCTCAAAGCCTGTTAGAAGGCTGGCACAGGCTTCAGTCAGTCATCTCTTGGCGGACCGAACCTTCTGGATCACCACACTCATAACAGTGCGGTGCTCCTCGTCGATGGAGGCGCCGTTAAGCGTCTCCAGCAAATTGTCCGTTGCCTCCGGTTGGACGGAGGTCACCGGCTCAGTAGGCTTGCTCCTCTTGGAAGGGGGCTGCCTACTGGAGTCTGGAACCATTGAAGGTTCCGGCGCGGTGTCTGGCTCAAGGCCAGACTTGGAGCCCTTGGGGGTTCTATCCCCTTTACACCTGGAGTCCGGGAGGTTGCCTTGCGGCACCTCCAGGACCACCTCCTCCTGGCTTGGAACCTGTTGGGATGCCACCTCGGCGCAGTCCGTAGGGTGGGGGAGGAAGCCGTCAGAAGCGAATTCACATCCGACGAGTCCAGGGAGCCGCTCGACGACTCGTCGAGCCCGGCCTTGGGCGGACTGCACAATCATGTTCGGCGTAAGGAAAATCTGTGCAATATGGGAATACTATGAATCACTCTAGTATCCGGATACTTACGATTTCGCCAGGGGCTTGGCCCTGTGCGGCCACTCCTCTTCGCTGTCGTCGACATTGGTGGAGTAGTCCGGAGGAGGGGTCTTCCCCCTCTTGGACCCTTCGGCCTCCCCGGTTGGGGCAGCCTTCCTTTTCTTCCCTCCCCCCGCTGGGGGGGGGAGAGGTCTCTTCTTCCTCCTCCTCGTCTTCATGGGAGGAGTGAGCCTTGGAGTCGTCGGATGGTGAATCCGACACCTCCTGGCGCCGGGCACTCTTTCGAGTCCCCGTGGCCTTCTTCTCCGGCACCACGTAAGGTGCCGGAACCAGCAGCTTCGCCAAGCGAGCGTCCGCTGGGCCTTCGGGGAAAGGAGCCGGACAGTTGATCTGTCCCGACGTCTCCTGCCAATCCTGTCAAAGGTAAGGAAACTTAGATCCCGCATGGAGTCAAACTATGAAAAACTAATACCCTGTAAAAGGTGAAAACAGCTTACCGCACGAGCGTGATGCTGCGTGCTGAATCCGCGATCCTCGGTAGCGGATGCGGGGGCCTCGGCGCCCTTGAAAAGCACCTTCCAGGCATCTTCGTACGTCGTGTCGAAGAGCCTGCTCAGAGTTCGGTGCCGCGCCGGGTCGAACTCCCACAAGTGGAAAGCCCGTTGTTGACACGGGAGGATCCGACGGATAAGCATAACCTGGATTACGTTGATGAGTTTGAGATTCCTGTCCACTAGGGTTTGGACGCATGTTTGGAGTCCGGTCAGCTCTCCTTTTTTGCCCCATGACAGGCCCGTCTCTTTCCAGGAGGCGAGCCGCGTAGGGGGTCCGGATTGGAACTCGGGGGCTGCGACCCATTCAGGGTCGCACGACTCGGTGATGTAAAACCACCCCGACTGCCACCCCTTTAGGGACTCCACGAAGGAGCCCTCGAACCATAGGACGTTGGGCATCTTGCCCACCATGGCGCCTCCGCACTCCGCTTGGGTGCCGTGCACCACCTTCGGCTTGACATTGAAAGTCTTGAGCCATAGGCCGAAATGGGAGTGCATGCGGAAGAAAGCCTCGCACACGACGATAAACGCCGAGATGTTGAGGACAAAATTCGGGGCCAAATCGTGGAAATCCAGGCCATAGTAGAACATGAGCCCCCGGACAAATGGGTGGAGAGGGAAGCCCAGTCCGTGGAGGAAATGGGGGAGGAACACCACCCTCTCGTGGGGCCTAGGGGTGGGGATAAGCTGCCCCTCTTCGGGAAGCCGGTGCGCAATGTCGTTAGACAAGTATCCGGCCTTCCTCAGTCTTTTGATGTGTCTCGCCGTGACGGAGGAGGCCATCCACTTGCCTCCCGCTCTGGACATGGCTGGAGAAGGTTGAGGTGGGGTGTGCGGACTTGGGCGCTGGAGCTCGAGTGCGCGGAAATGGATAGGCAAAGGAGGAAGAAGGCATGGATGAAAAGGTGGATCCTTATCCCCTTATATAGGCGGACGCGACTATGCGCCCCCATCAGCCTGGTAAAACTCGCTTATCTCCCAAGCGCTGTAATCAATGGCGCGGTTGGGGTTACCCACGCCCGTATTAATGAGAATTCCGGAATAAGGGGACACGATCTCTGCTTTGACAAGATGTGCCAAGGAAACCGCCTCGCTAAACGCGCTGAGGTGGGACTGTAAAACGATTCGAATAAAGGCTTGGCCGTGGTGTGATGTCACGCTACGGAATACGTCAGCGGATTAGATTTGTGTAAATATTATTCTCTCCATGGCAATATGTGGAAACTTATTTTGTAGAGCCGGACACTACCTTTGTGTTCAAAATCTTCTATGAAGTATTTGGAGGAGGAACCCGCCTTGCAATGCCGAAGACAATCTGCGCGCCGGACTCGTCGTCATTGAAGCCTGGTTCAGGGGCTACTGAGGGAGTCCTAGATTAGGGGGTGTCCGGATGGCCGGACTATACCTTCGGTCGGACTCCTGGACTATGAAGATACAAGGTTGAAGACTTCGTCCCGTGTCCGGAAGGGACTTTCCTTGGCGTGGAAGGCAAGCTTGGCGATACGGATATGTAGATCTCCTACCATTGTAACCGACTCTGTGTAACCCTAGCCCTCTCCGGTGTTTATATAAACCGGAGGGTTTTAGTCCGTAGGAGGAAAAACAATCATACCATAGGCTAGCTTTTAGGGTTTAGCCTCTCTGATCTCGTGGTAGATCTACTCTTATACTACCCATATCATCAATATTAATCAAGCAGGACGTAGGGTTTTACCTCCATCAAGAGGGCCCGAACTTGGGTAAAACATCATGTCCCCTGCCTCCTGTTACCATCCGACCTAGACGCACAGTTCGGGACCCCCTACCCGAGATCCGCCGGTTTTGACACTGACACTGGTGAAGGACGGGCCGCCGCCGGGCAAGGAGCATCGCGTCCCGGAAGCGTATTATGAGGGTGTCCTGAAGGGTGCCCGCCTTATAGCGGATGAATGCTCCAAAGATGTAATTTTTGAGTAAACTCGCATTTGTGATCCTGTACGCTGAAAACTTGTTCATATGCGCTAAGCAACGCTTTTGAATTTAAAATATTACCTTCTGTGTGGCCGTTTATCAAATTTGAGAGATGGCGAGTCGTCGGCTTCTGCCCCCATGCCACGAGTGCTGGGGTGTTCAGGATAAACATGAGCGCTCTTTTTCCCATTCTTGGGTCCTTCGAGGGAGGCGCTCAACACAACAAACAAGGCAATCGGACTATAGTGCTTGAACAGTCTCACTTAGCCATAGAATTCTATAATTTTAAATTTCGGCGAAGCCCCTAGTGTTCGGAAGACCGAGTTCGGGGCGCTATCCATGCCTAGGCCGGACAAAGCCGACTCCTCGCTCTAAGCGGCATAAGTCTTTAGGGACTCGAAAACCTCTCGAACAGCAACCAGCTCTCGCCTCATCATGACGGTCATTTTTAGCTTTCTCTACTGAGGTGCTTAGCCCAGCTCAACTGGGGCACAATCGTAGTAGTTCTCCTAGTGCTACCTTAGCAGATATGACGGAACGTAAGGTACCAAAACATAGGAGCCGGGCAAACCCAACTATTGACCCAAGACATGATTCGGAGCCGATGCATATAATGCTATAAGTTCGGGGTGCCGCACTTGTGAAAGTGTTCGGACTTCTCACACCATGTTGTGGGGTACTTAAGCCCCTGGCGTATTGGTCGTACCAAATTGTACGGGTGCAACATGTCATTAATGAACATATATTCGTAAAAAAAGGTAATGCAATAATAGGCGGAAGCTATGCATTGTTTATTTAAAAAAGCTGCAATCAAAGCAGAACGATACAAATAGTGCGATAAGCAAAGGATGGGACTATCAAATATGTCCTTTCCCGGGGCGAGCTGCGGAATGTTATGCGAAACAGGTATACTGCTCGTTATAGAGACCACCTCAGAGTTCCATAGTGCGGCGTAGCTTTCTGCTTGCCTGGTTGTATCGTTTGTGCGGCAATTGTACTGCCCGACAAGCCTTCCGAAGAATGGAGTCCTGAAAATAAGAGGAAATTTAATAAATCGGAAGCCCCTAGTGCGTATTAAGCCGCGTTTCGGGCGTGCCGTAATGGTGCCCTTCCCCCTGTGCCCATGGTATTTCTAGAGCGTAGTTATGTACGCGCGGCACTGGTTTCGCAAGTTCGCGAGGGCTGGGGTTGGGGCCGCATTGCTACGCTTGCTCGGAACGGGCCAGGCGGTCTTGTTGTAGGTTACTCCGGGCGCGCTTGACGACGTCCGGACGTTTAATGGCCGGACTGGAGAATTTCCTTGAGAGGCTGCTTTGTACTTCCGCTACGATAGCCGCCGTATGCTCCTCCGTTCGGAGAGAGCGTTCGGTGTTTCCATTGACCGTCATTATGCCTCGAGGGCCTGGCATCTTGAGCTTGAGGTATGCGTAGTGCGGCACCGCATTGAACTTGGCAAATGCGGTTCGCCCGAGCTTCGCAAATTATCCGGAGATCCGAAGACCACTTCAAGTGTAACTGAGCCTGTACAGTTGGCTTCTACACCTGGTATGATGCCTTTAAAGGTCGTTCTGGTGGGTTTAATCCTCGAGGGATCGATGCCCATTTTCCGCACTGTATCCTGATAAAGCAGGTTCAGGCTACTGTCGCCGTCCATAAGGACTCTAGTGACGTGAAATCTGTCAATAATTGGGTCTAGAACCAATGCGGCGAATCCGCCATGACGGATGCTAGTGGGATGGTCCCTTCGATCAAAAGTGATCGGGCAAGAAGACCATGGGTTGAACTTTGGGGCGACTGGCTCCATCGCGTATACGTCCCTTAGCACACGCTTCCGCTCCCTCTTGGGGACGTGGGTTGCGTATATCATGTTCACCGTCCGCACTTGTGGGGGAAAACCTTTCTGTCCACTGTTGTTCGTCGGCTGGGGCTCCTCCTCGTCATCGCTATGCAGCCCCTTGTCTCTGCTTTCGGCATTTAACTTGCCTGCCTGCTTGAACACCCAACAATACCTGTTGGTGTGATTGGCTGGTTTTTCGGGGGTGCCATGTATCTGGCATGAGCGGTTGAGTATTCGGTCCAAACTGGACGGGCCCGGAGTATTTCTTTTGAATGGCTTTTTCCGCTGACCGGGTTTAGGGCCTCTGAATCCGGCATTAACTGCCGTATCCTCAGCATTGTCGCCGTTAATGCGGCGCTTTTGCTTGTTGCGACGCGACCTGCCACTGTTGTCCTTGGTATCCGAATTACTAGGGATCTTGGTCATGTTATTGCTGCGAGCTAGCCAGTTGTCTTCTCCCGTGCAAAAGCGGGTCATAAGTGTCATGAGGGCTGCCATAGATTTCGGCTTTTCCTGTCCTAGGTGTCGTGCAAGCCGCTCGTCGCGGATGTTATGCTTGAAGGCTGCTAGGGCCTCTGCGTCCGGACAGTCGACGATTTGATTTTTCTTTGTTAGGAACCGTGTCTAGAATTGTCTAGCTGATTCCTTTGGCTGCTGAATTATGTGGCTTAGGTCATCGGCGTCTGGTGGTCGCACATAAGTGCCCTGGAAATTGTCGAGGAATGCGGCTTCCAGGTCCTCCCAACAACCAATTGATTCTGCTGGCAAGCTGTTGAGCCAATGTCGAGCTGGTCCTTTAAGCTTGAGTGGGAGGAATTTTATGGCGTGTAAGTCATCACCGCGGGCCATGTGGATGTGAAGGAGATAGTCCTCGATCCATACCGCAGGATCTGTTGTGCCATCATATGATTCGATGTTCACGGGTTTGAAACCCTCGGGGATCTGATGATCCATTACTTCATCTGTGAAGCATAGTGGGTGTGCAGCGCCTCTGTATTGGGCTACATCACGACGCAGCTCAAATGAGCTTTGTCTACTGTGTTCGGCCCGGCCGGATTTATTGTATCCGGCGTGACGAGTATCGTCTCGTGTCGTGGGGCGCCCATGTGATCCGTAGATCGATCTTGTTTGCCTTGCCTTGTCCTCCAATATATCTCGCAGGTTTGGCGCGTTGTCCCATGCCTTGGTAGTTTTTGAGCGGCGCCGGGGTGCGACTTGAGTGGAGGGCCGAGAGGCCTCTCTGTCGCGGCCACGGGGTGGCCGATCTGCCGCATCATGCGCTGGTGATGTAGGTTTAAGTGCTTCCTCCTCTAATTGGGGTAGCAACCTGCGCTTTGGGAACCTCTTGGAGGGGCGTTCGAGTTCATACTCTTCGGCCGCAAGGACTTCAGTCCATCTGTCGGCTAGCAAATCTTGATCAGCTCTAAGCTGTTGCTGTTTTTTCTTGAGGCTGCTCGCCGTGGCCATAAGCCTGCGTTTGAAGCGCTCTTGTCCGACGGGATCCTCCGGTATGACAAATTCGTCGTCGTCGAGGCTTGCCTCGTCTTCGAAGGGAGGCATATAATTATCGTCCTCGACCTCTCTGTCTGCCGCTCTCTCATGAGTGCTGGCTTATCTATCCTCCTGTGCTGAATCTTGCTGGAGGTGGTTGTCTTCGGCACTGTCCGGGGTGTTATTATACCCGTGCCGGAATCACCGTTTTTGTTTTGGCAGGATTTAGAGCGGCACCGCTGACGCCGGCGCTTAGGCTGCTTCTTGGAGGGGTCATCCTCTGCTGTTCCATCGCCATTGCCCTCTTTTGGGGTGTCCACCATGTATATATCATACGACGAGGTGGCTTTCCAGTGCCCTATAAGTGCTGGTTCATGATCGTCTCCTGCATCGGCGTCCATACCGTCGATGTCTTCGAAGTCGAAGTCGAGCATGTCGGTTAAATCATCGACAATGGCTACGAAGTGGGTGGTGGGTGGGCTTTGAATTTCTTCATCATCCGCATCCCAACCTTGTCGACCATAGTCCGGCCAGGGCTCTCCTGACAGAGAGAGAGACTTTAGTGAATTCAGGATATCGCCGAAGGGCGAGTGCCGAAAGATGTCCGCGGCGGTTAACTCCGTGATCGGTGCCCAATCGGGTTTGATCGGTCGGGGCGCAGAGGGCTCGGAGCCCGGAGAGGAGTCCGGCTCCTTGGAGTCACGGGCTTCGCAGAGAATAGGGCAGGTGTTCGGCTCGATCGCCGTAGAGATTGCAGCCCCCGAGGCGGTGTCTAACCACCCATCCTCGGTTGGTGTGATCGGCTCCGAGCTAGGGGTCGGAGCGGACACGGGTGCGGCCTCCAGGGCACTGTTCGGTGGCAGAGCTAAATCATGCCCATCATGACAGTGCGGCGTGCTCGGCCGTGGCTCGAATCCGTCGAAGATCAAGTCTCCGCGGATGTCGGCCGTGTAGTTCAAACTTCCAAATCTGACCTAATGGCCAAGGGTGTAGCTTTCGATCTGCTCCAGATGGCCAAGCGAATTGGCCCGCAGTGCAAAGCCGCCGAATACGAAGATTTGTCCGGGGAGAAAAGTCTCACCCTGGATCGCGTCGCTGTTGATGATCGGAGAAGCCATCGGTCCTAAAAGCGACGACACAGAGGAACTCTCAATGAAAGCACCAATGTCGATGTGAAAACCGGCGGATCTCAGGTAGGGGGTCCCGAACTGTGCGTCTAGGTCGGATGGTAACAGGAGGCAGGGTACACGATGTTTTACCCAGGTTCGGGCCCTCTTGATGGAGGTAAAACCCTACGTCCTGCTTGATTAATATTGATGATATGGGTAGTACAAGAGTAGATCTACCACGAAATCAGAGAGGCTAAACCCTAGAAGCTAGCCTATGGTATGATTGTTTTTCTGCCCTACGTACTAAAACCCTCCGGTTTATATAGACACCGGAGAGGGCTAGGGTTACACAGAGTCGGTTACAATGGTAGGAGATCTACATATCCGTATCGCCAAGCTTGCCTTCCACGCCAAGGAAAGTCCCTTCCGAACACGGGACGAAGTCTTCAATCTTGTATCTTCATAGTCCAGGAGTCCGGCCGAAGGTATAGTCCGGCCATCCGGACACCCCCTAATCCAAGACTCCCTCAATGAGGAATATAATGCTCTTGTTCATAATAGGACTTGGCACCTAGTCCCTCCAGCATGGGGTGAGAAATATCATTGATTGTAAATGGGTTTATAGAATTAAACGGAAAGCTAATGGAGAGATAGACAGGTACAAGGATAGACTAGTCGCAAAAGGTTTCAAACAGAGATATGGAATAGACTATGAGGATACCTTTAGCCCTGTCGTTAAAGCAGCTACTGTTAGACTTGTTCTCTCTGTTGCAGTATCAAACAGTTGGAGCCTTCGTCAATTGGACACTAATAGGAAAAGGGCTACTAATGGCGCACCAGTTTTGCCTACTAATGGCGCATCACTGGTGCGCCATTAGTATCACGCCACTAGTATTTTTTACTAATGGCGCACCACTGGTGTGCCATTAGTATCTGGTATACTAATGGCGCACCACTGGTGCGCCATTAGTATAGGCCACGGTGCGCCATTAGTATAGGCCACGGTGCGCCATTAGTATAGGCCACTAGTGCGCCATTAGTATTTTTGAATTTTGAAGCGGGAAAATAGTAGTGGCGCACCGTCTAACCCCCACCGTGCGCCATTGCTATTTTTGAATTTTGAATTTGGATCTGGATCGTGATTTTTTTGCCCATTTTTTGCTCGTTTTTTTTGCTTGTTTTTTGGCACGATATTATTTCAAATTTTGTTCCTGTTTTTGGATCTTGTATGTTCTGTTGTCGTGTTCTTTTGCCGGAGAGGAGTTCGTCGGAGAGGAGGAGGAGGAGGTCACCTGAGAGGCGCTCGCCTACATTGCCGGAGAAGAGGAGGAGGTCGCCGGAGAGGAGTTCACCGAAGCATCAGAGAGGAGGAAGGAGAAGAGGAGGGAGGAGGAGCTCACCGGAGAGGAGGGAGGAGGAGCTCACCGGAGAGGAGGGAGGAGAAACCGTGAGGGGAGGAGAGGAGGGAGGAGGAGGTCACTGGAGAGGAGGAGGAGGTCGCCAGAGAGGAGGAGGAGGTCGCCGGAGAGGAGGGTAGTATGGTGGAGAGAAGGGAAGATGGAGTGGAGGAGAGGAGATGGAGTGGAGGAGAGGTGAAGTGGAGGAGAAGAATGAAGAGGTAAGGAGGAGAGGACCACGCCCAGCCATACATACGGCATAGTAATGGCGCACCATGGGCAGGTGCGCCATTACTAACTTTTTTTATTTTATTTATTTATTTTGAATTTTGAAGGCGGAAAGATACTAATGGCGCAGCATGGGCAGGTGCGCCATTAGTAACTTTTTTTTTATTTTTTTGACTTATTTTGAATTTTGAAGGCGGGAAGATACTAATGGCGCACCATGGGCAGGTGCGCCATTAGTAACTTTTTTTTGACTTATTTTGAATTTTGAAGGCGGGAAGATACTAATGGTGCACCATGGGCAGGTGAGCCATTAGTAAGTTTGAAATTTTTTTGAATTTTTTTGCCTCTCCAGATCTTAAAAGCCCCGTATCTTTTTTCTGTTAGGTTTTTGAGGATTTTGAAAATGTTTAACGGGGAACTCCCGTTAAATTCGGATGTAACTTTTCGAGTAGATGATTTTTCATATAAAAAACTTTTTCATCCGAGTTCGTACGCAAAAGTTATGTCCATTTTTACAAATTCTCGAGAGATTTTGCAAAAAGTCGAAAATTCATGTTTGTAAATTTTGCTAACAACTAGACCACATATCACATGGGAATCTTATTTTCTTTTATTTTTTTGACATTTCTATCATTTTTTT